>NC_141598.1:21161372-21484686 GCF_047967505.1 Dipteris shenzhenensis | reverse complement strand
ACTCCTTTGCTAAGGCTAACCCCCAAGCTGGGCCAAGGGTTCAGCCCAGCCTGGGGTGACTGGACCCCTTAACAGAACCCTGTGGCCTGTTGCTGTGCGATACCTTGCTGCATGACCTGCCTAAGTTGACGGAGGTTACAGGAGAGCTTGCGATGGGCTGAGCAGGGATGAGAGGACGGCCTAAAAAATGGCTTGATCGACGGGCTGAGCGACTACTTGAGTAACAGGCTGAGCGACGGGGTGGAGTGAAGGGCTGGAGCGACGGGCTGAGTTACGACCTGAGCGACAGGCTGGGGCAATGGGCTGAGTTACGGGCAGAGAGAGAGAGAGAGAGAGAGAGAGAGAGAGAGAGAGAGAGAGAGAGAGAGAGAGATTTTTTGGAAGATTCTGTTTCTTGATTTGCTTTTTTTGCTTAGTCACCCTCTTCCTTTCTTCTTTATTTCTTGTTTTCTTTCTCTTTTGTTTATTCGACGTATTTTAGTAAGCACTGGGTTTGTCCAAGAGACTCCGCGGATCTTTAGAAACCCAGTATAGCTGCTTATGCTTGGTAGTGTTGGTTTGCTTGCTAAGTATGTCTTCCTTTTGTTTTTCAAAAAAGTTTTTGTTACCTCTTTTTTCTTCTCTTTTACTTTCTGTGTAGATTTTTGGGCTTTAGAACTTGTGAGAAGAAATATTTTATTGCTATGAAATAATTACATTCATAGTTACTCCAAAAGTAGAGTAACTACTACTCAACTGAAAATTTCAGTATAAGCCATATATACATCATGATCAATCAAATGAGTCTGAAAGCAATCATAGAACGATTGCCACAGAGATCGTTTGAAAAAAACGAAAGATGGAAAAGTAGGATCACCAAAGACTCTATGATTTCTGTCCATCCATAGAGTCAAAAGTGCCCAAGACAATCGTCGGGCTGGACCCCCGCGAAGGTTTTTATTTCTTGAAGAGAGAATCTGTTACAAGAGTTCAGCGTAGAGCTATCCAACGTGAATGAATCATTACAAGAGCTTCAAGCTCATTTCAAATTGGCAACATGCCACTTGTCTAAAATCTAGACTAAGTCCTATTACATGCCACTAAGGGCCACTCTGGAGTCTTCAAAGCACTTGGTCACACGAACCGCCTCCTAGATGCAACAATTAATTAAAGCGCACCACCATGGCACCCATTAATTGTTAGCGCTTTGCATGCTAATAACACACTGTGGACTAATTCTAGTCACGGTGGGCGTCCCCACTGAACACATGTGCACACATAGCAAATATAAAAAAATATATTTATTCTCTGGTTGACCGAAGCCAACGCTCTTGATTATAATTAAGAGGCTTTGACCAAGGGTCGAGGCGCCTTCTCTCCAACCGGAGTTGGCACATCTTGGTTAACCGTGGTTAACCCACTTGGCGCATGTCAAGTCTCATTGACCGAAGTCGACACTCTCTGACCGTAGTCAGCTTTGTAGTTCTCTGGTTAACCGTAGTTAACCCTCTTGGTAATAAACCAAGTTTCCCCGATCGAGGTCAGGTTTACTTGACCAGAGTTAAGTATCTTTGATCGTAGTCAATTCTTTGACCATTAAAAGAACTCTTTGACCATAATTAACACATATAAAACTCTTTAATTATGATCAAATAAATGGTCAACTGTACTTTGACTTAGGATATTTACATTGTGGTGACATCCCCTCGGCTTCTATTCAGTTGACCTCAATTGAAAAGCTTCCTTGTAAACATCCAAAAGCTGTGGATGATCGGATAACATGTCTTCGTCCATCCACTTGGAATCTAATGCCGTATAATTCATGAATTTTACAAGATACTTGTAAAACTCCTTGCCCTGAGGGCCTTTGCGTACAGTATGGCACATAATTTGCTCTGGCTGAAGGACCTCCTCCAGCTCATCCACTTTTGGTGGATCCTCTGATATTGGTTCTGTAGGCTCTGGCCCTTGGAATTTCTTTAGAAGACTCACATGGAATGCATTGTGAATCCTCCAATGCTCTGGCAATGCTAACGTGTATGCAACCTCATTTATTCTTTCTGTAACCCTGAAAGGGCCATAGTATCTGGGAGATAACTTTGCATACACTTTCTGTTTGCCTTTAAACTTGCGGAGCCTAGGTTTTTCAAACTTCAAAAGTACCCAATCCCCTTCCTTGAGATCTAACTGTCTCCTATGCTTATCTGTATTTCTCTTGAGACCTTTCGATTGCTGTCCGGACTTGGCTGTAAGCTGTTTGGAGCTCTCTCACAAACTGATCAGCTGCAAATATTTCATCTTTGGTCCTCAATATAGGTGGCAAAATCACCTTCCCATAAATGACCTCAAAGGGGGCTTTCCCTGTAGAGCTGTGTACTGTATTATTGTAAGCAAACTCTACTAATGGTAGGTACTTTTCCCAGTATGAACCTTGGTTACCCACGTAGCATTTCAGCATATCCAATGCTGTAGAATTTGCTACTTCACTTTGACCATCTGTCTGGGGATGGACAGACCAAGAAAAATTCAGATTCGTCCCCATGTTATCAAATAAAGCTCTCCAGAATAGACTGGTCATTCTGGGATCTCGATCACTAACAATGGACTTAGGCATACCATGATGCTTAAAGATCTGTGCCATGAAAACCTTAGCCATATGATTTGCCTTTATGGTTTTGCGAACCGGAATGAAATGAGCTTGCTTGCTCCCATCATTCCCTGACTTTGATCTTGGCAAATCAAAAATAAAGTCCATTGTAATACTTTCCCATGGTGCCCGAGGCACGGGAAGAGGCATAAGTAGGCCAGGTGCCTTCCGTCTATCATACTTCACTTTCTGACACGTAAGGGATTCAGTAACAAACTGATGTATATCTTTCCGCATCCCTGGCCAAAAGAAATACCTCTCTAGTACTAGAGTGGTTGCTGTAATTCCTCTATGTCTAGCATAGGGAGGTGAAATCTTTTTCCTCATCTTGTGGGTGATGCATAGGCAATCATCTTTCATTAGATACCCATCTTTTAGGGAATAGTGATTGGTGGATTGCCCCTCTTGCATTTGCTGTAAAATCTCACCAAAATCTGCATCACCAGCATATTGCTCCCTCATGCCTTCTAGGTCCTGATGATAAGCAATAGTCACATTATTGACCTGGGGTCTTCGGGACAAGGCATCTGCCACTCTGTTCCGAATTCCTGGGGTATGGACAATCTGAAAATGATACATTGACAGCATGTTTGCCCATTTCATATGCTTCTTGGAAAGTTTGGTCTGAGTCAAAAAGTATCTCAGACTTTGGTGATATGTTTTAACAGTAAAATCTGCACCCAAAATATAGTGCTTCCATGTATGGATGGCATGAATTACAGCCAATAACTCTTTCTCATAGATTCCCAGATATCTTTTTGCATCACGCAATCTTCGGCTCTCGTAGGCTACTACATGTCCATTCTGATGTAATGCAGCCCCAACACACTCTCCACAAGCATCGCAATCAACATCAAAAGGTTGATAGAGATTCGGGACTACAAGAATAGGCTCTGTAGTCAACTTCTCCTTGAGTGTATTGAATGCTTTCTTTTGTGATATTCCCCATGTGAAGGCTGCATTTTTCTTAGTAAGGTCATGTAATGGAGCTGCGATATCAGCAAAATGCCTGATAAACCTTCTGTAGTAAGAACACAGGCCTAGGAAACTTCGAACTTCATGCACAGTTTTCAGCTCTTGCCATTCTTGAATGGCACAGATCTTTGCTGGATCCATCTGTATCCCATTCTTGGATATTATATGCCCCAGATAATGGATTTCTTCGAAGAAGAATTCACTTTTCTTGCTGTTTGCATAGAGCTGATGATTTCTCAGCTCTTGAAACACTATAGCAAGATGTTCCTTGTGCTCTTCTTCTGTCTTTGAAAAGACTAGGATATCATCGAAGAAAGTACGTGTGAAATGCTTGTACTTTCGGAAGATGTGATCCATCATTCTATTGAATGTGGCTGGAGCATTTGTCAACCCAAAAGGCATCACTAAGTATTCATACAACCCGAATGTAGTGTGGAACGCTGTCTTGTGCACATCCTGAGGCTGTATCCTCACTTGGTGATAACCACTCTTTAAGTCTATCTTGCTGAAAACTGAAGCTCCATTTAACTGATCCAGCACATCATCAATGCACGGAATAGGGAATCTATTCTTGATGGTCATTTTGTTCAGTGCGCGGTAATCGACGCACATACGGAATGAACCATCTTTCTTCTGTACTTGCAATACAGGGGAACAAAAAGGAGACGAGCTGGGCTGAATCAACCTTTTGGACAGCAAGTCCTGTACCTGAGCCATAATCTCCTCTCTTTGAGTCGCCCTGACTCTATAAGGTGGTCTGTTTGGTGGCTCACTACCAGGCATTAACTCTATCTGATGATCTTCTAGTCTCTCTGGGGGTAACTCCCCTGGCAAAGCATCGGAAAAGCAATCTTTAAAGTTTACAAGAAACTGAAACTTATGTTTGTCTGCATCATTCATTTCAGCATGCTATCATTCTCTTTTTCTTTTACAAAAACCATGTACGCGGAAATTGCAAACTTTATTGCTTTACCACATGTAACATCAGATACAATGGGGATAGTCTCCCCTTTATTCCTGGCAACTAAACGCTGATTTTTCCCCCTATGCATAAACTCCAGCACTCTTTCAGGAAGAGTTAACTTCACTGCCTTGCGATGAAACCAAGGCATTCCCAAGACTACATCATGATGTTTCAATGGAGAAATGAAGAAGTCTTCCTGATCCACATAACTCTGTACATGAAGACGGAGCTTCTTTATCAAGGGAGTGACTGGCACAGGATTCCCACAGAACATTTGATCGGCATCCAAAGCCCTGCCTAACTCCTCCGTCTTTATTCCGAGCTTTAGGGCTAGGTCCTCTGATATGAAATTATCAGTAGCCCCTGGATCAAATAAAATTAGCGCTTGCTGGTCTCTGACTTTGCCCCATGATAGCAGCGATTCTCCTTCTTCTGGGTTTGAAACATGACCCAGTATGTCAGGAATTCCTCCTGCCATTGGCTTTTGCGGTCCTCGTGGCTTCTCTGCCTCTTTTCCCTTCGAAGTTGAAGGCTTTTCTGGGCACTGGGCAGCCACATGTCCCTCTTTGCCGCACTTGAAGCATTTCCCATCTCTACGAAATTCAGGTATCTGTTCAGGGGTGAATGGAGATTTGCCTTTATATGACTTTGAAAACTGAGTACCCCTCGGCTTCTGAGGCTGAAACCCTTTCTTTTCAACCTTGGGATACTCTTTCTTTTTCGATTTTGAAAAATCAGTTTTCTTTCTTTCAGCACGTCCTGCATGCAAGGATAGTACTGTAGATGGATCTTGTAACGGCACAAGACTAGCTACTGAAGCTGAATGCATAAGGTCTTGAATGTTCTTTGCCCCCAAAGCATTCACTACTGCCTGGATTCTTGGACTGAGACCTGCTCTGTACTTTCTCATTTGGGTTCCTTTGGAGATCTTTTTGAAAGGTGCAACCTGCAAATAAGCATCCCAAAACTTTTGGTTGTACACATCCATTGTATCTCATGCATCCATATGCAAACTGTCCCAATCTTGAAGAACACGGTCTCTAAACTGTTTAGGCATAAACTGCTGGTAGAAGGCTTTCTTGAAGTCCTTCCACTTCTTTGGGGCTGACCCATCTGTGGTCTGTGCACTCAGTGCAAACTGACCATTCTTAACTTGGAGGATTCTGAAAACTTTTTTGTACTAAATGCAGCATCAAACTGCTTGATGAACTGCAATGCTTTGTTTGTATGACCATACTGTCCATTGTAGGTCATAAACTTGACAGATTTACCTCCCTCTTTGAATTCCTTGGTCTCTCTGGAAGACTTACTCTTCCTGGACTTCTTGTGTTTCCTTCTTTTCTTGGATGGTTTATCTGATAAAGAAGAAGATACAGAAGTCGAACTAGAGGTAGAGGGTGATGGACTAGGAGATTGGTGATGATGCCTCTATCTCTTCCTGCTATGAAACCGTCCCCTATGAGATCTCTCTTTCTCTGGCTGTACACGAGAGTGTGCCTCTGGCATTGGCACGTCATATGCTACATTAGGCATAGCTTCTGCTTGAAACAAATGCTAAGCCCTTGGATCCTTTCTGAGATTTTCCATCTCTTGTATATGAGTGCGTACCATCTGCTCAAATTCTTGCTGAGTTTGTTGCACACTTCTCTGTTTTGGATGCGCATCCCTATCTTGTGAATCCCATTGGATAGGTGATTGAGCCATTTTCTTACAACTCGTCTGAGATCTGCAAGTTTCTCACACACACACTATGTATGCAACTGATGCACGCTGCCTTCACTTTTCAAAGAGAAAATTTACCTCAACAAGAGGTGTCTTGCATTCACAATCTATGCCTGTACTGGTTGTCAGCTCAAAGGCATAAACTTAAAGCTGTGTGCCTCTTTTCTGGCTACTGCAAATGGCTTCAAAAAGCATCTGTTTTTCCCTCTTTTCACTGCTCAAAGGCATGCATACTCTTTTTCTGCAAATCTCTGATTTCTCTACTTTTCTGCTGCTTTTCTGACAGTAAAAGTCTGAGAGGTAGGTGAAATCTGCTAGCAGAAACAATCTCTGCAACTGTCTTTTTTTTTTGTGTGTGGACAGTAACCAGATGAAGTAACTGGCTGGTTACTCTAACCAGACTAGTTCTGGCCTGGTTTGGTTGGCTTTCAACTGCACCTCAACCATCTGTAGTCTAGTTAACCAGCTATGGTCTGGTTAACTAAAACTAAGGTTAGTTGGTCAGATCTGGTTTGACTAACCAGTCTAGTTTGGTTAGACCAACTAACTGAACCTCTAACCAGGGTTAACTAACCAGAGTTAGTCTAGCCACTGGTTTGCCACCTCAGCAGTCCAAGTCAGCTGCCATGTGTCCTGCCATGTCATCACCCTGCATGTGCTACCACGTCAGCATTAGCTCCCACTGCCACGTTAGCTCTGTGCATGCCACATGTACGCTTGTGCCACGTCACCACCGCACGTGTGGACGCCACGTTAGTTGGACCTGCTGGCTGCCACATCAGCTCTCTGTCAGGTCTGCAACGTCAGCACCATGTCAGCTCTGCAAACTTGCCCAAACCTTGGCAAAGATTTTCGTCAAGAGCATTGCGGCAGCGTCGCCGGCTCTGTTAACCACAGCAATGACTTTCTTTTCACACACGCCTCACGGGGGAATAAAACCTGACGAAGGCTTTTCCCATCATGAATCTTCCGTCGAGCGTCTCCATCGATATCTCCGTCCAACGATGGACCTTGTGAGTCTTCTGTCAGGATCTCTGTCGGATGACGAACACGGGCTTGCGTTGCCTCACCATGAGCATTCAAGTGTAGGCTTTAGTCAATGAGATGATTTCATCGCTAGCTCGTCACCTAGCACATGATTTATGCATGAAAATCGCCCAAATGCTAGAGCTCCCCATCGCCTGTCATCGCCTCATTTCGTCAGAGCCTCTATCTTCTTCCTTCAGCTGGCATATCACCCAAGGACTAGCATAAGGAGAACGGACTATGAAGCTTCCCGTACGCCAATCTTATGCGCAGGCTCAAATATCGTGCACCATCATCACGCATCGGAATACTAATTCCTTGGATCGTCAATGTCTAAAAAGACAGTATAGCTGTGCTCTGATACCAATGAAGTACTAACTCTCGTGGATCCTCACGCTCATAATTTATTGTAGAAGTACTCGCAAAGGACAGCCAAAACACTTCTCATTTGCTCTCCCTCTCTCCCTCTCTCAACAGAGACACTAGGGCGCAGGACAATTGTCGGGCTGGACCCCCCCGAAGGTTTTTATTTCTTGAAGAGAGAATCTGTTACAAGAGTTCAACGTAGAGTTGTCTGAACAAAATCCAACGTGAATGAATCATTACAAGAGCTTCAAGCTCATTTCAAATTGGCAACATGCCACTTGTCTAAAATCTAGACTAAGTCCTATTACATGCCACTAAGGGCCACTCTGGAGTCTTCAACGCACTTGGTCACACGAACCGCCTCCTAGATGCTTGTTAGGCTCCCGTAGCGCTTAGGAAAATAACTCTTCCTAGTACCTGCAACAATTAATTAAAGCACACCACCATGGCACCCATTAATTGTTAGCGCTTTGCATGCAATTAACACACTGTGGACTAATTCTAGTCACGGTGGGTGTCCCCACTGAACACATGTGCACACATAACAAATATAAAAATATATATTTGTTCTCTGGTTGACCGAAGTCAACGCTCTTGATTATAATTAAGACGCTTTGACCAAGGGTCGAGGCGCCTTAATTATAGTCAAGTCTCTCCAACCGAAGTTGGCACATCTTGGTTAACCCTCTTGGCGCATGCCAAGTCTCGTTGACCGAAGTCAACACTCTTTGACCGTAGTCAGCTCTGTAGTTCTCTGGTTAACCGTAGTTAACCCTCTTGGTAATAAACCAAGTCTCTCCGATCGAGGTCAGGTTTACTTGACCAGAGTCAAGTATCTTTGACTGTAGTCAATTCTTTGACTATTAAAAGAACTCTTTGACCATAATTAACACATATAAAACTCTTTAATTATGATCAAATAAATGGTCAACTGTACTTTGACTTAGGATATTTACATTGTGGTGACAGTAACAGTAGGAAATCTCGGGGGAAGCCCCTGACGAATGAGAGTGAGGAAATCACAAGTATGTGGATAGTGCCAGAAAATGTGAGGCACAGATTTAGCAGAATGTAGACATCTGTGGCAAACAGCCGGGGCAATATGTCTATGCGCAAGTAGATGCAGCTGCTTTCTCCACCACTTTGATGGGCGATCCATATGCCAAACAAAATTGGCTCTGTCAGAAACCCAGGGCAGAGGTAACAACACTTTATACAAAGAAGGCACTGTGATATGTGAGAGCTTCAAAGGATGGGCTGAAGAAGAGGAAGAATGGAGAGTCCAATCCTCAAGCCTATCCTGAAGTTCCAAACAAGGTACCGGCAAGAAAGGTTGAAGCATTTCTGAAATTTTGTGCCATAAAGGACGATAATGAGCTCCCAAACCATACTTGCTAGCAGCTGCAGAAAAAGATAAAAGAGTGCCATCATCTTGAAGTACATCCGCCACAGAAGAAATACCTTTGAAAGATATAAAATAAGAACGCCTGGGTTCTTGTATAGCCAAAGGAGGGTGGAATACTTTGGACCAATAAATATTCTCAGCCCTCAAGGAATTTCCTGACAAAGAATCCCTGCCATTCCATTCCAAGTGGGATAAAATATGCTTCCAATCAAGAAGCAAACGAGAGACAAAAGGGCAGCCTCTGATCTTGCCTTGAATAGAGCCAAATAGAAAATCCCACTGTGTAGGCTGCCACACACACACACACACACACACACACACACACATATATATAATGCAATATAAATAACTGGCAAGGATGAAAAGTATGGCAGATACATGGATATGAAATTTGAATACAAAATAATTCCTCCTATAAACTGTTGTTGTGAAGGAGACATGCTCAATGATGATCATTAAGAGGCATTGACTGCTGGTTGCTACTTCAACTATCATTCAAATGTAGATTCATATGGATTTGAGTTCTGGAGAAACAGACATTTACTGGTTATGAAATTCTCTGTTATGCATTAAGAGTTGCAAAGCATAGACTGAGACCTAGCTTGGTTTATAAAGTGGCCTTGATCTGTATTCTCTTTTGATAAATGAAGAAGGTTTCCTTGCTGATTTAAAGATCTTACCCCATGATTTTTCTGTGGAAGATAGAAATCAACAATCTCATAGAAAACATCTTGTGAGCTTTTTGAGTCCATGCGAACTTATTAGCCTAGCTGAACTATAGATTTGAACAGTCACAATTAAAACCATGCTTGCTGATAGAGAATGAAATGTTGGACTCTAGGTCCACTAAAATGTTTCTTAGCAATTCTGCCTAGCAAACAGGTAGGTAGGAGGTGAGTATTGGCAATAAAAGAGGATGCTTGCTGATAGGAATATAACATTTAGATTCTAGGCTTGCAAATGCTCCCTGGCGAATCCTTGGCTGGTTGGAGGTCTTAGTAAACAGTTAGGTATGAGGGGAGTAGTTACAATCAAACCTTGTGGCAGATTGAAATAGGAAATTTGCACGTTATGCTTGCAAAAATGGCCTCTCGGTATTCTTCGCTGATTGTGTTAAACCTTGGCTTTTTCACTTTTGAAATATATCCTTCCTCATGTTTTTGACTTTGAACATTCTTTACTCATGTGCCATTTGCGATGATAAATGCACCTGTCTCTGACTAGAAAGTACAAGGAGGGAGGTGAAAAGGTATTGCTTTGGGTCCCTTAGACAGTAATTGAAGAGAGTGAAAGAAAGAAAGATGTATTAACGGAACTCATACAAGCCACTGTGTGCCAAAGGAAGCCTGAGGAAATCATCTCAATCGTAGTCTCTGCTGAAGAAAAGTCAAGAAGCTCCGTGTCTCAGGGCAATGCCAAAAAATATGAGAGAGAGATTCCCTTGGAGCTGAACATCTATGACAAATAGCTGGAGCAATACGTTTGCATGATAAGAGCTGTCCAGATGGAATAGATCTGAGCAGAACACTCGATGGCTTGGTGTATGGGCCTGTTCTTGAGATACACATTAGTGAATATACTAAGAGAGAAGACATACAAGCGGACTAGGAAGGCAGACTTCAGCTGAGACCGATCCACAGTAGACCACATTTTCACCCTCAAAGCCAGCATGGACGAGGCCTGACTTTGAAACATGATAGATAGCTACTTTGTAGAATTCGGAAGGCTTTTGATTTAGTCCAATATCTAATCTCAGATTTGTTGTAGTTTTTTAATGACTGCAAACTTGAATCCATGCGAGTCATTTTTGAAAGATGTGAAGCATGTTTTAGAGATAGCAACTAATCTATGAATTCGTTAGTGCATTCAAGGGTTGCCTAGTTTAAAAACTACAGCTCCCTCATCTTACAACAACAATCAATCCATACGATTTATTTATCAGAGCTATCTCATGCATGTAAGAAAAAGGTTATGCCTCAAAGCTTCACTTCACATATTTAGTGAAATACATAGACTAGCATGTCAAGCAATAGGCTAGCCATCCTGGACGAATCTGTAGCCAGACCAACTGTTGAGAGTTTTTCCTCGACCACCTGCCAATATCCTTACCAGAAGTTAGCACTAGACGCGGGAATTCAGTTCCTACAAAATAGGCTTCATGAACTAGGTATTCGAGATTTACCATCTAGGTATATCACTGACAATCACCTCTGTCAGCACGATGAGAGGCCCCTTTCGTACCCTAGTGCAGAAGGGGATGTCACGGGCATCCATAGCCCATGGACATACTGGACTGCCACCTAGGCAGCCTGCTCAGCAAGCCATGTGGAATGCCACGCAGGCAACCACATGGACTGCCACGCAGGCAGCAGACGAGCAGTCGCATCAACTACCACGTGGCAGTGATGACATCAGCACTGCCACGTGGACAGGTCAGGTGCCACGTCAGTAGGTTGGGGTACTAGCAGGGTCGGTGTACGAGAGGACCTCCAGTTGGTGCAGCAGCAGGCCAAGGGGGCGTATAAAAGTCATCCCCTTGGTCCCTCATTTCTCATCCAGTCTTGGGCCTTCTAGTGCTCAGCAAGGGCAACCAAGAGCCCCAGCAACAGACCAACAGGGTGGCCCTTGGCCTACAGGGATCATCACTTAGGGTTCACCTCCTCTCTACAATGCCTATTCTATGACAGTTTTGTAGTGAGGGTTTCAGCCCTTCATACAGTTGTATTCAGCCCTTTGGGCATTCTTAAATTTCAGTTATATATTCCTCTTTGGAGGCCCGCTATATTCTCTCCCTCTGATTCTCTCACTCACATCCACAACATCACTTGTATATTGAGTGCATCATCTATCGGTTTCAGTTAGTGTTGAGCAGGAGAGAGAGTGAGTCATTCTATCTTCCGCTACAGCCCATTTGGCGCCTAACCTACCCTGGTTGACCTCCCCCGTGCTCTCCTCATATGGGGGATCACAGATGGGAGGTGACCATCTATGCTCCAACACCTTCCGTTCTTTGACTACACAGCTAGGAATGCTAGGAGACCACAGATCAGGGACTCACATTGGATTCCTTGTAGGAGAGGACATTGGGAGAGTTTTGGCATCACCCTTCCCCTAGAAACTCACTTTTGGAGCAGGATATGGAGTTCTTACAGGATGAGACATATCTATGTTCCTTGACTCTTCTAGCACGTGGCACTCCAGTCCCCCTTTGGAGGGAGGTACTTTGTGCAGATCCCCGATGCCCACATTGCATGGTAATGACTAAGTTTATTCAGCATTGCATGTGGGGATGCATAGAGGCACATAGGGTCTGGTGTGGCATTGCATGTTGATTGGTAGGATGAGGACATGTACACTCGTCATCACTTTGGGTTCCATTGCTTGGCTCACACAGTCGGGACCACAAATTTTTTAGGAGGGAGTAGATTCAGAGAGTATATGTTTGATAGAGAGAGGAGATCCTCAGATGTTTGTATCTTGACTCAGTATCAGCTTTTGCCTCCAGACCACATTCCACTTCTGTAGATTCTGCATGGATGATCATTGCGAGCCTCGCCGCTTGGCAGTTTTGGAGAGCTAATGTACAGAGGCCATAGATGGCACAGAGACATACACTTCCTAGTCCCTTTGCATCACCTGGCAGGACATCATTCATACTCTTATGGCTAATTGGGCTAGGATCCAGGGCTCTTCCTGCAAAGCTGAAGCTAGGAGTGCATTGCTCATGAGGGAGTGGGCTCATGGATTGTTTGTTTTACACTTCCTTAGGACTGCCATGGCAGTTTTATATGCTAGACTGGTTTCAACATCTTCCTACATTATTGTTGTTGTATGAGGTGTTTCACAGGAGTTTATTCTGTTTGTTGTAGTCTTTGGTTATACTTAATAGACGTCACTTTGGCCACTCCCCCCCTCCTATCCCCAAAAAAACGGAAAAAGAGAAAAAGAACCTTTGTCGTCCACTTGGAAAGTAGAAATATGTTTTTTGACCTCTTAGAAATTAGTGGGGACATCCCAGTCATTTATGAAGTACATTGTGTGGTCCTACAAAAGCTCAAACCAAACACATGAAAATAAAGTATTCATTAGTCTACGATAGGTGGGAGAGTTATCTGGAGTCAATCTCTACCTTGAGCAATATTCATGAATGACCAGGCAGCTGTCCTGCATTACTATCTCATTCCATGCAACATGAGTTGAAAGAAATGCCACGATGTTGCACCCTGAGAAACCTTTGTGCTTTAAAACGGTGGTCTAGGTTGATAGTTTGTAATGGTTGCAAAAGAAGATTTTTAAATCTCAGCGTGGTTGTTTTGGAATTCGCTGAACAAAGAAGCAGACAAATGTAATTATTTCTTCCCTTCTATTCAGACCCTTTCAAGGTGAGATTCTATATTTCATTGTTAGTAGCAAAACAGGTTCATTATATGATACACTGCAGAAATCATAAGACTGTTGAAAAAGAAAGATAAAAAGTACGAAAATATACTTGTGAGAGATGCTATTATTCTGGGACTTTTTGAGATCAGAAGGTTCATAGATCCTCTCTTTAAAAATTTCAATCTCATTAGTTCTTTATTGTATTTTTCCCATTTTTATTTGGGAAATTCTAAGGTAAAAATCTTCTCTGTTTCTTTATCAGGCAGCAATTTCTAATACTTCTTCTGTCTCTATATTTGCAGACTACTTTGGCACGGACACCAAGTAATGTACAGACAACTTGCAGCATGGGTGGTGTATGGCTTATTGCAAGATCAACATGATGAATTCTTCATTGGCAGGTGTTTATCTTGATATCAGTGGAGGCTACATTACTTAGGATGTTTATGCTGCACCTTTTGAATCAAAATATGAATCAGTCTGTCAAATGCCTAATTGTCTTGTCTGGATTGCTTTTAAAGACTTCACGAGGGAGGCAAATATCCAGAAGCAGAGGCTGCTATAGAAAGGCCTGGAACTGCCCATGTGAATTTGGACGCTGATCTTGCTGATTGGCACACCGGTTTCCGTGTTGTCTTGGTAAGTTTTAAGATGACAGGTAGATTTCATCTTTGTACGTGGTTTTTGGAAGGCCATTTGAAATTATAATCCATATGTTGTGCCTTATGTGTCTTCATGATTTCAATGCATGGGAATTGGAGTCTAACAGCACGTTCATCCATGGTGGGATTCTCTCCAGACTTATTGCAACTTAACAGTATAGTTTAAACTATAACAATCTCCATTATTTCGTTCTGATGAAATCATGTGAGAGCTGTTGAATCTGCTTTCGCTTAAGTGATTCAAGAAACAGCTTGGCTCATGCTCGTCTAGGTGTTGTTCCCAAACCTGAAGGAATGGTTATATTGAAAACCAGGCGCCACTCCCACCCTTACTTCATCGCGCATTGGTCCGGCTCCTGTCTTCACTTGTCAAGCGTTTTTCCGTGAAAGGAGAAGTGTTGCCGGAGGGCCTTCTCCTAAGGCAGGACTAGCTTGAGCTAGTATAACTGTGGGGCTTTGATAACAAATGTTAGGAATTATGGGTTGAGAGGAGAACACCAAAACGTGGAGATGTATTGAGAATGCAAGAGTTGTGTTACAAAGAATGATCAAAATTCATAATTCTAACCGCAGGGTAAAAATTCTCCTAATTGGAGGGAAAAGTGTTCGAAGGGTGTGTTCACACCACACTACTCATAATATAACAATTAACAACTTTGAGACTCAATGATTATATCTATAAGATATAATATCTATCTCTTCTAGTACAGGAACCCGCAGCTCTCAGAGCCGCTTTTGATGCCCAGTCAGTGTGACGAAACATGGAACTGTCCAATTGATATGCTCAAAGAATGGGGAAGGTGGATCTATATGTAGGCTGGTAGATTTGATATCCTTAAGCAGTGATCCCGATAGAAGTTGAGCTTCATGGAAGATCGCTAGGGCTAATAACGTCCTGAATCTGTGCAGCTCTAAGAGATCCTTCTGGATAACCTAGTTAGGCTTGTGGTAAGTGAGCAGAACAGAAGGGGCCTCAAGGCTATATAGAACGAGGGATAATTTGTCCATGTGGAGTCCCAGACTCTCAAACCATCAAATACATTCATTATATTTACATTATAGTAGTGGCATTCTCCCTTTAAGGTTATGGAGAGTGGCACTACTGCCATTCTCCCTAGGTGGTTGTGGAGAATGACACTAGTGCCATTCTCCCTGTGAGGTAGTGGAGAATGACACTTGTGCCATAAAGAACTGCACACTTGTGTAGTTCTCCATGGCATTGGTGCCATTCTCAACATGATGAGGGTTCTCAATGAAGCATTTCAAACACAATAGAAATCCATTGCAAAGATACTAAGACTTGTAGGAAATGCACTTGAATTACAAAGGCAAAAAAAGTTAATAAAATAGATATAGAAAATACAAATGGAGAGAATGGCACTAGATCCATTTTTAACAACCTCATACAAAGTGGTGGGGAATGGCACTAGTACCATTCTTCTTTTAGGGAATGGCAATAACGGCATCCCCCTTATGATGTTATTGAGAATTTTTCTATAACCTCATTGGGAGAATGGCACTAGTGCCAATCTCTGAAGTCCAACGGATCTTAAGAAAGCACTTTGATGCATGCTTTAAAAGGACAAATGTCCATTGAAGCCACAATTGTCTTGCAAATGGCTATGGGAGACTTTGCAAGATCTGATGGATGTATTTCTGTTGTGAAATGAAGGTGCATACTAGCCTTTTCTAGATTTTACTGACGAAAGAATTGTAGACAAGTTTGAGATCTGTGATCTGATGCCCACACAAAGTAGATTATGTATGGACTTTCTGCTTGTTCTGTGTTTGAGTAGGATTGATGATTCTTGACCTTATTGGCAGTTGACCTATTGTATATAGTACCCATAATCAAGACGTGAGTGCCATCAGCTATATCTGATAGCCTTGCCACCTTATAAGCAAAGTCGTGAGGACTGGAAGCTCAGAAGACAAAGAAAACATGAAAACTCTTATTAGATTTGTAATAGGGCCAACAGAACATGTACGACCAAGTTTGATACACATGAAATTCACACTGAAAAAATGCCTAGTAGGTGTGTGAGAGGGGAATTGATCCTGTAGCAGCAAAAATCCTATAGCAAGGTTAAAGTAACTGATGTGGAAAAAGTTGTACTTTGGAGACTAAGCAATCTACCCAATATCAAGTAGCCATGTGGCGTCTTTTGTAACTGTTAGACCAGCAGAGTGATATCAGTAGCAGCACACACACACTGATTTATCTTGGAATGCACCATTTTGAAAGCAGAATGTTATGGACTCTTAGTGGGAAGAATACCCAGTGGCATACCTGATGTGTCAAAGGTAGGATTGTCTTACGAAGTTTGTTCTTCTTTGTAAAACCATGACTATGAAAATGGGAGTCTAGTTTCCTCTGGTAGACATTCAGGACTTGATAGCCTTCAGAGTTTTCAGCTGAAACTAGATTGTGGGAAGTGGTTACGCATTAAATTTGATGAAAATATCTTTCAAGTGATGGGTGAAACTGCTCGACACAATGAGGCTTTTAGTGAAATCTTGGATTCTATTGTGCATTGATGTCGAAATGACCTTGTATGATTTATTGCTAGATATTGTCTTCACCTGTTGGACCTCGGAAATGTGAATATAGGAAAAAAAGATGTGCTTCCAGTCTCAGCTAATCATATTACGAAAGCAAGGGGCTAGGTAGTGATATGGCTAGCATAGCTGACAGTCTATGATTATGGTGGTGCCTGTTTTTGCATGATGTTGTCAAGTACAGCAGCTTGTTACATAGTGACATAGGTGGACAGGCTGTGATGATCACTTATTTTTATGATGAGACGAGTCAGCAGCTTTTCTTTTTACATTCTTGTGTAAACTTTTGTATGATAGCGTTTCGGAATTCACAGTGAACTCATTGTGCTGCCTTTTATGTGCAGGACATGTTGCCAGAGTACATCGCAATCCAGGTGGCAGAGTCTATCCTATTTGTTGGAAAGGCAGTAAGAATATTGCGTAATCCAAGCAAGTCTTTCAAAAGCCAAGGGAGAGGATATGCACAGGAAGAAATAAAGGACTTCACTATGCCGCAAGCAGAGTTACTGCCCATTTCTTGTGCAAAGGCTTCGTTCTCAGATGTTACAGATATGCAAGGCCCAACTGAGCTCCTTCCTCAGTCTCAGGTTGAACGGATTGCTGCAATGATTCAAGATCTAAAGGTGACAGTCTAAGAATCTTGTTTATAAGAACTTGTTCTATCTTTTAATATAAGTACAAATAGGAATTCTACTTGAGAATTCACTATCTGAAGCAGGGTTGGCTATACTGTCAGATCATCCACACAAAGCAGGCAATAGACGACTAAAGCTGATTAGGAAGTGTTCTCCACCTAGCCTTGATTGTAATTGCTAGGACTCGTTATCAGAACTTCTTGATGTACAACCTGTAGCCCTCAGCCCAATGGTCATCTTCTAAATGTGTACTAGTCTACTTAGGACCCTTAGCACACTCAGGACATAGAGTTAGTACGAATTGCCTTAACTGTCCTAGCAGTCCTAGGCCTTACGGTGCCTCTAATACTACTAAATAATGACCACTGTCTTTACCTTATAATTTCCTAACCCAAGGACCCCTCCCCGGCAGGGTAATGCTACACCACATTATTATTGATGTAACATTTCCTGAGTTTGCTTACACTTTCCCTGGTAGCACTTGTTTATGAACCATCTTAAATATTCTTATATAATTGTATGGCGTGTATGCCCTTCTTTTTTTTTTGGCTCATGTGGAAGTATCAAAGGTTTAATGAAGTTTACAAGAAGCTCCTCTCCTACCAGACTATCACCTTCAAACAATTATTTCTTTAAATGACTGACATGAAAAGTGGATCCACACCACATCCTTTTGGTAAGGCTGCCTTGTAAACAAGCTCACCAATCCTTTGAAGTATATTGAACGGGCCACAATACCATGGAGACAACTTAGGGTGCTCACTAGTTGTCATGGTTTTAGAGGACTTAGATGCTTTCAAATAACTTTATTTCCTTCTTCAAATTCAACTTCTCTTCTATGTGGATTTACATAACTTTCAACTCTATCTTCGAATTCTTTCTCCTATGTGGATTCACATAACTTTTATCGTTCTCTTTTTAATAATATCTCGGCCATGCTTCAACATCTAATGTCTTGGAGAAAGTCTTTGGCTGCTTGTACCCTTTTCTCTTCAAGCCCTGAGCTTTAAGTTGAGATCCATATATCAACATGAATGAAATATAGCCTGCAGCTGAATGCTTTGCACCATTATGGGCAAAGTCTAAAAGTGAAAATTTAAGGAATGCCAGACGTATTTGTCACAAGATAAATCAAGCTGCCTACTAATGCTTTACAGTGTGGCATCCACCAATCCTGTTTCTGTGGGAGTTGAAATAGGTTTGTTGTGATTTTTTTTTCCCAGCAAGCCTTTAACATATTTTATTCGCCTTATGAAAGTGATAGCTGTGTGTTGCCATACTTCTAAGGCCAAGACGTAATTTGGCTGCTCGAGATCTGTCATTTCAAACCCTTCCCATAGTGCTGTTGCAGTAGACTAAACAACTGGTGCAAAGTCTCTGTGAAGTCTACCCCCCTTTCCTGGGAGTACCGTTCGGTAACTAGTCTTTCCTTGTACTTGTCAATGGATCCATTTGCTTCGAATCCTTCTTTGACACCCATTTGCATCTACCACATTGTTTCCAGGTGGAAGGCCCACAAGCTCCCAATGTCATGCTTGACAACATCCATTTCTTGGCTCGTGGTTTTCTTTTAATGCACATGCTTGTTTGCCTGAGTAAAACTCTGAGGGTCATCATTTTCCAACACATGCATCATGAGGGATGCATGGCTGCTGTAATTTGTCTGGTTGCTTGCTTCTTCTACCCTTAAAATTACCTTCAATTTTGCATCCTCCATTGTCTTCACATACCATTTCGGTAATTTCTTGGGAGTCCTCTTGGCTTCTTTGGACTCCCACAATTGCTGCTTCTGTTGTTTTCCCACTTTTGGGGGCACGATTGACAAAGGTTGGGAAGCATCCTCTTCCACTTTTTCCTCATCTATCCCAAAGTCTTGCTGCATTTTGGAGACAGCATAGTGACTTCCCCTCTCTGGACATGCCAACCCTATTAATGATTATGTTACGAGATTCAACATAGCACAGCTTGTACCCTTTGCTTTGTTCACTGTACCCAATGAAAAGCATTTGTCCGCTTTGCTGTCCAACTTCTGCCTTTGTTGTTTTGAACATCTGCATAACAAATGCAACCAAAAAATCTCAAATGCATGACGCTTGCTCGCTTTTTTGACCAAGCTTCATAGGATGCCATGTTCTTTACTGCTTTGGTGGGTCATCTATTAAGGACATACGCTGCAGTAAACATTGCTTCTGCCCAAAAAATGTTTGGAATACCATCCCTTTGAGCATAGACTTGGCTGCCTTAATTAGATGTGTGTTCTTCCTCTTTCTGTAACATGCAACGGTAATCTGATCGTGTAATCACAGCAAGACCTTCTTTAAACCTTTAGCGAGGAATTAGCGTTATGCACCATAGAGAGAGAAAGGAGATAAGTCTAGAGAGAGAATGGAGTCGACATCCAATCGGGTCCCTATACCCACTGAGGGCCCCCTCCCCCAATCAGGGGAGAATTTGTTGTATACTTGGAGAATTGAGAAATACAAATAAAACTCTTTGAGAGAGCACGGAAACATGCTTCCGAAGAGTACACTGTGCACACGTATTGTAGACCCACAGACCTAAGAGGCAATGCCAACCAATACCAAGACCTTGATGCTGTCCACTGACAATGTAGGGCACTTCTGCAAGGCAAGGAAGAGGCTGGTGTTGTCCACTGGGATGCAAGGTTATTGCATGAGTGAGAGAGTGAAAGCTAGGAGTAACAGATTCTAAAAGAGAGCTGAGAGATGACTGAAATATAGAGCTGCTGGCTGGAAAAATCCCGTGATAGAGCTTTGAGAGGGATCAACCAAGGAGGAAATCTGCTCCTGTCTCCGTGCTCGAAGTATCCTCTCGCGGTGTCTGAGTGCCTCATGAACAAAACTTGCCAAACATCGCTGGTCTGGGGTAGGAGATGAATCGGGACAAAACCCCATAGTTGTCTCTGAAGAGGCAGTAGAAACGTCTGCGGATTTCATAGTAAACAGGACACTTGAAGATGAAGTGCTCCTCTGTCTCAATCTCCTGCATGTCACACAAAGTGCATATGCGCCTCTCCCAGGATAGTCGCCTTGCTCTGCCGCTCTCGATATGAAGTCTATGTGATGAGACCCGGAACTACCCAAGAGAGATCCTCAGTGAGTGGGGTAAGTAAATCTGAGTGTACCCTAGTGGGTCAATGAAACCCTTCATTGTGATATGTAAGAAGTGATCTCTGTAGAAGCCCAGCTTCATTGGAAGATCACTTGGGCCCAGCTAGGTCCAGAATTTGTGTAGCTGTAATAGATCCTCACGGATAACCTGGTTGATGTCGTGTGATAGGAGGGGAGAAAACGTAGCATCCATGCTATATTGAAATGGAGGTAGTCTTCTAGGTGGAGCCCAAGTCCCTCAAACCATCTCTTTGTGCGTGCATACCGGCACCTCTAGCCATGGTAGATTGCTACAGCCAGAGGTGTAATCCTCATACTCCCTGACTCGGTATAGATACGTGATGACCTGAAATGCAGCATCTAGCTGTAATGGGGGTGACCCAAACCTTGCCCGAATGATCTGGTGAGGAATGGATCGTTTACCACGGATCATCTGTGATAACATGAGAACCTGTAGCCGCTCCACCCTGGCCCACTCTGTATCTGAGAAGTTTGGCCCCCAGCATGGACTGCCATACATCCCCGCTAGACGGACCAAGGAGTCAAAAATCAACCCTTTGGTCCGTGGATCCTAAAAGTGAGAGTGGAAGCACTGCCTCTCTAGTCTAGCCAATGAAGCATATCCTTTGTTCAAGCGTGCCTGCATCACAGGTCTCATAGTGAAGATGGGTCCGGAAAAGACGACCCCAAGATAAGTGTATGATGAAACTACCTTAACAGGTGACCCATCAAATGCGAAGGCCTTCAAATCACGTGACTCACAAAAGGACTGTAGTGCGTCAAGGTGTCTTTGGAGCCCCTCTACTGAGGAAGACAAGAGAGCCACGTCATCTGTGTAAAGCAATATCCGGATCAGCGTGTCCGCAAGAGAGCAATCTACCCCCCTTGTGTCTTCATCATTGTCTCAAGCTCGTCAATGTAGAGGCCAAACAAGGAAGGTGACAATGGACACCCTTGTTCGACCCCTATAGTGCTCATGATCTCATGTGTCCACCTAGATCCCGTCCGAACTCTGCATGAAACTCTCTCATAAAGTGCATGACAGCCCAAATGATCTCTTGGTCGTAACCCAAATCCTGTAGGCGCTGTATGAGGCGGGCTCTCTGAATCGTGTCAAATGCCTTGCGAAAATCCACAAAGCAACAGTAAACCCTCTGCTTCTGTGCCCTCACCTCCTCGATGATATGCAAATCTGCTGACGTCGGAATCAAGTACTGATGCATAAATCTTGGACATGACATGTCCAATCATAATGGTCTTGTAGTTCTCCAGGCTCATGGGATCCCTTGCCTTGTGAATGGGTGAGATAGTGTTAATGGTCTAGGTGCATGGAAACCCCAAACAGACAGCTTCATTAAATAGCTTTGCTAAGATCAGGGCTAGGAGTTTAATCCTATATGCAATGAGCAAAGTATAGAGGGCATGCATCACTAGCGAGAGGTTGAAGCAACATTGTTGTCATGTGATGTTAGCATGTCAATAGGAAGTCCCTTTTGTTTGTCAATAGTCAAGCCAGCAACCCCATATGGAGAAGTCTTTTGGATGCTAGACCATAGAGAGGATGAGTGGGTAGGCTTCGAAAGGTTACAAGTCATGGTATTGTCCCAAGTGTTTCAAGGAAAGTGGTGCTCTCAACATGGCATTATACTTGTGTAGTGGTCCTATGCAGAGATGCCTTGTTTCATATTTCACATACCTTGACCAACCAAATAGTATACTTGACTAACGAGGGAAAACATGGTTTTTAAATCGTTCATGCAGCTCGCAACCAAGCGAGATGATCAGTGTTGGTGCCACAAGTGCCATATGATTTCATTTCGATCACGTGTCTATTGATAATCTCTCCCCATGCAAGTACTACCTAGATGTTGCCTTGTTGTGTGGCATAGATATTACCAGGTCATCAAAGATGACCTATTGAATGTATACATTCAACAGAGGTGAAATATTCTCACCAACATTCCACCAAATGGAACGTTGGCAAGAGCATTTCCTCTTGCCGGCTTCATTCAAGCAGTGCGAGGAGAATAGATCACCACAAGGCGATTTCATAGGTTCTTGTTAGAGGTAGGGCGACGTATTGCACCCAGATGTCACCATAGGGGTCCTGGGACTTTGTATCCTTTTTGGCATGCATGAGGTAGACATGGAGGAGCATGTGCTGCTGAGATGCCCAAAATACTGCGAGATTCGAGGTTGATATCATTGCATGTTTGCCTTCTAGTATCTTGACATGAGCAGGGTCATGGACAACCCTGACTAACTATGCACCGCAAAGTTTTTGACACTAGGTCACTAGAGTACGCTATAGGCTGATGAGTCTTGTTGTCGGACATGGCCCTCGATAGATGTGATCACACAATGTTTCTTCATGCCTACACTGAATGGAGGTTGTCAAGTTAGAGATCCCAAGCCTACCTTGTAGAGACGTTAGGTTAGTAGGAGATTGGACATAGGCCCAACAAGCTTCTACCATTTGTGTCACCCTTATTGTGGCCACTGATAGATGTGATCACACACTATTAACTTCATGGGAGAGGAGCCTATGCTGAATGGAGGTCATTAAGTTAGAGATCTTCAGGCTACCTTATAGATTGTCAGGTTTGGAAGATTGGAAATAGGTCCAACAAGCTTTTGCCCCATTCATGGCACCCACTCTTATTGCAGCATCACAACATTAGGCTTCTTTCTAACACCTACGTGTACACTCCATAGAGACGAGTGAAGGGTGAGAGAAGCATATCTGGCACTCTCTGAGGTATACCAACCGTAGTTGGATTTACTGGCCTATAACCATAGTTCAGCTCGAACGGACTCATTCTTGTAGAGGAATGTTTTCTATCATTGTAGGCAAATTCCAGTAGTGGTAAACGCTTGTCCCACGTATGTTGCCTTAATGAAACATATGCTCTAAGCATATCCTCTAAAGTCTGGTTGACTATTTCCGTCGGAGCATCCGTGTCAGGATGATCCCCACTACTCATTCCCAACTCAATCCGTAGTGCCTCAAACACTGCAATCCAAAAATGACTCGTAAATTTAACATCCTTGTCTGACACTCTGGATCTGAGTAGTCCATGCAGATGAAATATATGTTTTAATTAACAATTTCGCTACTTGCGGGGCACTATTTACTCCCTAGTCGGAATGAAGCGAGTCATCTTGGTAAGACGATCAACCACAATAAGGATATAATCATATCCACCTTGGGTTGTAGGTAGACCAACTATAAAGTCTATGGAAATGCTCTCCTATCTACCTAATGGTATTTCCAAGCTTAGGTGCAGGAAACCCTGTTTTGGAAACCCTGTTTCCTAACGTTTCCAAAATTGCGGCGTTTTTGAAACTTAGAAACGTTTTGGAAACGCCTAAACTACAAGTGCGCCAGAAGAAAGCCAACAAGGGCTGGAATGGACAAGAGATGATGGCAGGCTCTTGCATTATCATGTTGGGTGCATAGTGAAGGCATTAAAAGTAACACAAGACTCGGAGTAGATGATCTACATGAGTCACAACTAATTCGTCAATGCACTATATGAATCGCATCTTCAAGGATCATATGCTCCATGCCCTCCAAGAATCCAATTGCTCGCCTTGCGCACACGTCTAGTTTATATGGTGCATGTTTTGTTTGATTGCTAGTTTTTGTATGTGAGTAGAAATATACTTTATTCAGCCTACCCTTGCCGTTTCCTATTAACTCAAGTGGCGTTTTAGAAATGTTTCAAAACTACCACGTTTCCTGCATGGAAATGTTTCGTGCAACATAGTTTCCAAGGGCTGTAAAAAACCAAGTTACTTCACTCGCTCTACCTTACCCACTTGACACGAGAAATAATGTGTCACATATTCATGAATATGCTTTTTCATTTTTGGCCAAAAGAAATCTCGCTTTATGTGATCATATGTCTTCTTGACAGCTGGATGTCCACACACGGACTATCATGGCACCGTTGAATGACCCTCTGCTTGTGATCATTATGATTAGGTACTGTTGAATGACCCTCTGCGTGTGATCATTATGATTAGGTACTATTGAATGACCCTCTGCTTGTGATCATTATGATTAGGTACTACTACCTTGCCATTCCGTTTGAGCATACCATCTGCTATGGTATATCTTGCATAGGTTTGGTCTTTTCTGGATGCTAGGTCTTCCTTTTCCCTGGCTTTAATCACATAAGCCTTAGGCTTTGAACGAACTCGTTCACTTTCTGAGTTTTCTCTAATCTCGGTCATTAGAGCACTCTCTAATACCGTGAAACTCATATTATGCATAATGTGCAACAACGCATCAGCAACTTTATTTTCCTTCCCTCTTCGGTACCGAATCGTCATGTTAAACACTTGCATGAGCTCTGCCCACCTAGCTTGGTGGCCTCTCAAGTCAGGTTGCTTACAAAAATTCTTCAGAGTATCATGATCTATATTTAAGTAGAACTCTGAACCAAACAAACAATGCCTCTATGTTTTTAAAGCATGGATAACCGCATACAACTCTAATTCATGAGTTGGCCAATTTCGCTGAGATGGAGAAAGCTTCTTGCTTTCAAAGGCTACTGGCCTTTCCTCTTAGAGGAGAACTGCTCCTACTGCAATGCCACGTGCATCGGTTTCTATGAAAAACAATTTTTGGGGATCAACAATTTTCAACACTGGACCTGAGACCACAGCTTGCTTTATGGTGTTAAAACTCCCTTGTTAATTGTATCCCCACACAAATGGTATTTTATCTGAGGTCAAGTTAGTCAAAGGCAAAACTATCTCGAAATATCCTTTGATATGCTTTTGATAAAATTGGACAAATTCCAAGAATGATTGTAAAGCCGTGAAACTCTGAGGAATAGGCCAAGTCAGTATTGCAGCTACTTTCTTTGGAGTAATAATGAATCCCAAATATTCAAGTCTTACCATGCACAACAGCATGACGAATGTAGCTGGAGCATTGGTAAGTCCGAACGGCATTACCAAAAACTCGTAATGTCCAAACCTGCTTCTAAAAGCAGTTTTACGCACATCCACGGCTCCAGAGCTGATGGTAGCTAGACTTAAGATCTATTTACTGAAAATTATGGCTCCATGTAATGCATCTAGCAAATCGTGAATCCAAGCCATCGGATACCTGTGCTTAGCAGTAATATTGTCCAATCCTCTTTAATCTATAAAGAGATGAAAAGTATCATCTTTCTTCTTCTTTAATATCACTGGTGAAGCAAAAGGTGGAAAATTGGGCTGAATCTGACCCCAGCTTGAGGTATTCTTCTAGTTGCCTTCGCACCTCAGCTTCTTCAGCAAAACTGAAACTGTAGGGAGACCTATTTATAGGTTCCGCCCTTGGGTAAGTTCAATCTTATGTTGAACTTTTCGCTCTGGTAGGAAACCGTAAGGCAACTCATCCCTAAAATAATAAGAGAACTCCTTTGCAATCTCATAAGTCAACTTGGCCATCTCCCCGCCTTGGGTAGCGTCAGTGCTACTCGATAAACCATCAATCGACTCTACTGATGCTAAACAAAGAAAATTATTCCCGAGTTTTTCGAACTTCCTTCACAGACTCTAATGGTCGTTGAGGAAAATCCTTTTCACCTCGTAAGATATATAGCACATCGTTCATCTTGAACTGATAAATGTGCTTTTTCCAATCTATGACCGCATTTTTCTTAGAATGTCGGGTCTTTTCCAGAGCTATATTTGTGTGAGCAAGTATGATAATTTCAAAGTCCATCTTCTCCGTATAGTCCTGAATCCGAAGTTCCAACTGGGTAACCCTTTGGTCCCATACTTGAGTTGAACTTCCAACTACCATCCTGACCGTATATGCATAGTCTGATGGACTAGTCTTAAATTTCAGACTCTTTACGAGCTTGGAGTTAATTACATTATGTGTTGATGCTGCGTCAAACAACACAATGACGTCCTGATTGTTAGTGTTTTGTCGGCTGTCCGTTGTGGTTTTTGCTATCACGAAGTGACTTGGCGTCGAATTAAGGTGATCGGGGAGCTGTACATAGAAGTTTGGATCCAGGGAACTCTCTATTTCTTTATGCACTTGATTTGTTTAAGTTCGAAATTTCATCGAGCGTTCAAGATGTGGGTTTGGTTATTTTCAGTTGTTTAGTATTGCAGATATTTCCGTAGTATAGGAAAAGAGAGTTGGTAGATTATAGTTGTATGAATTACAGTATGCCTCTATAGG
Source organism: Dipteris shenzhenensis (assembly GCF_047967505.1). Lineage (NCBI taxonomy): Eukaryota > Viridiplantae > Streptophyta > Polypodiopsida > Gleicheniales > Dipteridaceae > Dipteris > Dipteris shenzhenensis. Next base: position 21,458,039 of record NC_141598.1, on the reverse strand, counting down.
AACGAGGTTTTGGGTTATACAAGTTGTGATTTCAGTTTTGGTTAGTGTGTTAAATTTTAGAACTAAGACTCTATGGATAAAGGCAAAGCTATAGCAATGGAGGTTGAAGAAGAAGCCTCACGGGTGGATCCCGTAGAATCGGGAGTCTGGCTGGCACAACATGTGTCGCACCCAGCGGCCCACACACTATCTAGTAGGATTGCTTTGTTAGAGGATGCCTTACAATAAATTCTGGCCCAGCAACTGCAAGCAAACTTAGGGCAATCCAAACTTAAAAAGATGGTGCACCATATGTCTGCAAGACCATCCCGGTAGGATTAAAAAAATGTCGACTGACCCTTCCAAGGTCATGTTACCTCAACTAGAGCATAACACCACCCATTCAGCTCATTGTATTTGTTTTTTTTAGTCTCATAGACTCTTCGGTCTTTCAAAGACTTTTCATAAGCCCAAAAGACAAACAAGAGCAAGATTTTGGCATTTGGATGGGCACTAGATCTGAGAAATTGGTTCAGGAAGTGGGAGGTAGAGGAGTACTTGAACTACTCACCAGAGGAGGTAGATGAAGATGCTTTTCATCGTGACCTGCTGAATGCACTACACAGGAAATTGCAAACAGCTAAAAATAGAGATAAGTTCGAGTACTATTGCACATTTATCAACCCCCAATATTGGCCCACTTATACGGCAGAGGAGTCAGCCACGCAGAAGTACATTTGCACACCTATGGCAATGCATAAGCGGAGGGCTTTGGCTTCACTTCGCACCCGATCACACCAGCTGCAAATTGAAATAGGAGGATGGAAAGACATGCCAAGAGAGAGCAGAATATGCCAATTATGTGACCAGGGTATGCCAGAAACAGAAGAACACATGGTAATGATATGCCCTTACTATGCATACATTAGGAAAAGTTCAGCTCTCTTCTTGAGGGACATAACAGACTGGCTGATTTGCTACATAAGGCGTCACCCTCAGCTTTAGGAACATTTGTATCTAAGCTTTTCAAGCACAGAAACTCACCTAGACATAAAGGTAGTTTCTCTTATTACCCTCCTCTTTGAGGGAGGAGTCTTTATGTATGTAAGGTTTTGTATTGTTTCAGGTCCCATAGGCCGATTTTTGGTCTTCAGAGGACGATAATATATTCTTCTTCTTCTTCTTCTTCTCTCCTGCATAGGGAATAGATTTCCTTGTTTTATGGATTTTCAAAAAGTATAAGCAAGACAATGTGAGACATAATGGAAAGATTGCAAGTCACTAGCATGTTAATAAGAACTCAAACTCTATTGGTTTGAGCTGAACTAGCTAGACATCTATTAGATTGTTATCTTATATATTTCAAAATGAAGTCCTACAATGGCTACATGAACATACAATGGAAGCATCAATGGTAGTGCTTATCAGCTTTGTACTCATGCCCGAGCAATACAGCATGGTGATAATATGGTCCCTTAAAAACTACCTGAATATCACTAGGGATGCTTATGAACTCTGTATTCAATGGTGATTACATAAATCTTAGGAAATCTATTAAGAACTGAGCATTTTTTCTTTAAGAACTGAGCAGATTTTCTTTCCGCAGTAGCATTTTTGACTCCAGAGGAGACACTGGGTCTGCAAAGATGCTAGATGACGCCAATCAGCCTTAAGATGGTGACAGGATGCTTGGGTGGCAATAGAATAGTGGCTTAAACAATTGATGCAAAACCTCTTTAAGAAAGTATAGAGAAGTCACTGTGTATGATTAAGCTATAGAAGCACAGCAGTTTCTAAGTTTTCTTTGTCTGATGTAGGAAATGCCTGATTTTCACAAGAGGTCATTTGAATGTGCTGTGGATTCGATTCGAACTATTGCAGCTACACATCTTTGGCAGGTGAGTCAAACCTTGGCATTCGATGTTTTCCTTTTGTCATCAGCATTGCATATGGAGATAAAAGCTGGGTACTTCAATGAGTGAACTCCTAGATCTTGGCGCAAATTCAATTAATCGGTCTCTTTTATGTAGTTGGTGGTGGTCCATGCAGATCTGATTGGTCATTTGAAGGCTTTGAAGGATTATTTTCTTCTTGCAAAAGGAGACTTTTTTCAGGCAAGTTGATGTACTGGTTAGTGCCAGAATGTGAAATGCATTGCAATAAAGTGTCCTTTTTCATGTGAGGCATAATCTTTTTTTCCACATTTCTTCAGGATGGATAAATTGTAGCACGGAACTTTGTGAACGTTACAATGGTTTCTAATAACATAGGAACACACAACGTTGGAGAAAGTTTGAGAAGCTGAAATGAATTGCTCTCAACTTTGAAATACCAAGAAACAATGGGTTTGATTGAAACCCTGAACCCTTGAACTAGACCAAGTCCTAGAGCGCTACATATATGGTGCAAAAAATATTGCAGCATCCTCTTGAAGACTCTAGGCTACTTCTTTATCTTGAGGCAGATTCTTGATTTCAACTGGTTTAAACCCATGAGGGATCCATGATGAGCATGAGCCCAAGGATCCCTCCCATAATGCAAAATGGTTTTAGCTGATTCTTAGAGATTGCATCATCATGCATTAGCAATCCCCCTCTGAAGAAACAAGTTCACTTCTGGGTTCTTGCGTAGAGGAACATACCGAATGAATGATACACTAGGAAGATCTCAAAATGCAAAGGGATCTTGGGAAGAACTGATCAACATCTTCAAGAAGTGATCCTTCACCTTCTTTATCCCCGGGGATGAGAAAGGGGGATTGAAGACATTGCTTGAGGAATGATTTTTGGACCTGTAAGTTGAGAAGGAGCATGTCTAGTGGCGAAGGGGTTTTAGAAAAGGTTAGAGTGTGGTATTAGTATGGGATAAGGTGTGCACGCATATGGTCTTAAGAGTGGATTTAAATGCAATCAGCAATTGAAATAATTTTATGTTGTTCCTTCAATGCAAGTATACATTTCAGCTATCTTTGTATAACAGATTGAAATTGCACAAATTTTATAAATGGAAAATTTATTTTTTTGAGTGGACAGAAAACCTGGCTAACAATTAAGTACTCTTGTTGTCCCTAGTGTTTCTTGGAGGAAAGCCGAGCCTTGATGCGATTGCCTCCTCGTCCGTCAACTGCTGAAGCAGATCTTAAAGTTCCTTTTCAGCAGGTTGGTTTCCCAGGGGCTTCTAATATAGCTTATCAATTATTTCCTTAGGTCTGGTGATATCTTTAAGAATGACACATGGGCATTGGATGAGTATTGTAGATTTAAAGAAAGTACTTATCCTCTAATGGATTTTCATAGCTGCCATTTATATGTAATACTGAAGAAAGAGGATGTTTTATTCTTATGTGCAAGTATGTGTTTGTTCTTTGTGGTATTCTGGGCCAGTCTTTTATGGGTTGTTCCTAAAGTCATAGTTTTCTCTTTTGCAGGCTGCAATCAAGACCATTGGCGATGATGACAAATACTTCTCTAGAGTGTCACTCAAGTATGATCTTGCTCTATCCAGGGATATGACGAGACTTCATGCGTTCTTAGTTGAAAGATTCACCATCTGTATTATTTTGTTTTTGCCCTCACCTTTGGAGATGAGTGCTTTTGCTGTTAGTATTGAAAAAGACACTAGTAAAAAATGATATTGGTGTAAGCTGTAAGTGCCTAGTGTTTTCAACTAAAAGATGATGATTGCTCTGGTTTCAGGATGCCTTCGTTAGGAAGTGTATCTCTACAAGGTGAAAATGTGAGGCCACGAAGTAGGGCAGATGGGAGTGTCAGCCTCCCTTCAACTAGCTATGGTGATAATGCAAACCAGTTTTATGATGGTTGGGATGGAATTGCATTGGAATATAGCATTGATTGGCCTCTGCAGCTGCTCTTTACAAGAGACGTTCTATCAAAGTAAGCTGACCTTCTGCATCAAGGATTTCATTGTGCATCTTCCTTACAACCCTGTGCTCTTGTCCCACCCCTTATCTGTTGTTCTCTCTGTTCCCTCCTGCACATAAAGTATGGGGGAAGCTGCAACATTGTGATGCTTTCACATCTTCTATGATCTGGCTTGATGCATGACCTTATCTGTGAAAACATACAGTTTGTCTCAATTGTCCTGATAGAGCCCGCATGGTATTGTTTCTGGAGTGTTTTAATGCATTGTATTTGCTCATCCATGGCAGGCTTAAGGTGAGCGCTGCAGCTGCCACTTGGCACTCGGATGGGTGTGGTGCAGTGGCTACCCCTAGCTCCTAAAGTAGCAGGGTGTGTAGATTGCTGTGGCATCTATTCAAAGTTCACATGCATCTATGGGCACACTCGTTCTTGTGCAAATGTGCAAACACTTACAGTCACATGCATGCACACATAAGCACACACTCTCCTGTGTTCTCTGTGTGTGTGTGTGTGTGTGTGTGTCTCTCTCTCTCTCTCTCTCTCTCTCTCTCTCTCTCTCTCTCTCTGTGTCTCAGTCTGTCATCTGTACAGCCTCAACCCGTTGTCCATCATCCGTACAGCTTCAGCCTGTCTCTCCCAGCCTGCCTCCCAGCTCGTCTCTCCTAGTTCGCCGTACAACGCTGTATGCAGCTTGCTGTACGGTCCGTACACAGACCGCTGTACAATCCGTGCATGCAGTGCAGTCTCTTTCGGGTACCAGCAGCAACAAACAGGGGGGTTGTAGGCAGATGTAGGTTTTAGACCACCCTGGGTGGGCTGAGCCTTGGCACAGCTCTGGGGGTTAGATCCAGCAAAGGGCCTCCAAGTTTAAGAAGGCCAATATGGAGTTCCCCAAAACAAAGCCATTTGCCTATACTCCAGCGAACAAGTCCCCATATTCCACTATTGCAGCAACACCCAGCCCCTATGCTCTGACCTACAAGTGAAGGATTGGATCGGACCCTCAGGAACACATCTATTATCTGGAACAAGAAGTTAGAGAGCTCGCTAGTTGCAGCTCTTAGCAAAAAGGTGAGTGAGATGGAGAGCAAAGGCAAGTAGGAAATTATTGCAGAAGTTATGGAGAAATGCAACACATCTCCACCAGCACCAATACTTGTTTCCAAGGTCAAGAAAATGATCAATACTCAGGTTAGCTCAGCCAAGGAAGAGATGATCACTGTTCCCAACTGCAAACTCAATAAAGCAGACCTCTACACAGAAGTAAAGAGCAGCAGGTGAGAGTGCATAATAGGAAAATATTACGCATCGGAGGGCTGCCCAAGGATTGCCCTGATGACGAAGCAGGGAACACAGAGGATGACAAGATTCATGCCTCAAGAAATAAATACCACAAGTGGAGTGGGATGAAAATGATATCAGCTGTGTCTCTCAAAATGGAATGCAAGTACATGTGTTTTTTAATGAGAAGGCAGGAGAACTAAGATTTTACGACAAACAAACAAGCTGAAGGGCACAAGGATTTGGATATCCGAGGAACTCACCCCAACTCAGCTCAAATAGAGGAATATGGAGCTTACCAAAGTTAAAGATGCACGCAAAGCTGGTAAATGGGCTGTATACCGAGATGGAATAGCTTTAATTAGACAATTCAAATCTAAACCCAAAGACTCTTAGTCTTAAACTGATGTTGTGGACCATTGTCGCGATACTCTCCATATTGTTTTACAGCTTTTGTCACTAGTTAGATGTTTAGTATTGTATGCATGAACATTTTGGGTTGTAAGCTATAGAGGCTGAGTGGGTCCGATTTTAGAGGTTACAGGTCATGATGCTCTCATGCTTCATCTGTGGTAAGACATGCCTTACATATTGTAGCATACTTGTGGAGAGTCAGGATCATGTACTGATGAGTTGCACGAGATACTATGAGATCTGAGGTTGTTACCATTGTTTGGTTGCCCATGGGTTCGTGCACATGAGTCAGCTCAACTACCTAGATTAGCACTGTGCTGCCCTCTTTGTATAAAAGGCTACTAGACAAAGTCATAAACTTGCAGCCCTCGTAGTCAAAGATGGTATATGATGTTTGATGCTTGCATTTATCTTCTCGATTCAGCCTACACAAACTTCAAAGTAGACACTATTAGACATAGGAGAAAAAGCCTATTCTCTAGAGACAAAGTCTTGTAGTAGGTGATAGTAGTCAACATGGCTTTAAAATTTCTCTAGAGTTATGAATGCAATACTCCAAATGTTAAGAATATGTTTGACAATTGAATAGCAATGTTAAATGTGAATGTGAGCCATTTGCTATGGATGGTAGTCGTCAACACATTGCTTATAGTTATGCTTGACAATTGTATGGCAATGCTAAATGGAGACTCTAAACATTTCTAATGATGAAAATGACTTTACTTTTGAATAGTAGAATAGTTTAATCATTAACTCCAAATGTTACAATTGTGCTTGGCAATCGAACGTTGGTGCTCCGGGGTTGGAGGATCATCTACCCTTTTTGGGCCCCCACCGCTGGTTTTGGGCTCCTAATGCCAAGGCAATGTTAAAGGTAGGGACCCAAAATGGGTGTGGTGCCCTCAAAATGGTCCTAGACCCCCTAACACTAGCCCTTTTTGGCCCTCCCTGTTGCCATTTTTTTTGCCCCAAAAAGATTTTTAAAAGTTGTTTGTAGGTGGTTGGGGGCCCCCAAAATGGCGGTGGGGGCCCAAAAATGCTCATAGACCCCCCAATGCTGAGGGTCCAAAAATGGCGATGGGGGCCCAAAAATGGTCGGAGATCCCCAACATCGTTCCCAAGAGGGCTTCCACTCCAAGTCATGTGCCTCCACATGAAAGCTTAATATTGGGGTTCTAGAAGTTGTCTTGGCATTCAATCCCCAAACCCTATGGGCAATGTGGTCTTTTCCTGCCATCACTACATCAATTTAGCACTGAAAGTCTTTAGGCTTGAACTCCATGATAATAGCTTTGTCTTTACTGTGAACTGCCCATTTGCCCTCCTTTCAAGTTCCTTTACATCAGATCTGTGCCTGATGTAAAGCATGGGTGAGCAAGGCCACTCCCTTGACTAATATCTAGAAAGAAAGTAAGATCTATTAATGCCTGTAAAAGACTAAAAAGATCTATGGGACCAATAAGTTGCTTTCACATCAAATCCCCAAAATGTGAATGGATGAAGCATCTCCATAGGTGTGTGTGAAGCATCTTTACCCTTATTATAAAAGCATACTATTTCCAATGCTAGCATAATAGGGCCATCACTATATCAATTTAAGACACAGTCTATAGGCTGAGATTTGAACTCCCTAAAAAGGCATTCTATATTCTGTAAACAGGCGATTTGCCTTTCTTCTAGGCTTCCTTTACATCAGATCTCGGTGTGATGTAAAGCTTGGGTGATCCCTTGACAATATCCAAAAGGAAAAAAGCTCAATTAACACTTGCAGAAGACCAGAAAGATCTATGGGACCAATAAATAGCTTTCATATAGTCCCCAAAATGTAATGCATGAAGCGTCTCCATAGTAGTGCATGAAGTGTTAAACTCGTTTTTTTTCTTTCACTGTTCCATCGAATTACAGACAATACAAAGTCACATCTCTCTTTTCATTTCGTCAATCGAGAATAAGACAAATCACAGGCGCTGGCATCCCGAATATCCTCCCAGCCTATCTCATGGATGGCATGCTCACAAAGATACGTAATTCATTCCTTCATGCCTATCCACAAGCCCACAATTCCCTAGATGGTTCCCTTTGCCACATGTCATCATTCTAGACCTTTAGCTTGGTACACCATTTACCCCTCTCTTGGGGCACAATTAAAACATTTGCCCCTTGGCATTTTTTAACACATTTAGGTGCACCTAGGCCTGAGCACTCAGAACCACCTAGTCGATGCCAATACACCCTCACCTAGGACCTTGGCAGTTACTTCCCTTGACTATTTTATTTACGCACATAAAATATTACAGAAGTCGGTCATCTAAGAGAAAATGCCCACCGATCTTTCCGAGGTCATGCTATCTCGGCTAGAGCATAACATTCCTTCCCTCTTCAAGTATCAGCGTCCTTGATGATGAAATTTGGGAACACTCTCCGTAACTGGTATACGGATTCCCAGGTAGCTTCCGATAGAGGTAGACCATGCCATGCAACCAACACCGTGGGTATCTTCCGATTGCGCACTTGCATTGTTCCTCGGTCTAGGATTCTTGTTGGTTTGCGTCTTGCATTATCGTCTATCTCCTGAAACAAAAGAACACCTTCGATTAGTGAGTCACCAGTATGCAAAAATTTCTTTAAACGAGAAACATGAAACACTGGATGCACCTTGCAACCCTGTGGCAATTCTAATTTATAGGCTACCTTGCCTATTCTTTTTAGAATTAACCATGGCCCACAATATCGAGGTGATAACTTAGCACACTCTCCTGCAGTCAAAGACTTAGAGTGCGAAGGAACTCTGAGAAAAACTTTTTCTCCTTCCTTAAATTCTCTAGCGGATCGGTTTTCATCCACATATGCCTTAGCTCTATCCATAGCTTGGCGGATGTTAGCTCTCGCAAGTGCTAGCATCTCCTGCATCTGAACCACAAAGTTCGCGGCACTAGGCACTTTCTGAGGTATTCCAACTATAGTTGGATTCGCTGGCCTATAACCATAGTTCAGCTCAAACGGACTGAACCTTGTACAGGAATGTTTTCTATCATTGTAGGCAAACTCCAACAATGGCAACCACTTGTCCCATGTATGTTGCCTCAATGACACATATGCTCTAAGCATATTCTCTAAAATTTGGTTGATTCTTTCCGTCTGACCATCGGTTTCTGGATGATCCCCACTACTCATTCCCAACTCAGTCCTTAGTGTCTCAAATACCGCAGTCCAAAAATGACCGGTAAATTTGACATCTCTGTCTGACACTATGGATTTGGGTAATCCATGCAGACGAAATATATGTCTAATAAAAAAATCCGCCACTTGCGGGGCACTAACAAATTCTCTAGTTGGAATGAAGTGAGCCATCTTGGTGAGACGATCAACCACCACAAGGATAGAATCATATCCACCTTGTGTCCTAGGCAGCCCTACAATAAAGTCCGTGGAAATGCTCTCCCACTTACTTAGTGGTATCCCCAAGGGCTGTAAAAGGCCGGGTGGCTTCACCCGCTCTGCCTTACTTACCTGACACGAAAAACGTGTCACATATTCATGAATATGCTTTTTCATCTTTGGCAAAAAGAAATCTCGCTTCACGAGATCATATGTCTTCTCGACTCCTGGATGTCCCGCACATGGGCTATCATGGCACTGTCGAATGACTCTCTGCCTGAGATCATTTTGATCAGGTACTACTACCTTGCCATTTCTTTTCAACATACCATCCCTTATGGTATATCTTGCATAAGTTTGGGCTTTTCTGGATGCCAGGCCATCCTTTTCGTTTTCCTTGGGTTTTAACACATGAGCCTTAGGCCATAGACTCTGGACAAACTCGTCTACCTTTTGAGTTTCTCTAATCTCGGTCATTAGAGCGCTCTCTAACACTGTGAAACTCATGTTATGTATAACGCGTGACAACGCATCAACAACTTTATTATCTTTTCCTCTTTGGTACCGAATCGTCAAATTAAACTCTTGCATGAGTTCTGCCCACCTAGCTTGGCAGCCTCTCTAGTCGGGTTGTTTACAAAAATGTTTCAGAGTATCATGATCAACATCCACATAAAACTCTGATCCATACAAATAATGTCGCCATGTTTTCAAAGCATGGACAACAGCATACAACTCTAATTCATGAGTTGGCCAATTTCTTTGAGAGGGAGAAAGCTTCTTGCTTTCAAAGGCTACTGGCCTTCCCTCTTGGAGGAGAACTGCTCCTACCGCAAAGCCACTTGCATCGGTTTCCAGGAACAACGGTTTCTGGGGATGAACTATTTTTAACACCGGTCCTATGACCACAGCTTGTTTTATGGTGTTAACAATTTCTTGTTGATTCTGTCCCCATATAAAAGGTACTTTATCTGAGGTCAGATCAGTCAATGGCGATACTATTTCGAAATATCCTTTGATATGCCTTCGATAAAATTGGACAAATTCCAAGAATGATCGCAAAGCGGTCAGACTATGAGGGATTGGCCAAGTTAGTATCACAGCCACTTTCTTTGGATCCATTTCTACCCCCTCTGGAGTAATTATGAATCCTAAGTATTCAAGTCTAACCATACACAGTATAGTTTTCTTCTTATTTACATAAAGACTGGCTTTCCTCAAAGTACTGAACACTATTCTTAAGTGTTCGTGATGCTCAGTAATACTTTTACTGAATACCAGAATATCGTCAATAAAATGTACTACAAACTTTCCGATATACGGACGTAGTAAATCGTTCATAAGCATGACGAATGTAGCTGGAGCATTGGTAAGTCCAAAGGGCATTACCAAAAACTCATAATGACCAAACCTACTTCTAAAAGTGGTTTTATGCACATCCTCGGCTCTAATACGGATCTGATGGTAGCCACACTTAAGATCTATCTTATTGAAAATTACGGATCCATGCAATGCATCTAGCAAATCATCGATCCGAGCCATTGGATACCTGTGCTTAATAGGGATATTATTCAATGCTCTGTAATCTATACAGAGGTGAAAAGTATCATCTTTCTTCCTCTTTAATATCACTGGCGAAGCAAAAGGTGAAAAACTGGGTTGAATCTGTCCCAACTTGAGGTATTCTTCCAGTTGTCTTCGCACCTCAGCTTCTTCTGTAAAGCTTAATCTATAGGGAGGTCTATTTACAGGTTTTGCTCCCGGGATAAGCTCAATTTTATGTTGAACATTCCGCTCTGGAGGTAACCCATAAGGTAACTCATCCCTAAAACAATCAGAGAACTTCTCCGATATCTCTTTAGCCAACTCGGCCATTTTTCCATCTTGGGTAGCCTCAGTGATAGTCGACGCATCATCAATCGACTCTATCGATGCTATACACAGACACAGAAACTCTTTCGGAGTCTTCCGAATTTCCATGGCTGAAATCAATGGTCCTTGAGGTAAATCCTTTTCACCTCGCAAAACATATTCTACCCCGTTCATCTTAAACTGGTAAATATGCTTTTTCCAATCAATGGATGAATTTTTTCAAAAATGCCAAGCCATGCCTAGGGCTATATCTGCGTGAGCAAGCCTGGTCAACTCAAAGTCCAGCTTCTCAACATAGTCCTGAATTCGAAGTTCCAACTGGGTAACCCTCTGGTCCCATACTTCAGTTGAACTTCCGTCCGCCATCTTGACCGTATAAGCATAGTCAGACGGAATAGTTTTCAACTTGAGCCTCTTAATAAGCTTCGAGTTAATTACATTGTGCGTTGACGCTGAGTCAAACAACACAATCACATCATGATTGGCTACTTGCCCTTTTATTTTAATCAACTCGGGCTCATCGAAAACCGTATACCCCGTTGCTACGGGCTTTGAAAGGATGTTATCGGGTGCACCGCTTACTAACTTAGTAATAGACACACTTAACAACACAGGTACTAACCTCTGAGCCGCCAATTGCATCTGCATATGTTCCGCATTGGGACTCTCCTACATTTCCGCGTCGCATTCAGATATTATCATACTGGCCGTGCGACGGTCTTTGTTCAGTGGACAGTCTTTCCACTGATGTCGCTGAAGGTAGCCGAAGCACAATCCTTCTTTTCTAGCTTTCTCTTTTTGCTCAGGGATCAATGAGGACTTTGACCAAGGCCGGGCTGCCATTGGAGTTACTTTCCGTTTCACCCCAACGGTGGTACTTGTCTTTGCTGTGGCGTCTATTCAGAACGTAATCAGCGAAATGTTTTCTGCGAAGTCTTCCAGCGCAGTCTGCCCACTATTCCGCCATCCGTTGTCCGCTGGCCGTACTTAGCTCTGATACCAAATGTTAAACTCCTTTTTTTTCTTTCACTGTTTCGTCGAATTACGGACAATACAAAGTCACATGTCTCTCTTTTCGTTTCGTCAATTAAGGGTAAGACAAATCACAGGCGCTGGCATCCCGAATATCCTCCCAGCCTATCTCATGGATGGCATGCTCACAAAGATACGTAATTCATTCCTTCATGCCTATCCACAAGCCCACAATTCCCTAGATGGTTCCCTCTGCCACATGTCATCATTCTAGACCTTTAGCTTGGTACACCATTTACCCCTCTCTTGGGGCACAATTAAAACATTTGCCCCTTGGCATTTTTTTACACATTTAGGTGCACCTAGACCTGAGTACTCAGAACCACCTAGTCGATGCCAATACACCCTCACCTAGGACCTTGGCAGTTACTTCCCTTGACCATTTTATTTACGCACATAAAATATTACAGAAGTCGGTCATCTAAGAGAAAATGCCCACCGATCTTTCCGAGGTCATGCTATCTCGGCTAGAGCATAACATGAAGCATCTCTACGAAATAAGTGCTTTGTCTTTTCTGTAAACAGCCCATTTTCTGTCCTTCCAGGTTCCTTTAAATCAGATCTGTGTCATATTGGAAAGATATGGAGGGCATAGCTTGGGCTTAAGGGTTGGGGCCAAATTGTAGGGTAAACAGAAATGAATCAACCCTAAATCTTGTTTACAGTATTATAAGCGGACTTCTGATAGAAATACAGTTGGAAAGGAAGATAATGGAACTTTTTTGTTTCCCCTTTGACTTGTGGTGGGTGGAATGCAGGTATTGTAGAGTATTCCAGTATTTGCTGCGGCTGAAAAGAATACAGCTGGAACTTGAGAAGTCATGGGCAGAAGCAATGCAACAAGATCGAGCAGACTGCACTAAGCAGCGTAAGGATCCTGTAAATGGTGTCATGGCTAGACAACGTCAGCAACAGCGAATGCCAATGTGGCGAATCCGGCAACACATGACCTATCTGATTACCAACCTGCAGTTTTATATCCAGGTTCACAACAATCCTACAAGTTTACAAAGAAAATATATACTATTTATTAAACAATGACATAAACATTCTGTACGATTGGCATTAAGTCTCGAGAACATATTATCTTACAATATATTGAAGAGTCTAGATGATGAGCATTTATTTTGTTGCCATTTCTACGTCTTTATGTCTGTGTGAGAAACATATCAAATGTGCATGTTCCTGTGTATGTCTTTATCACACCGGTCTGTCTGTAAGGTTTCACCTGAGTAGAGCTTAGATCATAGATGTGTATGTTCCTATCCGACGTGTGTGAATATTTCTGTGCTATTTCTAGGTCTCTATGTCTGTGAGAGAGAAATTTATCAAATGTGCATGTTCCTGTGTATGCCTTATCATACCAGTCCGTCTGTAAGGTTTCACCTGAATAGAGTGTAGGGCATTTTATGTCACTATTTCTGTGCTATTTCTAGGTCTCTATGTCTGTGAGAGAGAAACTTATCAAATGTGCATGTTCCTGTGTATGCCTTTTCATACCAGTCCGTCTGTAAGGTTTCACCTGAATAGAGTGTAGGGCATTTTATGTCACTGGTATGGACATGTAGGCTAGTCTAGACTTCTTGTTATATGACACTGTGGGTCATATATATTCCCAAGGGTCACTAGATGGATTGTGACTCATTGTGTTCATTCCTTATCCTCATTGTACATGCTCTTGGTTGTCTCACACTTGTTGTGCATGCTCGTGCTACTGTCCAGCTCTCTCTCGCTCTCACGTCGTGTTCCTACATATCGTATCAGAGCATGCTGAGGGGTGTCGAGTGCTGAACTTGCTGAGATTGCAAGTGAGAGGAGGTACCTGGTGTGAGGCTCACAGCCTCTGAAGCACCGACTGGTAAAGTGAGCATGAAGGAAGACGTGCACACATTGGAGAAGTGACGAATAGATTCTTGTAAGCCTTGCCTTAGAACAACATGAGGTGACGGGTGTGCAAGGCGAGCGGGATGCTTCGGCGGTTGATCTGCTGAGCGAAAGTCTCTGAGCCCATCATTGTCCTTGAGGCAATGATCACAGAGAGTGCGAGCCCGAAAGGGTAGACCTCCAAGCTACGAAGCTTACAATGATTGTAGAGACGTGCGTGGTGATGGTGGGTGATGATTTGCACCAATGGCAAGTGAAACACTATCACACTCAAAGAACGTTACTTGAAGGATAAAGCAATGGCCAATCGGTCCATTCCTGTGAATCGTCCAGTTTGGGAATAAGTTGTTCAAGCGCAGGACCAAGGGTAAAGTCTCCAAGGTCTTCAATTCTGGTGTCCGCCATTGCTTATACTAATAAAATACCAGTTTCTTCTTCCTGCGTGACATAGAAGCACTTTTATCTACGAGACTTCTATAAGAATCCATCTGCACAGCACGAGGGAGGAGCAGATCGAAGTGGACTGCTAGTGCTTAGAGTGTGCCATCTGCAAATTATTGCTAATGCTGGATTGCCAGTTTCTTCTTCCCGCGTGACATAGCAGCTCTTTGATCTACGAGACTTCTATAAGAATCCATCTGCACAGCACGAGGGAGGAGCAGATGCAATTGGATTGCTAGTGCTGGAGTGCCAGTGCCATCTGCGAATTATTGCTAGTGCTGGATTGCCAGTGCCATCTACAAATTATCTTTCCTAGTTGGGTATACGATTTTCTGTTTGTGCAGGTCTCTCCACAATCATGTCACAAGAGAATTCCTTTTACTTTTCAGAGCTCGACAAATTGGATGGTACGAATTACGCAATGTGGGCATTGATGGTGAAGCATATTTAAATCGGCAAAGGTCTTTGGGAAATTGTGACGGGAGAGGAGACTCGTCCTCTTGATGTGCCTGCAACTCCTATGCAAGGAGATTCATCTGGTTCCTCCAGTACTACTTCTGTTATCTCATTAAAGGAGCAGAAGAACTTTGAAAACTGTAATGGACAAGCCATGTCAGTGTGAATTCAGTCAAGAAATTGGTGATGCATACTCTAAAATCTTGCAAATTGACAAAGGATGCATGGGATAAATTAGCTAGTATGTACAATGACAAGAAATGAGGCCGGATTGTTGGCATTGGAAACTCAGCTCAAGGAGCTGAAAATGCAGGATAATCAGTCTATTCTTGGGCACATAACTAAACTAACTGATCTGCGTGATCAATTTGCAGCCATAGATGAAAGTATTGGGGATAAGGAGATGATTTTTGCTACACTGAATAGTCTTGCCCCTGCTATCATACATTTGTCACTTCACTGAATATTACTCTTCGGGTTGCACCTGTCTCATTTAATGATGTGGTAGGACTGTTGTTGCAAGAAGAGCAGCGTATCCATAACTTTGCAAAAGCTTCAGCCTCTTCTGAACAGGATTATGCTGTCCAATTCAAAGGAAAGGGGAAGAAAATGCATCACAAGCCAGCCAAGGCTTCACAACAACAGCCACAAAAGGTGCTTGATAAATGGTAGCCAAAGGGGGGAAATTCCTCAAAGGATAGAGCCAGCCAAGGCTTCATTTGATACAAAACCATAGGTAATTGTCATTACTGTGGGCTGCCTGGTCATATTGCTTCCCAATGTCAGAAAAAGTATGATTCACTCAAGAAAGGCAAGGCAAATGTTGCAACAGCATTTGATGATGTTTGGCCATCTTGAGAGCAAGCACATACTATCACGGATGACGAGGATTATGAGGAAGAGCTGCTATGCAAGGGGGGAATGCCTTTAACAGAAAAACAGCCACCTGAGATGCCAAAGAATGCTCATGATGCACATGCAACACGTGGTCAAGTCATGATGACACACATGCAACAAGTGGTCAAGCCATGGTTGCAGTGCAGGATGCCTGGTGTATTGACAGTGGAGCTACCAAACATATTACTCTGTCTGTAGGGAGTGGTTTGAATAATTTCTCAATGCAAGATAAAGGATCCCACCAAAAATATGGCCATGGTTATTACAGGCACACTCACTGATGGTGTGCATATACTTGATGCTGAGCCCAGTTCAGTATGCCAGCAAGTGCCACGGATCCAACATCTCTTTGGCATGCACGGTTTTGGCACATAAATATTCGCAGCTTGCTGTCACATAACATGGTGCAGGGTATCCCCAAGCTTACAGGCACGAAATATGAATTTTTTGAGGACTGTGTTATGGGCAAAATGCATAGACAGACTTCCCTTTGGATGGAGCAGTGAGAGCTACAAAGAAAGTTGAAACTTGCACTGATGTTTGTGGACCATTCAATGTGACCACACGTGTGAGCAAGAGATATTTTGTGACATTCATTGATCACTTCTCACGATTTGCATGTGTATTCTTGATGCAAAAAAAGTCTGAAGTGTTTCATTTGTTTCAAGAATATAAGTAGTTGATTGAAAGAAAGTGGATGCCAAGATCAAAACGTTGCTTTCAGATAATGGAGGAGAGTATGTGTTAGATGCCTTCAATGACTATTTGAGATAGCATGGCATCAAGCATCATTTTATAACTCTATACACTCCTTAACAAAATCCTATGGCGGAGATGACCCGCTGCATGCTTTCTCAAAGGAATTTGTCCAAATCTTCTTGGGGAGAAGCTGTGATTACAGCTGCATTTGTTGAGAATAGATGTCCCACCAAAGCTTTGTTAGGCATCACACCCTTTTAGGCACTTAATGGCAAACCTCCCAAGGTTGAACACTTCTGTATCTTTGGTGGCATATGCTTTGGTTCCGGACAAAAACAGGTCTACGTTGGATAATAAAGGTACCAAATGCATATTTGTTGGATACAACCATGCAAGCAAAGGCTATAGGTTGTGGAATCTTACAACATGAAGTATCATTGTCAGTAGAGATGAAGTTGAGGGCTTCACTGACATGAAAAAATATTTCAGATTTGAATCCAACTCCTCTAACTGTCATTGATCTCGGTGATCCTACCGATAACGAGCAAATGCCATCAATAACTTAGTCACTTAATGATAATGTGCTGCAGCCACAAGCATAAAATTCAGAACGGCAAGAGATGCCCACACAGCCAGAGGAAAATGTGGTTGAACAACAAATTATTACTTAATAAAGCAGACCAAAGTATCAGCATGCTCCAGTGGGAACTGAAATTCCTGGTTTTTCTGCTACATGGTCAAAACCCACTCTCCAGGATGCTGGTGATCAGCCCACTTTTGGCAGGCAAGAGGTGCCACAAAGAGACTTCATGAAGTCAACTATGCATTGATGACCACAGTGATGGAAGCCTTTTTAGGAAGCACAAACTAATCCTCTGTGGTTGGATGCAATGAAATCAGAAATGTCTTCTATCCAGAAGAATGCAACATGGGAACTAGTAGATCTACCAGTGGGCAGATTTGTCATTGGCACGAAGTGGGTATACAAGGTAAAATACCATGCCAATGGTGAAGTGGAAAAATATAAGGCATGCTTGGTTGCCCAGGGACTACGAGGAGACATTTGCTTTTGTGGCCAAGATGAATACTATCAGGTGTGTTGTGGCCATGGCTGCCTCTTATGGTTGGCCAATATATCGTTTTGATGTCAAGACAGCCTTTTTGAATGGAGACGCCGAAGAGGAGGTATATGTGAAGCAACCCATGCTTTAGTGTTGTAGGACGGGAACACAAAGTGTGCAAATTGTGGAAAGCATTAAATGGTTTAAAGCAAGCACCGTGTGCTTGGTATCATTGCATACATGCCTGTCTATTGTCACATCAGTTCCACAATACTCCAAGTGAGCCCAACTTGTATGTCTTGCAGGAACATGACTACATAGTCATCCTCATTGTATATGTGGATGATATTATACTCACAGGCAATGATGCAGAGAAGATCACAGCCATCAAGACCGTGCTATTCTCAGAGTGTGAGATGACCTATCTGGGGCTGTTACATTATCGTTTGGGACTTGAGTTTTGGCAAATGGCACATGGCATTTCAGTTACTCAGTCCAAGTATGCCTTGAGTATAATCCAGCAATTTAATATGCAGGACAGCAAACCCGTCTCTACTGCCATGGAGAAGGAACTCAAACTTAGCAAGTGTGATACTGCTGAGAAGTTTGATGGTACATTATACAGGCAGCTGGTTGGGAAGCTCATAGATCTATCTATGGTCTACCAGACCGGATCTTTCTTATGCTATGGGCTTGCTATCATAGTTCATGCAATCTCCTACTGTCACACACTGAAATGTGGCCAAGAGGGTCCTTCAATACATATGTGGGACTGTTTACTTTGGTTTGCATTAAAACGATATGTACATCATCACTTGTAGCCATGTGTACATCATCGTCAAATGACATTGTGACCATGTGTACACTACCCATGGGTTGCTATATCCTTTCAGGGATGAATTTGTTCAACCATGGTACTTTAGGTACCCTAGATACTTCTGAGACGTTTCAAGAGTATCACATCCATACCATTGAGGGGGGATATGTAGGACATTTTATGTCACTCGTATGGACATGTAGGCTAGTCTAGACTTATTCTTGTTATGTGACACTGTGGGTCATATATGTACCTAGTGGTTACTAGATGTATTGACTTATTGTGTTCATTCCTTATCCACTCAGTACATGCTCTTGGTTCTCTCATGCTTGCTGTGTATGCTCATGCTGCTGTCCAGCTCTCTCTCTCACTTCGTGTTCCTACGTAGAGCTTAGATGTGTATATTCCTATCCAGCCTGTTTGAATATTTCTGTTATTTTTTTCCAGGTGGATGTGATCGAATCACAGTGGAACCTTCTGCAGGAAAGGGTTGAGGCATCAAAAGATTTTACAGAGCTGGTTAGATTTCATCAAGAGTGAGTAGTTTTCTGCTATGTGCTTGCATGTAAAGCCCAAAATTTGCTCCTTTGAGGCTGTGCGATGAAATTCGGTTGTGACCTATACAGGTACTTGTCAGCCTTGATATCTCAATCTTTTCTAGACATAGGATCCGTATCAAGGATACTGGACAATATTATCAAGCTATGCCTGCGATTGTGCCGTCTGATTGAACTTCAGGATGGGACCCCAAATTCTATAGATCTTGAACAGATTTCTGAGGTCAGTGAACGAGCTTTCTTCGAATGTTTTCCAGTTCTTTAGCATCTGTCTTTTTCAGCTATGAAGAAACAGGGGAGAAAGAGCGAAATTAAATGCACCTAAAGGTGGGCACAAGGAAAATATATTAAGCGGGTATGCCTTTTCTTTTCAAAATACACGATGCTTGCTGGTATGTATTTTGTTTGAAATTGTCCATTTGTGTGTGAATGTACGTTTAGAGAAGGGCATGCATATAATGGGACCTTCAGTTGCTGTGTTCTTGCAGATGATCTGGTGGTCATGTTAAAATTTGGCTTTACTAAAATGGCAATAGATGTGCAAGTAAAACATTCCATGCAATTCTTGGCTCACTATAGGCATGTGATTTGGGAAAAATATTTGTGGAACGTGGTGAGCTACTGTAGACTCACACTTCTGAGCATGGTTAGTTTTATGTAAGTTTCCATTCATATCATTCAAACTGGCAACGATAAGTTTTCACAATATTGTAAATGATTGTATGAAGTGGGTGGGGAAAAAGGTGTTACTGACATCAGTATACTGTTGTCTAGTTCCTAAAACAGAGGTGGTAACCTAGGAATTGTCTGTGTTCACGTTATCGATTTGACAAGAGATCACTTCATAGACATGCACCTTGCTTTCTAATTTTCTGGCACAACAGAACAACCAAATATATATGCATACGCGGTATTCTAGGAGTAAGGATGAGAGACACAGTCTAGTTTTCTGCCAAGGTAACATGGCATTTTATTCTTTTGTATTGGGAA
Source organism: Dipteris shenzhenensis (assembly GCF_047967505.1). Lineage (NCBI taxonomy): Eukaryota > Viridiplantae > Streptophyta > Polypodiopsida > Gleicheniales > Dipteridaceae > Dipteris > Dipteris shenzhenensis. The sequence goes on along the minus strand of NC_141598.1, from coordinate 21,438,400 downwards.
GGCTGGTTTTAGATCTTGCCCCTTGCAAGGTCAGCTAACTGTTAATGCACACATAGGTGCCAGGGTCGCCTTCTGAAGGAATGGGATGACCATCTGCAGTTCATCACTTTGCAAGCGATGGGTTCTACCTGCCAGGCTTTTGCAAAAGTGTTTATCATAAAAAATTCTAGGTTTTAGGTGGGTGTTTTAAACTGACATTGAAGCCTTCAAAACACATGCTTCAGCAACACGCACTGTTGTTTGGAAGTACCCTGAGGGAGATGGTTTTCATATTATCTATGCAAAAGTATCATTCCTGCTTGTAAGGTACATATTGTATGCCAAAATTCATGATGTTAAGGAGAAGAGAGCTGCTTTGTGACTTCTGTTGCACAATTTTGTGCCTCGACTAATAACTAGCTTGCACTGTTTTGTATTCCATAGTTCTACACATCATACTGAGTGTTTCCAGTGGTGTTAAAACAATACTGTGGAACTAACTTGTTGGGAGTTCAATGATGTAAGGCAAGAAAGGTGTTTGCTGGTCGGTTTAGTTTGTTTGATCAAGAACTCAAATGGAAGATGGAAGAACTATAATATCGAAGATGGCTACCTGCTTGTTTGCCCAAAACCAAAAGATGGCTACGTGCTCTACAAGGAGGGAGTATGTGTTCCAGATAGTAATGACGACAGGCACCAAATTCTTTATGAATGTCATGATAGTTGGTGGATACCCAGGAATTCAGAAGACTTATGCACTTCTATGTACTTTTACAATGAAGCATGCACGAAAACATCATAATGTTTTTACTTCTGTTGTTGCTGGCCCATTTATTCTCCAAATGTGTGAGTAAATATAGGATTGGTTTGCCATTGAGATAATTAGAACTGGTCTTCGTCCTGCCACAAATATTCCATACAAGAGATCTTTAGCTAAGGGCTTTGATGATGTCAGCTGCAGGCTTTGAGATTGAGACATTTGCAGGCATTAACTAGTCTTATTCTTGACAATCTGGCTTGGGCTCAGGAATTCAACAAGAAGTCAAATTCTCTATACACCATCCTTCGAAGCAGCAAACTTGCTGGAAGTCAGCGTGCACCATTCTTACGGCAGTTTCTACTTCGGCTAAACTATAATTCATTCTTTGAGGTACAAATTTCCATCGACAAAAAAACCGTTTTGTTTGCTACACTGTCTTGGAATGGCGACCATGTAAGGTTCTTCTTAGGATGAAGTGTTGCTAAATGCATTAACTACTCTGTCCCGGTTGGTCTTGCAAAATAATAATCTTCAAGTAAATCAAATGAAGAGAGTGGACATGCTTCCCTTTTCCTTCCCATCACGTGCATACCCACATTTGGCCAGATCTTATGGCACGGCATAAGCCTGGTGACCTGTGGCTTTTCACCTGATGCTTTTAAGCATGCGCTAGCATATATTAGGTGCTACACAGGGACCCGCTTGACCTACTCTGGAAAATCAGAGGGGAAATCAATTCCAAGAATTGAATAATGGAACTCCACAATCTTTCAGGAAGATATGAGATGTATGAAAGGCTCTTTGCGTGCTGTTTTAAATCATTGTGTAACCTTGGCTGAAAAATCTTTCTTTCTTACTGTCTTCCTTTTCTTTCAAAATGTGGTATGATCCAGGCAACTGCACGAGGGGCACTGAATGCAATACGTCCACGCTCTTTAGTTACTTCTTTGTGACTGCTCAAGTAGCAAGGCTGCAAATGATATCTCACTTTTTAAGCCTTTATTGATACAAGATAGAGCCACGCCCATGGTTTGAAGGATGATTCAAATTCAAAGACACTAAAGGCGATAAAGTGAAGAACTTTAGGAATATATGAAGGAAAAGTGTACGAGCTCCCTCTGCTATTGTGTATTATGTGAGTCCTATGGAGACCAGTTTATCGCTGCAGTATTCTTCATTTGAGCAACTTTGACAAGTTTGTGAAAGCTAAACTGGCTTTTCTAACAATGTACGTGCTTGTGCTCCCCTCCTTCAAGGAGATAATATATGATGGGCCTCTTAATGTTTGTAACACATAGTGAAATGCCTTATTTTACATCCCATGTTGGGAGTTAGCCATCATCTTAAATTTCTGGTTTTGGAGAGTTACACATCCCAAGTGTCTCATGTCCTCTCGTCCCCTTTCTTGTTTGAGAGGGGTGTTGACTTCTTTGCTTGATCTTTACAACATGGCATTGATGCAAGGTCTATATTTCTTCAACCTCGGAGCGCATCATTGTGAGTTGACAACGATGAGTCGTGTATGGATGGTTAACTAAGCAGTGCCATCATGCTAAACATTTCAACGTACTTGATATTCGTAAATGCATTTCAAACTTGAGCAACATTAAAAAAGAGGATCAAATAGGTAATCGTTACTATTATGACTTAGCAAGATTAAAACACCGATTTATTTTTGCTTGCGTGAAGCATTCTAATGCACATGTTAGTCTCGCTTGGAGATTTTTGCATTTGTTGTACTTTCGGGCACCATGATTTTGGAAGGATGTCTTGATCGACAATGTTCAAATGTGACTTACATGAAACTTTTCTAGGAGCTGTAAAAATATTGTTAAAGCATGTAACCTCCTATATTGTGGCTTATACTTGTAGAATTGTATTGTAACCTTAGTTTAAATATAGCTGCTGAGGCGATTAAGATGCTTAAGAGCTAGATACCTACAATCTTTTTGGCATTAAGCTCTTTCAAGCACTGAGAAAAGGAATCAACAAACTCTTCTCAAGCTAGAGGACACTTTGAGAATTGGTACCTGGGGAGGATGCAAATCAAAGAGGAAAGAAGTTTTGCACTCATTGCAAGAAACCAAGAAACTTGGAGAAAGAATGTAAGGCAAAGCATCATTCTCATGCGCATGTGACAGTTGAAGTGATTGTTCAAATGCATGACCAACTCAATCCTCAGCTCCAATTGATGATTCGAGCTTTTCATGGCCATGGATCTTCTCAAACTAATATTCCTTTAGCTTTAAGGATAACACTGTTCATCATTAGAGGACAAGTCAAGCAAACATTGGTGAACATCATCTTTGACAATGGAAGTCAAAAGAACTTGATCTCATTCAACTTGGTAAAAACTTTGGGGCTTCCAACACAATCTCATCCCTATCCACACCCTTGAATGGATGGCATAAGATACAACAATGGAGTAATATTGGGTAAGTTTTGCTATCTCAACTTTTCAAGATGAATCTTTGTTTGATGTGGTAGAAATGGATTGTGGGGACTTGAATCTGGGCAAGCCTAGTCAATATGATAGATCAACAATCTGTATGGCAAAAGACAAGGTTTACAAGCTAGTCAAGTATGGACATACCTCCTCCTTGTACCTTGTAACATGTTCTATCCACAATTTTCCTATTTCATCCCATCAGTGCCAAAAGCTCATGAAGAGGGCTGTTTATTTCTCCATCATCTTTCTCAGAGTATCCAGTCAAGCTTCACCTTTATCCCCTCCTCTTCGTTGCCAAGTTCAGAAGCTCCTCTCCAAATATTCTCTTTTGATACAAGCTCCAGAACCCCTTCCTCATAGAGCTATTGAACATTTCATTGACCTTATCCTAGGATCATCTCTTGAAATTTTGCTCTCCTTTAAGAATTGCTCTCTTCAGGCTACATTAAGCCTTCCTCATCTCCTTGTACAGCCCTCGTTATTCTTGTATCCAGAAAAGATAAGTCCTATATACTTTGCATTGCCTATAGGGCACTCAACAAGATTACTGTCAAGAACGGGTATACTTTGCCTAGAACTTCAAATATCTTGAACCAATTATAACTTACCATCATATTCTCAAAGGTTGATCTCAAGTCCAGGATTAGAATCAAAGGAGGCACTTGGAAAAAAAACTTTTAAGGCAAGGAAAGGCAAGGTTAATATGAATGGGTGGTCATGCCAATTGGCTCCGGTAATGGTCCTGTAACTTTCATGAGGGCTAGGAATGATCTCTTCAAGCCTTATCTAGACAAGTTTGCGACTATTTACCTTGGTGACATCCCCAAAGTCATGAGGATCATCTCAAACATTTAGACATGGTTCTACACTTTGCAAAAGTGTTGTTTTCTCATAACTTGAAGTATCTTGGTTTCATTGTCTGTTCTGATGGCATCAGTATTGATGAAGACATGGTAAAGGCCATTCTTGATTCAACTCCAGCCAATATCCATGAATTAAGGAGACTTCTTGGCTTGGCTAATTGTAATAGGAAACATGTTTACCATTGCCTCTTTTTTCTCTTAGAAAGAGAATGGTTTTTGCATGAATTGAAACTCATCAGCAAGCATTTGAACTTTTCAAAACATGCATTGCAAAGGCTCCCACCCTAAGGTCACAGATTGTGACATAAGTTCAATGTGATGGAAGCAAGTATACTATAGGAGATTCAGTTATCAAGCCAGGAGCTCCTGCGAACTCCCTACCATCCTCCGCTCCCGTCTACCTCCCCCTCGCGCTGCGCGGCCCTCCCCTCCTCCTCCTCCCTCACTGCTGCCTCCCACGCGGCCCTCCACCCCCCTCTCCTCCCCCTCCGCCCGTCGCCGCTCCTCCCCCCTCTCCTCGCTCCGCTCGCCCCCCCCGCTTCCCCGCTCCACTCCTCCACTCTCCGCACTCAGCTCCCCCACCCGCCTCCCCCCCCTCGCGTAGAGCTACCACCCCCGCCCCCTCTTGCCCCTCCCTGCCACAGTGCTACGCTGCCCCCCCCCCCCCCTTCCCTCCCTCCCTCACTTCTCTTCCCCACCCCCTCTTGTGCGGCGCTACCACACCTCCCCTTCCCCCTTCCTCTCACCCCCCCTGCGCTGCGCTGCCCCCCCCCTTTTTTTCCTTCTCCTCCTCCTTCCTCCGCCACCCGCCCCTTCGTCACCACCTCTCTCCCCCCCCGCTTCCTCATACCTCGCCATCTCTCCCTCTTCCCCCCTCCGCCTCAATCCCCCATCCCTGCCTCTTCCGTTTCCTTCTCCTTCCCCCGCCTTGGAGCGTTCGCAGTTAGTCAGTGCGATATGGTGGCCACGTGCCTGGAACCGGTGGCCCAGACGGACCCCCCCTTCCATCAGCCTATCGCGTAACACTGACAGAGCACCAGGTCTCCTTGGTGAAGCAGGCCGCCACGGACTTCTCCCAAACATCCGTTTTATGGGAGAGTCATCGGCTACTTCCCTTCACGAGCAGACATCAGGGACTGGTTGCAGTCCACCCTCTACCTTGAGGACAGTCACATCGAGGGGGTTGCACTCATGGGACGTGGCATCTTCTAGCTCAAGCTCTCCTCAGCACAGGCTGCAAGCGATATGGTTAGGCAATCCCCTACTTCTGTGGGTGGGAAGATCATCCTCATGGTCCCATGGTACAGGGGTTTCAGTGTAGCGGACTTCGATGCCCGCTTTCGCATTCCTCGCCATCCAGTTACCCTTATCTTCCTAGGTCTTGCAACCGAGCTTCGCCCGATCATCAAGGACCTGGGGGCGCACTTTGGCTGGCCTATGCAGGATACCTATGTTGATGCGGCGGCAGCCCAAGGGGTGCCACGTGTCAAAGTGGTAGTCCTCGATCCGCAGAGCATCCCCTCGGAGTTTGAGATCGAGACGGACACAGGTGTGGTGACATAGTGCATTCTGGTCACTGGTCGCCCAAATCAGTGTTTGAGATGCCATGGCTTCGGGCACCAGGCGCGCTCCTGCCCTCACTTCACGGGTGCAGAACCTTAGAAGGCCCCCGTTCAGGCAACTCAGGATCCCCCCCACCAGTCAGCGACACCCCCTCCCGAAGGGGAAGGCTGGACGGAGGTCAAAAGAAAACGGAAGGGAAACAAAGCAGGACACAAAAAGCCTGCCCATCTACAGCAAGAGCCCCCCCCTGTGGTCACTACTCATCAGCAGCCCGGTAAGGGGAAGGAGAAGGGAAAGGAGAAGATCAGCCAGCCTCCCCCTCATCCTTCACCCCGCCCTCCTTCCCCTCCCCCCTCCTCCTCGATCCCCTGACCCCCACCCCCTCCAGGATCCCCCCCAAGCACCGGTGGTTTCCGCTCCACTCTCTTCCTCGAGCATGATCCAGAGGGAATCCCCCCCTCCGCCTGAGCCACCTGCAGCCCCGAAGCCAGCACAGACCTCCCGCGCGCCCATCCCTCCTGGCCCGACGGAGGGGAGAGGCCCTTCCTCGCAGATGACCAGCACCCCTCTCTCTGGTTCAGACTCCTCATCCTCATCTCCACGCCCAAGGGCTACTCCTAGAGCTCTTCCACTGGAGTTTTATCGAGCAAGACCGTGGGATTATTTGGATGCAGCGGGTATTGGCTCCTTCCCTGCATGCCTAGACATCAGCATCTTCTTCCTCCGCAAGGGGGTGGAGGGTAAGGTGTCCGTCCTTGCCCCTCACGATGGTCCTAGCTATTCCTTCACTATCTCTAGTGAAGGGAATGAGCAATGGACGAATGAAAATGTTTGGGAGACGATACGAGATCAGTCACAGGAGCAGGTGCAGGACTGGATCGGTAGCAGAGCAGCGGAGCTTCTTTAGCAGCAGTGGAAGGAGGGTGACGTTCGTCTGCGATGGCACCACAGTGCCAAACGTTTCTGACTCTTGGTCATTATTTGGCCACCTCTGGAGTGGGCCTACGCAGAAGGGCTCCGCCCATGGAGGACCTCAGAGGTAGCAGGCTTCTACAGTATTTCCCTGGCAGAGGCGTCGAGCTGGTTAAAGAGAGCCTACCACCACGGGATGAAGGGCCTCTCCCCACTGCTGAAGGTTTTAGAGGATGGGTTCGATGATCCGGCCTCTCCTTCGAAACCTTCACAGAAGCGCCTTCGTCTGCACACTGGACATCCTCTGACCACTTCGACATCGACCGCAAGCAGACAGCTATTTGTGGCCCACCTTCCCTCCTCATTAGTATACACATTATCTCTTGGAACGTCAACGGGCTCCACTTATCAGGAACCCGCGGCCCCAGGAAGATGGTGCTCAGACAGGAGCTCCAGCCAGCCTTGGTGGGAACGGTAGATGTGCTCCTACTACAGGAACACAAGCTTTCGGCTTCTCAGACCAGTATTTGTGGGTAGGTCCTCACGGGATGCTCCCACACCTACTGGGAACCTTTGATTGGCGAGCAGGGGAGGAGCGGGGGTGTCTGTACCTCCATCAATGCTTCTCTAGTTCAGCATGTGTGTGGTTTTGGCACTCTGATCCCAAGACGTGCGCTTTGGGTGGGCTTGAATATTGAGGGATCCCGTATCGGCATCCTCAATATCTATGCCCCGACCGATCTTAGACAGAGAGCTGCTTTTTGGAGATCCTTGACAGACTTGTTGCCAGAGATAGGCTCTTGGATTGTAGGAGGGGACTTCAACAACCTTGAGACCCTAGAGGATCAGCAGGGACGGGGCCTAGAGTTCCTCGGTATAGCTTAGGTAGAGCAGGCAGATTGGGACTCCTTCCTATTCGCAGTGGGAGGTCGAGACAGCTGGAGGGAGCCTTCCTTTCGCAGATGGACAGGGAGTCTAGACTTCTCTTGGGGTTACAGGAGGGAGGGAGGCAGAGACTTCTAGAGCGGCTGGACCGTTTCTATGTCAGCGATTGGGTGCTTGGCAGAGGTGGAGAGTCAGGAGTGGTTCTAGGGACGACACTCTCAGACCATGCCCCAGTCATCCTAGTCCTGGACTCAGCCTCTCACTCCTCACCTCCACACTCATGTCGGATCCTAGACTCCATCTACTCCAGAGCAGCGGTTCACAACAGCATAGTGGACCTATGGGAGCAGGATTGGGGCCCCATCGGGGATATGGCAGCACAGGTAGCTCAAGCGCTTGCTGAGTCTAGCCTTATCTGTCAGCAGGAGGCGATTCAGGTCAGGTAACGGTGTTGGGCGAAGGAGAGGGGTCTCAGACGAGATCTTGCTTCGATTTAGTGGATGCAGCAGTCTTCTCTAGGCTTTGAGGAGCTCAGACAGCAAGAGGTTCGGGCTCGAGCCATGCTAGAGGAGATCACCCAACGTCGCTCAAAGTTGTCATTTCATGCTTCCAAGTCCTTCTGGGCTAGGAAAGGCGACAGGATGTGCAGAGAGTTCTTCAGGACTCATGGAGAGAGGTCAGCAGGGGAATAGCTCCGATCTCTTAGGGCGCAGGATGGTAGTGTCAAGACAGATCCAAAGGAGGTCCAGGACTTGGTGACAGATTTCTATAGATCATTGTTCTAGCAGGAGCCCCCAGACCCTTGTGGCTGCCTTTGCACGGAGGAGGTGTCGAGGTCTACACCGCGGCTCGTGCAACCTAGCATGAGTGATGCCCTTCTCGCCCCTTTCACCGTGGCGGAGATGCAGGATGCGGTGAGCGCTATTGACGGGCAGAAATGCCCAGGTGAGGATGGCCTCTCCAGAGCTTTCTTCACCACCTTTTGGGAGCAGATCCACCGGCCCCTGCTCGCAGCCTTCCAACATATCTTCTCCAGCGGGCAGATGCCAGAGAGCCTTGCGACAGGCTTGATTTGCCTCATCCCCAAAGGGGGGGACCATCAGGAGATCAGACAGTGGCGCCCCATCACCCTCCTCCCGACCGCCTACAAAATCCTCGCCAAGATGATCAGTAGCCGCATCCGCCCCCTACTACACGACTTGATTCATGACACTCAGACTGGTTTTGTCCAAGATCGCAGCATTTTGGACAACATTTTCACTTTCTCAGAGGTGACAGAATGGGCCCAGCACAGTGGCCAGCACCTTGCCATACTACTCCTCGACTTTGAGAAGGCGTACGACAGGGTAGACTGGTCCTTCTTGGAAGGTACACTCTCTCGATTCGGTTTCTCGGGGACGAGTGGATCAGAGGTATTGCTAGCCTCTACAGGACGGCCTCCAGTCGGGTTATCATCAGCGGCAGGATGGGGGAGAGATTCACACTTGAGCGCTCGGTGCGTCAGGCTGTCTGCTAGCGCCCTACCTCTTCCTATTTTTTGCGAAGGCCATGACCCACTTCCTTCGAGCCCGTACCACTGGTCTTCGCGGGATGCGTCTCCCTATTCGAGACGATGCAGAGCTTCTAGACTCCGAGTGGCATAAGTCAGTTGGTCTTCTTATGGATCTGGGAGTCAGCTCACAGTGGGGTATTTTCCTGGGATTTCGCTGGATCCCTAGAGGATAGACGACACGTTACTTGGGATTCCAGGTAGGCCTGGACATCACGCTGGCTCAGCAGTTCTTGCCGGTCCTAGCCTCCATATGATGGAAGCTTGCTTTCTGGAGCACGGCTCGGCTATCCTTGGCAGGCAGGGCCCTTGTGGTCAACCAGGTCCTTGCCACTGCTTGGTATGTGGCCTCTTGCTGGTGTTTCTCAAGATCATGTGTAGCCCAGTTGAGGAGACTGGTGCGGAGCTTCCTATGGTCAGGATCAGACGGTTCCGGCACCACCAGAGCCAGGGTCGCCTGGCAGACGGTCATTCTCCCCCAGACAGAGGGCGGCCTCGACATCATAGATCCAGAACTACAGAGTCAGGCACTACTTGGCAAGTGAGTCATTCGCGGTCTAACCCCAGGAGGGCAGACGTGGAAGCTCTTACTTCAGCATGGTCTCAGCGCGTGTACCCCATAGAGAGGGGGTGCTTGGTAGCCATCTATCCAGTGGATCTTCACTTCTGTCCCTTTGACTCAACCATGTTCCCCCTTCCTCCGTAGCCTCGTCTCGGTCTGGAGGAAGTTGCGACATAGCCTCTCCTAGGTTCCCCCTAGCTGCCGAGAGGAGATAGACAGACAGCCCCTGATTTGGAGCAGCCAGGTGACAGATGATACAGGTCGCCAGCTTGGAGAGAGATCCCATATCCCATGGGCGCTCTGGGCGCGTGGGCCCGTGCGCTCGCTCCGAGTTTGGAGGGACGTCTATAGCCAGCTGAGCCCAGGCGAGAGCTGGCAGCAGCAGTAGGTATGGCACGTGGGCTCCAGGCTTGGTGAGTGGAGATTGATGCTGCCATTTCTGCAGGTTGGAGGATTCCCATGGTCACCGAACAGCTCTTCCCGGGAGATGAGAGATGGCTAGGACAGTTCACTCCATAAAACATTCCTTTGGTGGTTGCAGGCCTTTTCTCGGACTCCTCGATACACTTCTTCTCCATCGTCGATGATAGCCGCCTACAGAGTAGAGAGGCCGTGATTGACCCCCAGCTTCCCTGGCAGCGCCTTCGCATTCTAGGGCTGCAAGATGTGGCATATAGACCCCCTGATTATGCAAGACTAGGATTGGAGACTCTTGATATGGGAGGGCCGTTCCTTGACAGAGGTGGAGTGGGACCCAAGGGAGTGGTGCTGGCCACCATTGGAGACCTCAGAGAACCCTACCCCCTTCTTCTCTTACAGTGCGTGTACGGGTAGGCATGCTCTTGGGGCTCTCCAGTGCAGGCTACCCACACAGGCACATAGTTGGTATGCCCAGGGGATATTTCTGGTCTTTCTTTGCACTTTCTAGAAGACTCTTTGGGCTAGCTAGCAGCTGAGGAAGATCCCTTACTTCCTTTGGATGGTGGCACACAAGGGGCTACCAATTGGTAGCTGGCTGAGGCAGATGGGGTAGGAGGGGCTCTGCCAGATGTGTTTTCAGGAGGAGGAGTCCCTGAAGCACTGCCTTTGGAGCTGCTCGCATGCGCAGATAGTTTGGAAGGGAGTCATGGGGATCTTAGCAAGGGCTGCACCTGAGCTAGGACCGATCAGTTGGGGAGCCTTTTGCTGGTGCAACACTGAGATGGGACATCACTTGGCTTATGAGTTCTCTAGACAGGATCCCGTCTTCTTCATCACGCAGGCCACCTGGGCATACTTGGACAGCTTCCCTTGGCATCTCTGACAGAGACAGATGCAGAAGCGATGACTCAACACCCAGTTTGGGAGATCATAGGGAGCATTGCAGGCTGGCATATCTGGACTTCCAGATGCACGCAGACCATAGGAGATTAGACTTCTTCTACTACCCAGACCCTGGCAGACATTTGGAGCACGATCGTTCACACGCTCAAGGGTCAATGGGATCAGATTCAGGGGGAGTCCCGGGTAGGGAAGGAAAAGAGACGGTGCTTCTTTCATGACTAGGACCACCGGGAGTTGTTCTTCCAGCACTCTGCTCAGAGTCTTTAGTGGCATTACGCCCCCCCACCGTGGCTGTTTGTCCACTCTTCGATGATTATGCCCTGAGAGGCTTGTAATTAGCATTTTGACTTCTCGGGCTGTATTCATTTTGTGATTGCAGCCCGCTGGCCTTTAGGCCTTCTTGTACTCTCGCTTTCAAACACTACTTTTTTGTGCAAAAAAAGTATACTATAGGAAGTGTGTTGCCTACAGTAAGATCATCCTTTGATTTCTATAGTGCACTTCTCATAGATGCCAAGGTAAAATATCCTACTTATGACAAGGAACTTTATGTCCTTGTGCAATATCTCAAGAAATTGAAACATTATTTGATGGGCTCTGAAGTCATCATCACATATCATAAAATGTTCGATATTTGACTACTCAATAGAGCATTGGCAATCTTAGACGTATGAAATGGGCATCCTACATGCAACAATTTCAATAATCATCAAATATAATCCAAGGATTTCCAATAAGCAAGATGAGTGCCTAAGTAGGCTCCCTATACACTCTATGCTTGGCATTCTTCATTCAATCTTCAAGCCTTTAAAGGTTGGCCTTCTCTTTATGTTTCTAATAAGGATTTTTAGGATATTCTTGGTGCTATTGCAGCCCTTGCTCAACGTAACAGAGAAAAGTGTCTTTATTATCATCTAGATAGCGGATTTTTATACAAGCTAAACATGCTTTGTGTCCCTCAAGGTCTTCAAAGTTGCATCATAAAATCTCATTATTTTCATTGTCTTGCATTGTTCTAAACGTTTTCTCACCTTGGAGAATGCAACTTATTGAATAGCATCATAATATGCTGACCATTGGTCATTTTGGAGTGAACAAGACAATCCTTCATTGGCCTCACATGAAAAGTGATGTTCATAGGTTTATTATGGGTTGTGGAGCTTGCCAACGAAATGAGTCTTTTGAGAAGAAAACTTAGGTTATACCAACTTCTTCTAATATCTTCAAAACCCTAGGATTATATCCGCATGACTTAATCCCATGCCTTCCCTCAACTTGGGGACAATATGATTGTATTATGGGTGTTGTTAACATGTTTTCCAAAATGGCCATCTTCATTGCCACTAACAAAACACGTGCAACCCCTTTAATAGACAAACTTTTCTTCACCCATGTGTAAGTCGATTATGGGCTTCTTTCATCCATTTTTAGTTTAGAGATTCTAGATTTTTATGTCTTTGGACTACTTTATGGTATGTCATGGCATCCTCAAATTGACGATCAAACTTAAGTTATGAATCGTACCTTGGTTTAAATGATATGAATCTATTACCACATAAGCTCAAGGTTGTATTATTATTTGCCTTATATCCAACGTGCTTATAATTGAGTTCCATAGTCTTCTACAAGCAAGAGTCCTTTTGAGAGTTGCTATGGCCATCAACCAGCCCTTTCTTTGGATCTAGCCATGCAAGCTCTATCCTTCAAGGCTACCTCTTCCAAGGCTACTGTTGTCTTTTTTTTACCCCTTTGTAGGTTCTGAGGGTGTTGGTCACCTACAGTCGTGTCGTTGCTCGTTGTAGCATAGGTCCTCGGGTCGTGTTACGTTGAGAGGTGTAGGCTAAAGCGTTGAAAGCAGATCTCATGCATACATGAATGAAAAAGAGGGCTTGATTATAACGACCGATGGAGGCTCTTGCCTCCGCGGGAGTTTAAGGGTTTAGAAGGGGATTTCAGGGTTAGAAGTGGGGGTAGGGTTGAGAGAGTTAACTAGGAGTTCCAAGGTTTAGAGGGGGTTGCAGGGTTTAGGAGGAGTCCAAGGTTGAGGAGTGGAGAGCTAGTCTCCTTCGTGGATTCGAGGGCTAGGGGTTGAGGAGAAGGGAGGAGGAGGAGGAAGGAGGAGGAGGAGATGGAGGAGGAGGAGGAGGGAGTTCAAGGAAGGGAGGAAGGAGGAGGAGGAGGAGGGAGTTGAAGGGAGGGAGGAAGGAGGAGATGGGAGGAGGAGGAGGGAGTTCAAGGGAGGGAGGAGGAGGAGGGAGGAGGAGGAGGAGGGAGTTCTAGGGAGGGAGGAAGGAGGAGATGGGAGGAGAAGGGAGGGAGGAAGAGGAGATGGAGGAGAAGGGAGGAGGAGGAGTAGGAAGTTCAAGGGAGGGAGGAAGGAGGAGAAGGGAGGAGGAGGAGGAGGGAGTTCAAGGGAGGGAGGAAGGAGGAGATGGGAGGAGAAGGGAGGGAGGAAGAGGAGATGGAGGAGAAGGGAGTAGAGGAGGAGGGAGTTCAAGGGAGAGAGGAAGGAGGGGAAGGGAGGAGGATGAGGAGGAGGAAGGAAGAGGGAGGAAGGAGGAGGAGGAGGGAGTTCAAGGGTAGAGAGTGCAAGGGTAAGGGCATGCTAGAACACGATAGTGTAAGAGAGCATGGACGCAATGGAAATCAATCGCATGAACACAATAGTGAGCTTGAACACTGAATCCCAAAGAGTGGGAGCTTCATTCCATTCGAGAGATATATATACATGTTGGTTGCTCCACTTTTGGGGGGGACCTTTTGGGTCTCTACACAAAGTGGAGGGACCTCCGAAAGTGTAGGCTTTTAGTCTTTCTCTCTCTAGATCCTAATTTTGCAAGTATGATTGGATCTTTTCTAAAAAGGATTTTGGCTATCCTCATCCTTTAAGATTTATCATACTATCTTTCAGGATCAAGATGTTACAAGTGGAGCTTCGTCGCTACTCTACACACACAATGCTCGCATAGTTGTTGTCCCAGACTGCACTTTTGGCCCTTGTTGCCACAAGGTTAACAACTCCCTTGGACTGATTTGATTATTTAGATGATGTTGTGATGCGGTTGTCTTTACCCAATGAGTATAGTAAAGATGGCGAGAATGATAGATGGAGCGAGCTTCTTGTCAATTTTTTTCTTGTAATCCACGAACACCGTAGATTGCTTGCTCAGTTTTTAAGAAGCCAGTGTCAACCATTTCTTCAAACAAACACACATAACGCCCATGAAGAGATATGGCCCTTTGAAAGAGGCGACTTGTTGTTTGAGCATCTATCTATTGATTTGGATTGAAGTTGAGGTTGAGCAAATGGTCATCAATGGTGAGGGACACCTCCAGGATGACTACTAAGGCTTCACTGTATGTTGCAGTTTCCTTGAGTGTTTTGTCATAACTACTTTACAGAATTGATGCATGTCTGTCCAAGGCTCTGATGAGTGTTTCTTGGCTTGTCCATTTGATTTTAGAGTTTCTATTAATTAACGGCCAATTGTGAGGGGCATCTGCATTATCTGGATCATGATGATTGGCATCCCACTGGTAGCGACGGGGCACCGCATCAAATGTGGGATGCGTGCAAAAGCAAGATGGAGCTTGCATATATTCAAGGAGGTACTTTTCATTAAGCAGCTTTGGTCTACGCCAAGCAAACTATGGCTCCAATTTCATGCTGATGTTTGGAGTGATTTGTGCTTGGCGGATACTCATTGAAATTCCTGAGAGGTCCTATCCTCCTCTTGACTATATGTTTGGGTATTGCCTCTAAAAACTATCAATGGGATTACTAGGCATGGGAATCCTATCTGTATCTTGTTGCAACTCCCTTGTGGGTGTGCGAATTGGATTATCCAATTCTTGAAGCTCATTGATGGAATCATTAATGGGGTCTTCCATAGAAAACTCAAGGGAGATTGGAGGGACATGTGGTCTTGGGGGAGAGGAAGATGTTATAGGGGAAAAGTGAAGCAAGTAGTGAATTCGAGAATTTAGAAGTAGGGATGTTGGAGAAAAGTGGAGGGAGAGCAAGACAAATTGACTTAGCAACTTGATAATCCTCAAGGGATGGATTGTCAAGTGTTGGAAAAAAGTTAGGTGTAACTAGGTGATAGGAGTTAGATTCTTGGATTAGGCGATAGTGTTGAGAGGCATGGGCAAAGAGGCATGGAAAGGAATATGGATTAGCATGGATTTCTAGAAAGGTATGGAGGATAGTACTGGAGTTAGGTAGGGATGTGAGTAGATCAGAATAAAGAGTGGCAAGATAGGGGAGATTAGATTGAAGGTAGACCACATATTCCTTTGGGAGATCCTTGTTGCTTCTGGTAGGCATGGATAGCTTTAATTTTGGATTTTTTGGGGAGTTGTATCCCATGGAAGTTGTTGGTGATTTTTGCAGTAAAGGTAGGAGTCCAGCTATTACCCAAAGAGGGGGGCTTCCCATCAAGCATTCATAATGTAGTATTGCATCATCCTTTACTCGTATGAGATTTGCATGTACTGAGAGACATAACACATTCCTCTCGTCTTCATCCATGTGCTGGCATATATCTCAAAGATTCTTTGTGCTTACTGGTCTGCTCCAATCAAGACCAGATACTGCATGTAACATTTTGATTTGCAAGTGTTTCTAGAGTATGCATATTCTTCCTTCAAGGTGATCCTCTTGTTGGAGGACTGCAACAAGCTCTTGGTATAATGTAGTGATGCCTTGTATCAAAAGATCTTGTACTGACCCCTCTGCATCATCATCGACTTGATCCAGTAGTTGAATTTCCAACTTGGAAATCATAGCTTTTTGATTTTTCCACTCCATGCACTTATCTTTATACTTACCCAATGTGAAGGTGTATGCTAGCTTTAGACTATTGAATTGTTGAGCTACTTTTGGATGCCCTGGAACTTAATCATTTAGCACGCGGAGTTGGAGTGTCTATTGTTCTTGAGTGTCCAGTTCTGCTTTGGTGTGTACAAGTATCTCCCTTGATTCCATGCCTTCCTTCTCTAGAGCTTGAATTTAAGTAATAATCTTTCATTTAATTAATTGCACAAATTCCTTTTTGATATCATCACAAGTGGCTTGCATATGGGAGAGGGATAATTCAACCTTTTCCTTTTGGTTCAAGGCTTGTAGGTGTTTATCTTGGAGAGAAACCGTGGCTTGTAGGGCATCCTCTCTACTTTCTGCTAGAGCATTGTGTGCAAGGAGTTGTTGCTGCATTTGTTCTACCATGCTTTCCTTGAGCTTCATAATTTCAGTCTCGGCACTTTGCACTTGGATTGGAGTGATGGGAGCATCTATCTTTCCATTTCTCTTTCCTGCTCATCTGACACCATGGTAGCAAATAATTGAGACCATTGTTGTAACTGTTGGCTATGATGTTGCATGATCTGGAATGTGCTATGGCCTTGCTTGTATTGGTCATACAATTGATTCCCATGTGCCCATGTGGAATTTTGATCTATGACTTGAACAAGAGTTTGTTGTATGGTGCCACTAGAGACATTTGGGGGTTGTGACTCTAGAGTCATGGAGTTGTCAATATTGGTGACTTGTGATTCTTGGAGAGTTATGTTATTTGGTTTTTTTGCAAAGTCATTATGTTGGATGGTATTCTCTTGGATTTCCATGTTCGAGTCCTTCTGTTGCGCGAGCAAGGCTGAAATGAGTTGCAGTATTCTTTGGTAGACTTCCACATTGTCATTCTCTAGAGTCTGTTCGAATTGTTGCCCTTCCATGCTGTCCTCATTGAGAGTAGGTGGAGGGTCTAATTCCCATTCTGGAAATAATATCAATGCTTCAAAGTGTTGAGAGGGGTATAGAGTCATCCTCTTGCTCTATTGCAAACCCAATTATTATGGCCAATAGGTGGGCAATGTAGCTTTTGCCATTATGGGTAGTGGATACATAATTGGTTAGCAGCAAGGATATGTGTTGAGCCCAATCTTTTAGTTTTGCTCTACCAAGGAGTATAAGTTTTTACTGAGATATAGTTTTTTCTCACTCCTGAATGATTGAAAATGTCAGCCAAAAACTTAGCTGCCTCTTTGCATATGGGGTCCAGAATCATTTCATGGCATATTCCCCCGCTTTGTGACTTTGTGTTAGGTGGGAATAAATCCTGAATTTCAGAGAATCTTGCATCCAAATGTTTCTTTGGATATTCTTCTTGTGCATCTGGAAATGAGAAAGACTCCTGCATAGTGGATCTACTAAGGTAGATCTGTAAGGTCTTTTCTTTATATGTTATTATTCCATACTTATCTTTCTTCAACTCTCTACTTTTATATGATGTTATGAATTAACAAATGTATTCGATCATAGCAGGTGTTGGTGAGAAGGATTTTAGCTTCTTAAAAAGACTACCTAGTCCCTTTGACTGTAAGAAGTTGTAAGCATTGGGTGACATGGCGAACGTTGAGACTCATGGCCATACAAGCTGTATTGTTCCATTTATTGCTAGCTCTTTGTTGGTTCGGTCCTCAAGGTGTTCTGCACCTGCATCTTGCATAGTCAATTGCTCTGGCTCAATTTCTCCTGCCTCTAGTATCCCTTGATTTTGTGGCATTTCTTCTTGGCATGTTGCATTTATTTGCTCATCAGTATCACTGTCCAGAACCACTAGCCATGGTCGTTTTGGTGCTGACCTCTGGGTAGGTAAGTCTGCATCGTGTCCTTATTTAGATTGGTGGTTTGAGGAGGACTATTGAGGTTGAGGCTTAGGCCGTTTGGCATGGTGTTGCTTTGTCGATGGCGTTGTAGACCTTTTTCCCATCTTATTGGACTGTCTTCACCCTGGCATTGCACACATGAATCATGTTCCAGTTTGACAGTGCCAATATAGTGTCATGTGCCAAGAGTGCATGTTTCTTTTGTGAGTGGCTTATGCATTTTACTCCTTTTGTGATGAGGGTGTTGTGTGTGTGGATTTACAACAAGTATTTCTTGGGGCTTTTATTTGTGCAATTTATTCATGGTGCTCGAAACATGTGGGTGTGCTATGCATGAGTAGTGAGGTAGGCATTCCTCCTATACGCTTAATTTGCTAAGGGAATCATAGGGCAACTAGGACACAATCATCACCTCTGAGCCCTAGGTTGAAATCGATTGAAAATACCTATATGTGCGAAGGCGTACATATGCTAGTGAGTGCTCGTGGGACAATCTAGTCTTAACTATGGAAGACTTAGGACCACCAAATCTTCATTATTGTCGGGGATGGCTTACATATTGATGTAGTAGTGCTTTAGTCAGCTCCCTTTTATTATTGTTGTAAACTAGACTCCATCCAGTGTTTCTAGTAGCATAGCTCCGATGGGATTCATTTTTTTGACTCTATAGGGTCCTTGACCTAGAAATTTGAGCTTGCCCTTATGGACTTTGCTATTGTACAGCAGAACCAGCTCACCTTCTTTGATTTCTTTGTCTTTGGGGTTTCTATCAAACCACGCCTTCCTTCTTCGTTTTTTGTTGTCATGGCATGGTAGGCAACTAATCTGGTCTCTATGTGCTTCTCTAATTGGTAGAGTTTTTCTTTCAGCGATTCATGATCTCCCATGTGTTCTTGTACTGCTATGCATAGACTAGGTATTACAAATTCCAATGGGACCAAGCTTCAAGGCCGTACACCAATTGAAAAGGTGTATTTCCTGTATTGACCTTGAGTGTGGTTCTATATGCCCATAAGGCTGCATTTAGTTTCTTTGCCCAATCAGAATGCCTTGGTTCTACTACCTTGGTGAGAACAATACATAGAATTTTATTGGTGGATTTGGCTTGTGATTCGCAAGATATAATAAGGCTTGACGATCTATGTTGAAGATAAAGTCAATAGCTAATAGATAGTGTTGAAATTTCTTCATGATGTAGATCATTGCCAAGGCTTCTCTTTGTGTTGTGGTGTAATTCACCTCCGCATCATTTAGCTGTCTACTTGCAAAGTTTACTGGGTAGTCTTTGTCGTGTTTGCCAGGTTGACATAACACACTCCCTACTGCATAATTGGAACCATCCATATGTACATGAAAGTCTATGTCCCAATTTGGTGATGTTAGAACAGGGGCTGTGATCAAATCTCCACTTGAGGGTTTCAAATGCTTGTTCGCATTCATCTGTCCAAATGAATTTGACTAGGAGCTTGTATAGGGGCCTTGCAATCATGGCATACTTCAGTATGAATCTTCTATAGTATCCGGCATGTCCCATGAAGACTTGAATTCCCTTGGCATTTAGCGGGGGGGGGGGGGGGGGAGTTCCATGATGATCTTTATTTTGTCCATGTCAGTTGCAATCCCATGTCAAGAGACTATGTGTCCTAAGACTACTCCGTGTGTGACCAAGAATTGACATTTTAGAGGATTCAAAGAGATTCCATACTCCCTGCATTTTTAAAGCACTTCTTCAGAGTGTACGCACAAGTCGTCGAGGAAAACTTGTAGGAATTTGTTGAGAAATTCCTTGAAGGCAGTGTACATTACCCTTTGAAAAGTAGATGGTGCATTACATAAGCCAAATGGCATGAATTTGTATGCAAAAATACCCCATTCTATGGCAAATGCTATCTTTGCTTGATCTTGAGGTGCAATTTGTACTTGGTTGTACCCGCTGAACCCATCCAAGAAGCTATACACTTCAAATCCTACTACCGTTTCTAAAACTGTTTCAGTTAATCACACATATTCTGAGCTTCTTGCCTTTTTTAGGAACAATCACGATTGGTGGCACCCAATCGGTATGCTCGATCTCATAAATGAACCCAGCCTCTAATAGTTTTTCTAGTTCTTCATAGACATGGGTGCCATATTTGGGATTTGTCGTGTAAGGTCCACATACCTTTGGTTTGGATCCTTCCCTTATTGGTATGGTATGTACTGCAACTTATGGGGAAATCCCTTTCATTTCTTTGTAGGACTAAGCCATGCAATCTCTATATTCCATTAGCAATGCTTTCAATTCATTTTCTTCTTCTAGAGTGAGCTGTTCACCAATGTATACTGGCTTTTCTTCTTCACTATCCAAGGCAAGATTCAGTTTCCTTGTCTTGGTTAGTCCTTCATAAACTGGGGTATCCTCAATATTCTCTGTTTCTTTGAGCTTTGATTCCCTGACTAGCCTAGACATTGCTATTGTTGCTTCTCCTCTGGTGTAGTTTTTAAAGTAATCAGGAACTTCCCTTAGGCCTTCATGGCCCTTTGAGGTGCTTGCTTGGCTGCTAGCTTCATTGTAATATGTTTGGTCCAATTCACCTGTGTTCCCTTGTTCTTCTTTTTTGTTACTGGTGACCTTTTCACTCTTCATTCTCACATTGGGTTTGAATTTTCTAAGTTTTTTGCTCAGTGAGACCAATGATGGATTTTCAATAGGAGTTGCACTCTCAAGGAGTGGTTCTTCGGCCATACAAAGACCTTCAAGCCCTTCAGGATCCCATTTAAAATTTGGGGACTCAGGTGCTTTTGTGGGCTTCATTAAGTACAATTCTACCACTCTTGTCTGCATTCTTTTGAATTCATTGTAATGCTCTATCTTGGCCTTGTGGCGCTATACACCCTCCTTCTTTTTCCTAGACCGGTTGCCTTTGGATTATGATGGAGGGTCAATCTTGGGGAATTCAATGGCCATGAGTGCTTGTAGGATTGCCAAGTCATTGTCAAATACTTGGCCTTCTAAGGATGCATTATCAGCTTCTGTTTCTAGATCCCACTCTATGTCGGCACCGTAGCCTTCTATTATGGACTCTTCAGGGTCGTTGTCCCATTCGACGCCTGTCATGAAGACTGGCATTTCCACTACTTCTGATTCATCATCCCAGATTGGTGCTTCTAGTTGTATCATTTGGGTATCCACATCTGGCAACATTAGATGTGTTATTTTACAATTATCTATTGTAGCCAACGTCTGTATCCAATTGTTGATGTCACGTTGTGTATCCCCTTCTATGGGCTTTTGTGCATTGGTAGGTTCAGGGGATGCATGCCTAGTAAGGTTCCTACTCTTTGGTTTGGAGTTGTTGCACCGGAACTACTGGAGCAAGATTGGGAGCCTGTGGATATTGTGGGGGATTGGGATTCCTCATTAGTTGAGGCACTTGTGTTCTCACCGGGAGTGGGTTGAGACAGGGCACTTGTGCATTAGGTGCCAGTCTCGGTTGTCTGTACACTAGGATTTGCGACGACTGTTGGTATTGTTGGGGCCGGGGTTGTGCTACCCTCATATTGTAGAAGCAAGTATTTACATCATGCCCTGGAGCATTGCAAATGGGGCACCATAAGCATGGGGGCTGAGCCACTTGTGGTGGGTTGAGTCTGTTCCTCAAGATTGGGCATTCATTGGATGTATGGTTGGCCATACAATGTGGGCACCAAATATTTTCTCTCCATGGGTACTATGGTGGCTAAGAGACACGCAACTTTTGCTCGATGGCCTGCATCATTTCTTCTTTTACTCCTAGGGCCATGGCTTCCACTCTGTCTTCGGTGGTGCGATCTTTGTGGGAAGTGCTTCCCTTCTTTGAAGATTTCTTGTCGCGATGACTTGATTTATAGCCATCATTGTCGCTGTCAAAATCAGTCATGCCGTCCTCAATGTTAATTGCAACTTCATGAGCATCACTGAAATGTGCATAGCTGCTGACTTTTTTCATATCCTTGCGAATGGATTTTTTCAGGCCAGATATGAAACATGCTATGAGGTACTTGTCGTCTGGATAGGGATCACATTTTGCTATTAATCTTTTCATTCTTCCCAGGTATGTTTTGACCTTTTCTTTCTTGCGCATGTCTATATTGCCGAGTTGCAAAGCGGGGTCATCTTGCAGCCTTTCTATTTGGAATCTTCTTCTGAACTGGTCAGATAGTAGCGCCCATGTGGCTCTCTCCTCTACAAGAAGGTCAAGGTACCATTTCGAAGCCTCATCGGTTAGGGCCATTGGGAACCAAGTGGCTTTGGTTTCATTTGACTAGTTGCCTCCAGCACAAAATGCTGTGTCGAAGAGTTGAAGGAACCTGGCGGGGTCCCCTCGTCCATTGTACTTTGCATTTCCAATTTACCAAAGTGTCGTCTGCCATTATTGTTGTTGCGGTTGCGTCGTTCTTTAATGTGTTCTGAAGGACTTTGATCGTCGCTACTTATTGCTTCTTCAATTGTAATTTCCTCCATGCTGCTTGTCGATGGTGAGAGGTTGAATTCTTGAAGACCAGTGAGGGTCAAAGAAAGCTCCCGGAAGTAGGCAGGTTTTAGTCTTTTTCCTGATCTCAGGAGCATAAACAAGTCCTATTTGTGATTTTTAGGTGGGTGCATATGACTGCGAAGTCCAATTGTGATTTCGACGTTCGTGGACCCAAAAATGGTCAAAACTAAGCAAGTGGCATGTTGAAATCAGTGCCTATGTGAGATGACTACCGGAGCCCAAATTTGATGGTTAAACACGTTAAAACACTTTATTCACAATAGATCTTTACATGCATGAAATCTGGGTTCAATCCGGGTGCAATTTGTTCTTTAAGCGATCGTGATATAGGTTCCCAAAAAAAGGAGTCAAAATTATTAGGGAGTTAGATATGCGTTAGTGTCGTAGGAACCGTCGTGTTAAAAATGTGCCTAGGATTGTTCCACGTGAGTTGGATTATGTGCCGGTATAGATAGATTGTGGATGGAGGTCTCGACGGAGTTTTATGAGCGAATTAGTGCAAAAAATTCACCCACACGGGGGTGCAAATTAACGTGTTTCATGGATGCCTAAATGGTGTGGGATTAGCTGGAAAAATACCCCATAGCGTGGTGTTTCCATGTGTGAAATTGTGGTTCAATCTGGGTCCAATTCGGGTTCCAAACGGGCAAGATATGGACCTTTAAAGTTAGGGGATTTTAGGGACCCTTTTGTCTTTAGGGCCAAGTCTGAATGGTCCTAGACCTTTGTCCTAACTAGGGTTGTACACTAACTGCTAGTTAGTTTGGACTCAGTTACTATAACTGGTTCTGAGCCTAACCTAATTTATGTAACTATACCAGTTAATCTGATTGTAGTTAGTCTAACTAACAAAAGTTAATTTCTTATTTATCCATAGTTAAGTTAATCTAATCCTTTAACCTAACCAAAGGGCAACTAACCTGACCTAATGTCTATGAACCTAACTACGATTAGTTTGTTTAGGGTTAGTTTAACCCCCTTAAATTTTTTTTTTTACTATTGGGGGTCGAGCGGTGGCTTTGGTGGTTTTTTTTTTTTTTGGGGGGGAAGGGGGGAGGGGGAGAGAGGCCTAAAGACTTAGCCTCTTAAGGCTAAGTTTTAGTGGGTGCACCGCTGCCGCGTGGCACACAGGTGAGCACCGTCGCCACCGATGGGCTCCGTTGTTGCTGGCGCGAGCGGGCTCGGGTGTCGCCTTTGCACGGACACCGCCGCCGTTGTTGCAGGCGGGCTCCGCCTCTATGCAAGCACCGCCGTCGTTGTTGTGGGTGGGCGCCGCCTCTGTGCGGGCGTCGCCTTGGCTGGCAGGGGGGAGTGGGAGAGGGGGGAGGGCTGGCGAGGGAGAGAGAGAGAGAGAGAGAGAAGAGAAGGGGGGGAAAGAGAGAGAAGAAAGGGGGTGGAGGAAAGAGAGAGGGGGGTGAGGGGGATGGAGGGAGGGGTGGAGGGGGTGAAAGGGGGGGGTGGAGGGGGTAAAGGGGGGGAGTTGGAGGTGGGGGGTGGAGGTGGAGATGGAGATGGGGGGGAAAGAGGGATGAAGGGGGGGGTGCTTGACATAAATTTAAATTCATGACTTGATAGCAAGTCATTCTCAAACTCTTCATTAACATCTCTCCAAGTGGGAGACCACCTCTCCATCATATCATCTGTCACTACTACCTCCTCTCCATCACTTTTGTAAACGGAAACTATGAAAAATCCTTTCTGTAGAAGGTAGCCCTCCACTTGGAATGTGCTTTTCAGTGAAGACACATAATCGCGCAGTCCTCGTACTCGTGCATAGGAAATCAACCTACATAATGGAATGCGAGGACAATGTTCTGAATCAAGCATCCTGCATTTTCCAATCACATCACCTCCTCCTTCCACTTGCACTTCAGTGTCATCCAACTCAACCTCCTCTAATCTTGGTCCTTCATCTCTTGGAGCAGAGGATGTATCCGGCTCAGAACCTGCTGCACTCCTTGGTTCTTCTATCCCACCTACTGATGATTGGGTAGGGGGATCTATTTTCTTTCCTCTTGCTGACTTTGGAGGCAGAGCCTCTTGAGGCTTTTCACCTTTTCTTCTAGTCATCCTGAAATGAAATACAAAAATAACACCTTTTCATACACTGGTCACATATGAAATGAGATTGCAAGACAATGAAAATCAAATCCAAGAGCAAATATAGCAAAGCAAACTATAGAAAAAATATATTGTTCATGGCACATGCTATTCTTCTCCAAAATTCTAAAAAATTATGTGAAGATCAAGAGTTCAATGTGAGCACAACTATTAAATTTTATAAAAACACTAACCAAAGACATCTTTACACTATCATTTTGAACACATGCATTTAGGGTCTAGTTTATCTTAGAGCCAATAGTCAAACTCCTCTATTGTTATAGATACATAGAGCTAACAATCAAACTCCTATACTATTATTGATACATAGAGCTAACATTCAAACTCCTATACATAGATGTGTATACGAGTTAACATAGAGCTAACATTCAAACTCCTATACATAGATGTGTATAAAGGAATAAACATATTTATTTATCTTTATACACATGTCTTTATTTATCTTTATACACATCTATTTTCACATATGTATGCATATCCTTTTCTATGTACAAATAAAAAAACACATGTAAATAGTTTTACGTATGTGTGTATAAACTTATCTATGTATGAATTTATCTCTGCATATGCATACATAACCCCTTAAACTCTCAACCCCTTATAGCACTCATTTGCTAATGGAAGAGACTGCATCTTCCATGCATAGGTTTACATTTATAATAGACTTCCATATATACATCTTGACATTTTCATACATAACATATGGACACAAATAAATGTACAAATAAATGTATAACACACATACATGATTATATATATATATATATATTGATATATAAGCATTTCTATGAATACTTATAAACATTTCTATGAATACTTAAGCATGACTATTTATATACATGTATTGTGTAATAAATGTACATGTGGTGATCTTTTGGGGAATTTCTCCCAATATTCCACAAACTCTCACACCTTCCATCAATAACTTTCCTAAATCAAGGAGTTCCTCCTTTAATTTGAGGCATCAAGAATGTAGATTAAAATCAAAAGCATACAATGTGTTGGTCAAAATAACCTGCAGACTGGAAAGCTACATAGATGACATTTATGTCGATCTTATATCTACTTCACTCTTCCTCTTTGAGATCTTATATCAAAAGAGCATTCATATTTAATAAACGTCTAAAAATGTATATGTTGAATGCAACTGTGAAAGCACACATTAGTAGTGTCCATTTTAGTGCTATTTCTACCAAAATGGATAGCGCGTCAACACGCTGTCCATTTCGGTGAAAAGGGCATATAAAATGCTACCCCAATAAAAGGCCACTATTGAGCAAGACCTGACACAAGATGGCTTAACACAGTAGCTTTGGGATCTGGAAACTAACTTTATTTTCAAGTTACCATGCAGGTCAAGTGTGGGAGCATTCTTGATCCCAACAACCAATCTTATTGTAGGCCAAGTGTAGCAAGTGTGGGAGCATGTCAATGTCCTAAACTATGAAGCTCTTTCTACCAAAAAGGTAGTGCACATGCTATCCATTTTGAAGCAAAAGGAATCTAAATGCCACCCCACTAAAAGCCAATTATGAAGCCTAAAAGAGGCCAATTTTGATGCTTGGGATACCGAAATGGGCAGCGTGTTGACGCGCTACCCATTTTGGTGTCACAAGCATCAAAATTAGCTTCTTCTTTACTCAAATATGAAGGTGATACATGAAATATACAATGGCAGATTTTAGATGCCCTTTCCATTGAAATGGGCAGTGCGTCAACACGCTGTCCATTTCAATGGAAAGGGTATCCAAAATGCTTTTACAAATGCTTAACGCCATGGCTCTTCCAAATGCTTAAGGACTCAGTGGAGAGGTCTTGGAAGATTGAAAAATTGGAGGATGACAATGTGAGGAGAAGAAGGATTCACAATTTCGAAATCAATTTGAGGTGCATAGACAAAAAGAGAGGTGCTTATAAAAAGTTTTTAAAGTTTTAAGTATACCCCCAATGCTCTATAGTAGTAAAGCTCCATTGACATGATTTTGATCTACTTTCCATGAGAAAGGGCAGTGCATCATCGCGCTGCCCTTTCTCATGGAAAATAAATAAAAGAGGACCCAATGATTTTGATCTACTTTCCATGAGAAAGGTTAACGTGTCAACGCGCTACCCTTTCTCATGGAAAATAGATTTAAAAAAAGGATGTGTGTAGCGATTGAGATGAGAGATATTTCAGGAAAGGAAGTTTAACTTAAGTTTAGCTTTTACTGAACTCTGTGGGCGAGGATGTCTTTGAGCTCTCTTGAGAAAGCAAGATCTTTTGCGAAACGATCTTGGAGGAGGAGGATGAGAGGAGTAAGAGCTGAGCCCGCCGGAGGAGATAGAAGGATCTTGGAGAAGGAGGGTACAAGGTGAAGAAGTCATAGCAGTAGAGAGGAGGAGCAAAGACCTTCGAGACTATAGTGAAGAGGAGGATAGAGAGTTCTAAGAACCATCATTTTGCAACGAGTGGGGAGCGTTAAGCTGTTCAGAGTGTTAGAACTTAGGGTGTTCAGAGCATTCAGAGGGAGCCTGCCATGGAGGGAGCATGCAACGAGGAGAGGCCGATCAACGAGCAGGGAGCGTTAGGCTATTCAGAGCGTTCGGACTTAGGTGGTTCAGAGTATTCAGAGGGAGCCTGCGAGATGGAGGGAGCATGCAACGTTGAGAGTGCTTAATCGTCACTTATGATTGACGGTGCATTCCTGCCAGTGCATTCAACGCTTAGATGCAGACGGATTTCTACAGCGGATTCTCTGATTCCAGTATTTGGCACAGCTTGTGAAACTGTAGGCAGCCGAGTCTATGCCGATTTGGAAATTTGGATGAAAAGCTTAACAGCCTGCTTCCGTAGAAAACCAGATTCGTAGAAGGAAAGAACGTGAAACCAAAATTTGTAGAAGGGAAACTAGATTCCTTACGATCCCACAAGAGATGCAGATGGTATAGAGAAGTGAATCAAAACCAGACGTAGAGTTTGAGGCATGGAAGAAAGAGATTGGAGGCGCAGAGTTTGAGGCTGGGAAGAGTTTGAGGCGCAGAGTTTGAGCTTTGAGGTGCAACACGTCTCTTGGATTGGTAGCGCAACATTTCCAAGTAAACATGCGATTGGGTTCCTCTTTGATTTTTTTGACTCGACGCTCTCACGCTTGGTAAGCTTTTGGAAGAACTAGCCAATCTAGCTAGTTGTTGATCATGGGTTTCTTGCAGTTCACTCGAAGTAGAGAGGCTATTGCTTGGGCGTTGGAGCTCTAATCTAACGCCTTTGTGTGTTTCTCCATGTTTGCCTTTGCATTGTTTTTGGGAACTCGCATTCCTGTTGTTACCTTGGATTCTTCCACTCATTCCGGGAGATATATGACAATCATATCTCTGACAACAAATTCAACACTTCATAGCACCAGAGCAATTCACGTACATGATGGAAAATGAGTACAGGGGAAAGAAGAACTAGCTTGTAGCTTGTATCAATTCACCTACATGATGGGAAATAAGTACTGGGAAAAGAAGGCCCAGTAATCTTTCATGGCCTACTTGTCTCCTTGAACGTGAGAGCCCACTACACTATACATCTTTGCATTTCATCTTTGCAGTGCAATGTACACTGAGCATACTGAATTGCACTATGTACTGCATGTTGCAGTGCAGTGTACACTGCATATATTGTACACTAGTGTGGTGTACACTATAGCCCATCTTTGGGTCTTTAATAACACGGTTGAATTGTGATCATAGCCAACCTTGCATGACTAACCCAAATGTTACTAACTAATGCTATCATTACTAAAATTAACATTCTTACATGACTAGCATTTTGCATAAATGTATGCATTAATTAACATTCTACCATTAAAGTTACAACATTCTAGTTTTGTAGGCAAGGATATTAAATTTTTCCTCTTACCAGATTCGTGTTTGCAAGTTATGGAGCCTTTATTCAAATTACCATCTTGTGAAACGATTACCATTTTCATGGAAAAGAAATAAGATATTATGAACCATGTCATGAAGCCTTTATGAAGATAATTGTGATGGCGCCATCTAACTCGCCACCTTTCAAAGATAAAATTTCTTCACGTCTTCTCTTCTTTTGTCATCTCTTCCTTCTATCAACATCTTCTCTTCCGCTACCATGTCCTCTTCTATCAACCTCTTGCCATCTCTTGTGCTTCCATTTGCTCTTTTGATGCCACCTCTTCTCTGGCAATGTCATTTTTTATCACACTCTTCTACTGGCTGCATCTTCTTTTGTAAATGAAGGGCCGCTAGCTATTCTATAGCTCTGCCTTCTTTCATGCTTGCAAATTGATGAAATTGTTCTCGTAGTGCATGGTGCCAATCCTTCAGTGTTCATTTGTGCATCTAAAACATGCCTGCATCTATGTTCATTCGCTTTGGAGAAGCAGAAACATTGTCCATTCATTATGACACTCCTTTATTGGAGGTCTCCCTAGCAGATCTCAAGGAACACTTTCACCTTGTAGATGAGGAGATTAGCCTGCATTAAGAAATCGAAGTGAATGACATTGCCATAGTGCTTCCCTTGGTGGACTTGGAGGATGGTAAAAAAGGGTTCAAGATCAATGGAAAACAACATTCAACCTTTAGAGTTGGGGTGATAAGAAGGAAAGATTCTCATAGTGACTTTCAAAATGCTGAAGTGAATAGTGTTATTTCACTTATAGAAGAAATGCCTTTGAATAGTTCTTTGCATGTTGCATTAACTTCTACAGTTGGGGTTGAGAAGGTTACTGAACTGCCTAAAAGTTATGATGGGTATGTTGATGCATATACTTTCATTGAACTTGTTCAAAAAGTTCATCTCATCTCTTATTAGGGGATCATCAAATGATCTTAAAAAAGCAATCGATGGAGCTGATGAAAATGTTTACAAGGTCTCTCTAAACTCAATCCGTTTTGGATGATGGCCTCAAAACTCTAGCAAGTACCATGATAGCTTCAAGGTAGAGGAAAATAAAAAGTTTGTTCATGTGGGGGTTAAAGGTCACTGTGCCTTCACCCCAGTTATGTACAATACTGAAACACATATATAACTGAATGAAAAAGAAGATTAGGATGGTTCTGCACCCACCAAAACTTGTGTGGCTCTCTGTTTCTCTCTCTCTCCTTCTTCCGTTCTTGCTTCCGTTGAGAGCACTCTCAACTGGTATCAGAGCCCGGATGATCTAGCTGAGCGTGCGTGAATGCTTAGAAGCTCAGCAGCTTTGTGGGAGGAAGGAGAAGCTCTGTGGGAAGCTTTGTGGGCGACTTTACTTGCATCCGAGTGTGCAGAGACCTTGGAGGAACATTTGGAAAAGTCACTTTGGCTTTGCGAAGTGGTTTTGAGAGCCTGTTAAGTGGTTTGAAAGAAAAAGTCGTTTTTTGAGCTTTTCCCTATTCCGTTCGATGACAGAGACTCCATATTGACTTGTAGAGGCAACTATTGCTTGCCTTTGGTATCCACTTCACTTCAGGAGCTTGGAAACACCTTCATTCCTGAATCTGGGATCATTTCATTGGATTTCTGAGTCACTGTGTCAGTTCCTGCGTTTTTTGCCCGCGTGTTGGAACTCAAGTTTGGAGCAACCATTTGTAGATCTGTCAGTTCCGGTGGACTCAAGAGGTCCTAAAACTTCTATGTTGCTCATCATTCGCACTCCCGTGGAGTTTACAAATAGCTCTATTTCAAAAAACGTTTTTCAGTCCGTGTGTTGGACCCAGTGATTGAGACCACGGTTTCCAAAACCGTCTGTCCCATTGCATTCCGGATGCCCAAAAACCCCTACCTATCAGTTCTTGCGTGATTCGGTGGAGGATTTTCAGAGTTATAGATCTCTGTGTATTCGATTTCGTCTCTCTGTTATGCATTTTTCATTCTAAGGTTTTGAAACCTTAGATTTATGCCACATGGCAGTGGATAAGTGTTGACTCCCATTTCTCACTCATCGGTTGGGATTTTGGAGTTCTGGCAGAAGAGAGATATTTGCAGATTTTCTTGTTGATTCCGATTATGCAATGGCGCCCATGTTTTGAGGCATCTCAGGCTCTATTTTCAGTAGCGGTCATTACCGTGGGACTATGATTTCTTGAGCATACCTTATGCAGATCACTCTGGTTGCAGTTTGAGCAGTGAGTTTGAGCAGTGTGCGCTCATTCAGTGCGCTCATTCATGGTATGCATTGGGTTGCAGTGGATGATTTATATGCCATTTGGATGCATTGCGGTCCTTGTTGGATGTGCTGATAGGCCCAAATTGCCTTGTGGGATGCTATTTTTTATGGACGCTTTGCACATGGATGCTATTTTATGCTGAGGGACAGCTTTGACACATTGCAGGTGATGCACTGATAGTGCTATGCTCTCTTGGATGAGATATTATTGATGCATATGCCAGTGGACAGTGTTTATGCTCGAGTCATTTGGCACTTATTGGCATTTTCTTTTGGGCCATATTTGCTCATATGGATGCATAGTATATGCACATGAGTCAGATGCATCTTTTGATGCTTTGAGCTTTGAGTCTTTTGTGATATTTCAGTCTATTGTGGCATACACATTTGGGTGCACCTGGTATTTGGTGTGATTCTCTCTTGCAGGGACTAGCATTTGGGATTTTTGTTTCATTTGCATCATGGCATCCTCTTCCATGCCTAAAAAGGAGTTTTTCAGCATTAAAAAGTTTGATGGGACAAACTTTTCTTTGTGGAAAGAACAAATAAGAGATGTGCTTATTCAAAAGAGGCAGATTAAACCCTTGGCAGGTATTGAAGCTAAGCCTGCGGATATGTCTGAGGATGATTGGAATGAGTTGGATGCATTAGCAAAGTCTACTATTAGACTTCATCTTGCAGAGTCAGTTTATTTCACAGTAGTACATGAGCAGACTACGGAAGATTTGTGGAAGAAACTATGTGCCACTTATGAGAAGGAAACTGCCTCTAATAAAGTTTACCTCATGAAGAGGTTGTTTGAGCTGCAGATGAAGGAAGGGGTCTCCATTGCTTCTCACTTGAATGAATTCAATATTATTTTCAGCCAGCTTCAGGCTCAGAAAATGAATTTTGATGCGGAGACTAAGGCAATATTTCTCTTATGTTCATTGCCATCCTCATGGGATACCTTCCGTACAGCTATCAGTAACTCTGCACCTGGTGGAGTACTGAAATTTGATGATGTTGTGGGTAGCTTGTTGGCCGAGGAGATTAGACGGAAGTCTATGGATGGCAACAAGCAGGATGCAGCCTGAAATGTGCAAAGGGGCAGATCACAATTCAGGGGGAAGTCCCAAGAAAGAGGGAAGTCACGTAGCAAATCCAGGGCATGGAACATTGAGTGTTACCATTGTGGCAAGAAGGGCCATATGAAAAAGGATTGCTACAAGCTGAAAAGAGAGCAAAAGGATAAGAAAAAGAATGCAAATTGGGGTGCAAATCAAAAGGAAGAGAGTCCAAGGGAGGACAAAGGAAAAGTGAAGATCGAGGAGATCAATGCAGTCACACATGATAGTGACAATGACGTTCTCTTCATGTCTAGTTTATCTGCAGAGTTGCTTGCCACTTCAGATGATGCATATTCCCAGGATTGGATTTTGGATTCTGGTGCTTCATTCCATGTTACTCCCCATAGGGAATGGTTCTCCAATTATGACAGTGGAAAGACAGGTTGTGTGCATCTTGGAAATGACTATGCATGTGACATAGTGGGAGTAGGTGACATAAAGTTTTCTTTTGCAAATGGGTATGCATTTGTTTTGAAACATGTGAGACATGTGCCTAAGCTGACCAAGAGTCTTATTTCAGTGGGTCAACTAGATGATGCTGGTTTTCACACCACTTTTGGCTTTCAGAGTTGGAAAATTCAGAAGGGCTCTATGCTTTTGGCCAGGGGTGCCAAGTGTGGGACTTTGTATCCCTTACATGTATCAGGGGTATTTGATCATGTTGTTGCAATAACCGAGCAGCCAAGCACTTCTTTGTGGCATTGCAGGTTGGGGCACATGAGCCAGAATGGAATGAAACTCTTATGCCGTTTGGGTTATGTACCGCATTTGAGTTTCTCTGATTTTGAATTTTGTGAGCATTGTCTCTATGGGAAGCAGACTAAATCAGCCCATAAAAGAAGGGGAAAGAAAGAGTTTGAAATGCTTGATTTGGTGCATTCAGATGTATGCGGTCCCATGCCTACACGGTCATTAGGCGGGGCTGAATACTATGTGACATTCATTGATGATGCAACTAGGAAAGTGTGGGCTTATGCTATAGCTCGGAAGAGTGATGTGTTCCAGGTATTTCAGAAATGGCTGGCCTTGGTTGAGAATCAGTCAGGTAGAACGCTTAAATGCCTACGGACTGACAATGGTGGAGAGTATCTCTCTCATGACTTTTAGCATTTCTGTGATACACATGGGATTAAGAGGGAGCTCATATCCCCTTGTACTCCAGAGCAAAATCCAGTTGCAGAAAAGATGAATTGTACCATTCAAGAAAGGTTGCAATGCATGCTTTCCAATGCAAGTCTTTCTAGTGGTTTTTGGGCTGAGGCAATGAAGACTGCAGTGCATGTGATCAATAGATCACCTAGTAAGAGTTTGGATGGTGGTATTCCTGAAGAGGCATGGAGTGGCAAGAAGCCCTCTTACTCTCATTTGCGTGCATTTGGGTGTGAGGCATATGCACATGTGCCAAAAGAGCTTCGAAAGATCCTAAGTCTAGGAAATGCATCTTTCTAGGTTATGGTGAAAGTGGAGAGATGGGCTATCGTCTCTGGGATCCAGAAGCAAAGAAGATCATATGCAGCCATGATGTGGTCTTCAATGAGAAGAAGATGCATAAGGCACCCATGAGGGATATGGAAATGAGGAGAATCACTTTCCAGGATGTGAATCCACCTGCCTATGTTGATAGGCAGCAAGCTATCCATGCACCAAATGTGCAAGAAATGGTACCACCAAGTACTCCCACAGGTATACAATCAAGGGTAGATGATGGATCATCTATTGGTGGAAATGATGAGCCAAATGTGTGGCTGATATGCAGGTGGGATAGCAAGCTGAAATGCCCTTGAGAAGATCATCTAGAGTGTCTAGACCGCCTGATAGGTTTGTTCCAGGGGTAGACTATGTGATGCTTACTGATTGCGAGGAGCCTTCTTGCTACAGAGAAGCTATGATGCATGAGGATCAACGCAAGTGGGAGTATGCTATGCAATCAGAGATGAGTTCACTTATGAAGAATAAGACTTGGGACTTGGTTTCTTTGCCACATGGAAAGAAAGCATTGCCATGTAAATGGGTCTACAAAATGAAGGTCACAGGTGATGATGTGCCTAGGTACAAGGCCCGTTTGGTTGCTAAAGGGTTCAAGCAAGAGAAGGGTGTGGACTTTGATGAGATATTCTCTCCGGTTGTGAAGATGACCACACTTAGATGCATGCTTGGACTAGTGGCATCAGAGGATATGGAGCTTATGCAGATGGATGTCAAGACAGCTTTCTTGCATGGGGATTTGCATGAGGAAATTTACATGGTGCAGCCGGAAGGCTTTGAAGAAAAGGGCAAAGAGCATTTAGTTTGCAAGCTAAAGAAGAGTCTCTATGGTCTTAAGCAAGCGCCTAGAGAATGGTATCAGAAGTTTGATGCTTTCATTCGGTCCCAGGGTTTTAGAAGGAGTGAAATTGATCACTGCCTCTACACTAAAAGGGCTAAGGATAATAGCTTGATAATCTTGGCACTATATGTGGATGATATGCTATTGGCTAGCAAGAATACTTATGAGCTAGATGCATTAAAGGCCAAGTTGCATGAGGCCTTTGATATGAAGGATTTGGGATTTGCAGGTCATATTCTTGGTATGCGCATCACGCGTGATCGGAGTAGGAAACTCCTTTGGCTTTCACAAAAAGAGTATGTTACAAAAGTATTGCAGCGTTTCAATATGGAGGGGGGGAAGGCAGTGAGTACTCCATTGCCTCCATATGTGAAACTGAGTCATACAGATAGTCCCAAATCAGATGAGGAAAGGGCCATGATGGCCAAGGTTCCTTATGCATCAGCAGTTGGGAGTCTTATGTATGCTATGATAGCTACTAGACCAGACATTGCATTTGCAGTGGGAGTTGTTAGCCGGTATATGGCTAATCCAGGAAAGAGGCATTGGGAGGCACTTAAGTGCATCATGAGGTACATGAAGGGTACCAAGGAGATGTGCATCTGCTTTGGTAAAGGAGACATGCGTGTACTTGGGTACACAGATTCAGACTATGCAGGGCATGTGGATAGTAGGAGATCCACTTCTGGTTATGTGTTCATCTTTGCAGGTGGTGCAGTGTCGTGGATGTCTCGTGCACAGAAGTGCGTGGCTTTGTCTACCACAGAGGCTGAGTATGTTGCAGCCACAGAGGGTTGCAAGGAGGCTATATGGCTTGATCGGCTAGTGGGAGATTTGGGGATTCATACAGGTGTATCGACATTGCATAGTGATTCCATGAGTGCTATTCAGCTAGCACGGAATCCGGTCTTTCATGCAAAGACCAAACACATTGAGGTCAGGTACCATTTCATCAGGGAGGTACTTGAGGACAAGCGCATAGAGCTTGTCAAGGTTCATACAGATGATAACCCTGTAGATATGCTGACGAAGAGTCTACCTAGTTAGCGGTTTGAGTATTGTCGTGTATTGATGGGCATTGGATAGTATGCTCACTGGTTGTTCTCCCTTAAAGGCACATTGTCCTTTAAGTGGGAGGTTGTGGGGGTTAAAGGTCACTGTGCCTTCACCCCAGTTATGTACAATACTCAAACACATATATAAATGAATGAAAAAGAAGATTAGGGTGGTTCTGCACCCACCAAAACTTGTGTGGCTCTCTGTCTCTCTCTCTCTCCTTCTTCCGTTCTTGCTTCCGTTGAGAGCACTCTCAGTTCAATGGTGCTTGCCCTATATCCTTAGTGAAGTACAAGGTATACCCACATGTTTACATGACTTGGGACTTCTCTTAGTTGATATTGCTCACTTGTTTTACAACTATACCCGTCACAAGGGATGGTCCGAGTCAGACATGCAAGTGGCAATAACTTTACTACTAGCGTGGAGAGTCAAGAAAGAGGAATAGATGGGTCCAAATTCATCTCCTCTCAAACATGTGGTAGGTTTGTTCTTTCTCTTACATTGCATGAAACTTTTTTATTTTCAGGTACATATATAATTTAGAAAGCATGTTATTAATTTATAATCATGTGTATACAGGAAATGGAGAAATATTTGATGATATCATAAGGCACGGCATGCATGATGTTTATTGGTGCTTTGGTGTTGAGTGAAACATGTGTACGTATGTGAACACATCTACAAACAATTGGCGCAATGAGATATCCTACGTTCAATATCATATTCACAAGTTATTGACTTGGACGTTTAGTCATATACAAAGAGACATCGATGGTCTTCTACCTTTGCTAAAATGCTTAAAGACACACATAGATGTCTTTTTCTCCTTGTTGGATATGCAAATGTAGATTTTAGAAATCATGGCTACCTTGATTGGCATAAGTGTCTTCTATTGAGAAAGAAAGAGAAATATGGAGTGCTTACATTCAATATGCTCAAGGATATCCATGTGAGAGGATTCTACAACAAAAAGGCATTGCGATCACTAGAAAGAGAAAGACATATCGCAACCTAGAAGATGTAGAAGTTCACTATGTAGAGCACTTTTGGGGTATTGAAAGGTGTCAAGGAAAATTTGGAAATGCCATGGAGTACAAGAAACTATTGTTCAAGGGAGAGCTTTACTAGGTGGGAGATGAGGTGGTTTTGTGAAATCAGATGATAATGTTGAAGACTTCTCAAGTGTGGAAACTTGGAAAGGACACATCTTATCTTTCTTTGCCATCCAACATGATTGAGAGTTCATGATTTTCTTTGGTGCACAATATTAGAAGCAATGTATCACAATTGTTGCTAATGGGGCAGAAACTTGGAAATACATGATGCCACAGGAATGAGTCTCTTATAAAAAAACTGCATTCCTTTTACTTGGGATTACGTACACCCTATAACTTCTTTGTTGCCTAAGTTCATACCTTTACCCAAGGGATATAATAGTTAGATTGCTTATGAATGTAAGGATACTGTAGTCTGTAAGAGATTATTGAGTCCATGGTGGTTCTTTACCTCCATAGCCAAAAGAGACTGATGTGATGCTAGTAAAAGTAAATGATTATATGCTAGGATCTCAAGATTCATGATATGATGTGATCAAGTAGGTGGACATTGAGAATAAGTGAGTATGACTAGCATTGTTAGAAGAAGAACAAAGGATAGGATAGAAGTGGAAAGTAGATATTGAAGAGGAAGAATGGAGATGCTGTATTATGTTGTGTTAATGGATCATTATTGCAAGGAAGAGAATTGAGGTTGATGGGAAAGTGAGAAGCTTTCTAATGGCTTGGCAATCCATTGTGTAACTAACCATTTATATTTCTTATATATTTTTGGCAAATGTGTAGGCAAATCCATTAAAGGTAATCCTAAACTTATATCTAATTTTTCCTTTTGCTTTATTCTTTTTTTGGTTAAAGCTTTAAAAAAAAAATCAAATTCTTGACATTTCCAATTCTCTTTGTGCGAGATATTATTAAATCCTTATATGTAGTTTTCTAGATTTGTTCCTGATGAAGGTGATGACCTTTGTATTTGTGACAGGATTCTTTGACTTGCTTTCGGCATGGACGCACAACTTAGTCATGGTGATGTTGCTCACTTCCTTGAGCATATTTTAAAGTCTAAAGAGTTGAGTCCTATGGTACAAGACATGCTTGCTAGTGTCAAAGCCCCAACCACACATGATGATATTCCTTCTAACACAATAGAGGTCAAGGAGAAGATGAATGCTAGATGTAGATCTAGCATTGAACCTTTGGCTGAGACACCCACATACAAGCAAATATTTTTTGTTCCAAGAAAAAAAGATCGTGATGCTAGCAAGTTGTATGGAAAAGACCTTCTCTTGGAGCACTTTATCCAAAAGGGAAAGAGGAAAACAAATACATAATTTCTCAAAAGCTCCATGAGATATTACCCTTGCACTTTCTGGGAGCTAATTTTGGA
This sequence comes from Dipteris shenzhenensis, assembly GCF_047967505.1. Lineage (NCBI taxonomy): Eukaryota > Viridiplantae > Streptophyta > Polypodiopsida > Gleicheniales > Dipteridaceae > Dipteris > Dipteris shenzhenensis. Next base: position 21,401,169 of record NC_141598.1, on the reverse strand, counting down.
AAGATGAAGACATATATTAGTGGGTCTTACTGTGGATGCAAGGGAAAAGGAAGTATGAAAATAGACAGAGAAAAGAGATGGTTGTTTTTCCATATGTAATTAGTTCAACCCCATAAGAAAAGGTGAGATCAATGTATTAATATGATAGTAATCATAGTACTTTTCAAATCTTCATGATGATTTTAAACTAGTTTCTTGAAAGATGAAGATATTTTTTTCTTCTCAACAAACATGCATATATTATATTTAATTTCACATTGGACATGTACAAGATAGTGATACACTTACACATGTGAGTCATAATAGTAATTTGAATGGTACTTTCTCAAATGAGGTACTTGGTAATTTCACTAGAGCTCATATTATTTTAAATTGGTTTCTTAAGAAATACATGCATCTTACTTTCTATAAAAAATTCATGTGTTTGAGTTTTGTTATATAAACTTAGATGGGCTGTAAATATCACAAGACAATGATACACAAATTCATATGGGTCATAGGAGCGTTGTTATGGGATCCTTTCTAGATCAGGTACTTTGTAACTTTACATAAGTTAAATTCCAAAGTTAAATTATATTTATCTATAATTAATTTAGTTATGAGGTATTCCTTAACTTTCTTGAATGAAGAGTGGAAATGCTAGAGAGCCACCAAGAAGGCGTTGCACAACTCAAGCAAAGAAGACATGAGTAATTCGCCTTTGGATGAGGTATAGGGATATACAAATTGAAATCATAGTACTGTTTAGATCTTCATGTTGATTTTGAATTAGTTTCTTGATTTTCATTTTGATAATCTCACTAAAGCTCTTACTTATTCAGAATTAGTTTCTTAAAAAATATGTGCATCTTAATTGCTATAGAAACTTCACTTATATTAACTTAGATGGCCTTAAAACATCATAGGACAATGATATGCAAATCCATACGAGTCATGAGAGTATTGTTACGGTCTCCTTTCTTAATCAAATACTTTGTGACTTCACACATGTTAAATCCTTGACCTTTCATAGTTTAATTCAGTCAATAGATATGCCTTTAACTTTCTTGAATGAAATTTTGTAGGACAAGAAAGTTGTTACGTTGCACAACTCAAGCAAAGAAGACATGTGTAATTTGCCTTTGGATGAGGTACAAGGGTATACCAATTGGAGTCATAGTAATTTTTAGATCTTCATGTTGATTTTGAATTAGTTTCTTGATTTCCATTTTGTCTTATCTCACATTCATAACAAATATGTGCATCTTAATTTCTAAATAAACTTCACTTATATTAACTTAGATGGCCTTAAAATATCATAGGACAATGATACCCAAATTCATATGGGTCATGAGAGTGTTGTTATGGGCTCCTTTCTGAATCAGGTACTTTATGACCTCACACATGTTAATTGCTTGACCTTTCAAAGTTTAATTTAGTCATGAGAAATATCTTTAATTTTCTTGAATGAAATTCTGTAGGAAAAGCAAGTTATTAACTTGCACAACTCAAGCAAAGAAGACATGTGTTATTTGCCTTTGGATGAGATATAGGGATATGCCAATTGGAATCATAGTACTTTTTAGATCTTCATGTTGATTTTGTATTAGTTTCTTGACTTAAAAAGAGTTTGGAGTCTTCTTAAACATCTGAAACTTTTTTGAATCACGTACTTACTTATTTGACAGTAGTTTCTTAAGATATATGTGCATCCTTATTTCCATTAAAACTTCAGTTATTTTAACTTAGATGGCCCTAAAATATTGTAGGACAATGATACACAAATTCATATGGGTCACAAGAGTGCTGTTATGGGCTCCTTTCTGAATCAAGTACTTTGTGACTTCACACATGTTAAATCCTTGACATTTCAAAGTTTAATTTAGTCATGAGATATATCTTTTACTTTCTCGAATGAAATTTTGTAGGATTAGAGAGTGTTGATGGGGATGATGACCCTAAAGATGAAGATGGGGATATAGGTGGATGGAAGGTTTGATAACTCAATATTTTATGTCAATATATCTCATGATTAATACTAGATTACTTTTGAACTTTGATTAAATACTTAAATTGTGTAGGAGAAAGAAGCAAGCATGTATCAATCAAATATGAGTAGCATGGAATCCTCATTTTAGTTTCATGTATAAGTATGCATTTTATCAACATGCTTTTATATATTTACGATTGAGTCAAACAATATGAATGTATTTATAAATTTGCAACCTTGCTAAATGTAGGATGACTATTGCTTAAGTGTGGAAAATGGGACACAATTTCCAAGTTATGGATCTTTTTTGCAGCTTCTATAAGGTGTCAGTAGTGATGGGACAACTTTACAAAATGTGTCATACATGCAAGTAAAGATTTTGTCTTTCTACATTAAGCACATGCAATGTTAGTAATTGATATAATGATTTCTTAAGGTATTGTTGGTTGTCATTTGTTTTAGAAACAAATCTTAAATCAGCAAATAACTAGGCTTCAGAGTTTTAATAGTAGTCAAAAGAGCCAACGGCCTTGCCAATTATCATTTCCTTGACTAATATTTTTTTACAAGTCGTGTGAAGTTAGTTATTGCTAATTATTTGAAAGTTGCACCGTTCAATATCAAAGTTTTATTTCAACATATGCTATGTTTTTTCTCAGAATCATACAGGAAAATAAAAGCATGTCAAGATTGCTACTAGTGATGTCATTAGGAAGAGTACACATCCTCGAAAGGTATGAGCAACTTTTGAAATGATCTTTTAAAAACAAGAAAGGGGTGTTTTCACCTATATTTTGCATTGCTAGGTAAGCATGAAATTGAAAAGAGTGAAGGGAGATGAGATGAAGAAGGATTCCAAGCAAAATGATTCCTATGTCTCAAAAGTATATAGATTTTATACATACAAATTTAGCAATCCATTCATGTGAATTAATAAAGCATCTATCATTATGTGTATACATACTCATAAGATTTTAACTTTCAAATAGATTGAGCATAAAAGGGGAGTTTGTCATGACAAGGATTTTAACATTGAACCTATCAAAGAAAAAAGAAAGTTCAAGGTAATTATTTGCTTCTAAATTTACTATAATGTTTTGGCATAATTGTATTTTCAAATGTATTAATCATTGATTATTTCTACTATAATAGGATTTAAATCATCTTGAAAGCTCCACGTTACAAATTAATGAATTTACGCATTCGAAGAAGGCAACACATATTTTTATAGAGTTTTAAAAGCTCTATTATGCTATTTGATGCAAAATAGCCATTAGAAATGGTGCATTATCAAATTTGAGCCTTGATGACGTGATAGTAACATAGTTCTAACATTCAGACAATCATTTGTTTTCAGACAAACATTTGATCTTTGGAAACAATTTCAATTAAGTTTCTCTTGGTTTTATAAAACATTTTTCTTAGATTAGATTTTGTTCGCATCAAAATTTACATTCATAGTTGTTTTAGATTATATATGATTGCTTTATTACAAAATGAGTGACCATATTCACAAGTTTTTTTGGATTACAACGCCAAAGAAATGCGTCTGGCTCAATAATGATTCCCAAGTAAAGGAGTTTTGTATGTCATCTTTGGGTTCTTGTGTTGCAGCTTTGGATTTGATTCTCAAATCAAGATACCATTTGCATCATGAATTTTAACGATGCCCGCCCATTATATATTTTTCTAATGTAGATTCATGCGAGTTCATATAAGGGGCTTTCCTGTTGATTTTTGCTTCCATAGGAGCCTACATTTGCAATGACAGGACCAAAGTAGGACTTACTCATCATCAAATAAGAGAGGTGCCAGTGGGCATCCTTGTCTTATGGACCTTTTTAACATGAGGCTTTGAGACATCTCTCCATTTGCACACACCTTTACAGAGGCATTAGAGAGTAGCAGAGCTATATAAGAGGTGAATTTGGTTCCCAACCCCAAACTATTAAGTGGCTGAAGTAGAAAATCCCAATTGAGTCTGTCATATGCCTTATCAAAGTCTATTTTAATCAAACAAATCTCTTGATTGCTTTCTTCAGCATGAGTGTAACCTTCCCATAGGTTGATGATTGCTTCTAGAAGATGCCTGTTCTTGATGAAGCCTTTCTATTCCTCAAGAATCCACTTGTCCATTTTGCCTCTCAGTCTCAAAGCAATTGCTTTGGCATATATCTTGTAAGAACAATTTAACATAGTGAGGGGCCTCCAATTTTTTAAAACTGTCATGTCCCCTTCTTTTGGTATAAGCTTAATTACTCCTCCATTTAAGTGCTCTAGAAGAAAGCCCTATTTAGCACTCTCTCTCCAAACAGCTCTAGTAAGGAGGGTCCAATAGTGTCCCAAAAGAACTTGTAGAATTCTGCAGGTAGCCCATCTTCTCCAGGAGTTTTGCCATCAACCATTGCAAAGGCAACCTCTTTGAGTTCCTGAAGGGAGAGGTCAATTTCTAGATGATTTCTGTCTAAGTTAGACACAATGGTTTGTCTAGCTGATTGGCACCTATCTCTAGCCTCTAGGACCTTGTTATCTGTTATGTCCACTATACTCAAAGTGTTTTTGAAGTGACTGACTATGATGTCCATATTTTCTGCTTCTGATTTAACCACTTCACCATCATCCTTTTGCAAAAAAGGAATTTCCTCTATATGTCTCTCTTTTCTAATCCTCTTGAAGTTCTCCTTGGTTGGTCTATCTATCTTGCTTACCCACCAATCTCTGAAGTAGATCTTGGTATTATATAATTTGATCTACTCCTGTATCCTGATTTCTTTTCTTTTGACCAGTAATTGTTGTTGAGCACTAAGATCATTACTGCTAGCCCTTTGTTCAAGTTCTTCAATCTCTTTCTTAATCTTATCCATTCTCCTTGCTCTGATGGCAGCTATGTTTTTTCTGGCATCCTTTAATATTGTCTGGACCCTTTCAATAGCATCCTTCCAACCCTGAGACAATGAATCAGTTGTCTACTACAAAGGAAAATTTCCAATTTTCTATAATTTTTCTTTGGACTATCTACAGCTTGAACAAGGAGGGGTCAACTTTGAACCAAGAGTTACCTTTCTTCCCACTCCCCAAATCAATACAAGCTAGCATTGGCTTGTGGTCTGATAATGTGAGGGAGGAAAAGGTAGATTGCTTGACTTCTAGTGCTTGGTCAATCAGAGATTGAGCAATATACACTCTATCTAGTCTAGCTTCTCTCCTCAAATTACCTACTTGTCTATTGCTCCATGTGTAAATGCTGGCAGTCCCAATGTCCACAACTTGCAAATTTTCTTTGAGATCTTCCTGGATTTGTTGTTCAAGACCCCTGATTACTGATCCCTTTAGCATCCATATGTCTTTAGCATTCTCCACCATATTGAAATCCCCCATAATGGCACAATCACTTCCTAAATTCAACATTGAATCCCATGTGGCTCTTCTTTCCATGGATCCTATTGTGGCATATATTGATATAGCTGTGAAAGAAAAGCTTTTCGTTTTACATTCTAAAGCAAGCCATTTGTGATTTGAGTCTTGCATGCATTTGACGACACAATCCTTGTAGTGTGAGAGTATCCCAATTGCAATGCCACCTCTACCTTCCTCATGATTTGTGAAGTACCATATTCTTCTACTGTCAACATTTTTTAGTCTGTTTTCCAGGGTGTCATTAGTTACTTTCACCTCTTGTAACACAAGGAAAGTAGGAGACAAAGAGCTGTCTCTTAGCCACTTTGCTAGTTCTTGACTCCTCCAAGGGTCAGTCAATCCACAGACATTAAGTGTAAGAAAAGTGAATGGTTTATTTACCATTCTTACTCTTCCCCTTTTTAGCCTTGGGGGTTGGGCTTTTGGGTGGGACACTCTAACCTTTTACTTGGGAGATCCTCCTCTTGTTAGGAGTAGTGGCTTGAGGTTTGGCAGGGGGTCCAGTAGGGCTATTTTGTTTTTGTGCCAGAGGGAGTTCTTCCTTTGATTCTCCCAAACTTGATTTACTCATGCTGGCATCTACTTGATTTACATCCTCCTCAAACTCTCTAGACCAGCCAGGTTTGATTTCAGCTTCTTCCATTTGTGCATCTTGAATCCACTTCTCTATTTCTTGGTCAATGAGAGCCTCAAAAGTATTGTTGGTTGCTAGAGGAAATGTTACTCTCTCCTTTTCTTGCTGCATAACAGGATTCTTCTAATCTTCTAATCTTCTACCTTCTTGCCTATATTGTTATCTGCCACTGTTTCTACATTTTTCATGAGATCCTAGTTTTTCGGCTTGCCTTTGATAGTCCACTTTATCTTGGGAGGGAGATTGGCCTGTTGTTCAGCTGGCTCTTGCATTGGTTTAGGACCATTTCTCTTTAAAGGGAAACTTTTGACTATGTGAGTTGATAACCCACACAGAAAACATGAGTTAGGAAGGTTCTTGTATACCATGGGCTGCTCCATGTAGACACTCCCATTTCTCTTAGCTATCACCAGAGTCTCTGGGAGCTCCTCAGCAACATCCAACCTAACACACACCTGGGGTGGGCCTCTAGGATTAATGAATTGCTCTTTTTCCACATCTATCACTTGTCCTAAGCTTTTGCATAAATTGGGAGCTTGGTTCACTAAAGAGAAGGGAAGGTCAAGGAGCTCTACCCAAACAAGTACAAAGGTGGATCTAGGCTTGTCAGAGTTGAAGTCCAAGGACCAAAACTCTAGATAGAGAGGTTGATGCCTTATGGTCCAAAGAGCATGGTGGAGAGACTTCTAAGCCATATCCTCTATTTCAAAAAGGAAAAAGAAGAACCCTTTTCTTAAGAATCTAATACTAGTTACCACAAGTCCTTTTCTTATCCAGTTTTTTCTAAGCAGCTGGAGGTCTAGGACCAGGAAGATACCCTATTAAGGCATGGGATTCAAGCCAATCTATGGATTGCTAAAGCCTATCCTCATCAAGAAAAGCAGCCACTTTACTTTTAGGAGATGGCTTCTCCTCAACTTTAGGCTGTTGAGTCGACGAGAGCCGAGCACCCGTGGCGTTGGCATCAAAACTGCCTGCCCTTTGTTCGGAGATTCCTCTTGGTTCACACTTGCTGGGCCCCAGTCATCTCCATTGCGTGCATTTCATAGTCTGAGGGAGCTGTGAGCTTCTCTTGACTTTCATGTTCTTCTTTGTTGGCAGAGCTAGAAAAACGACATGTGAATGGGGGGGTGAAGAGCTCGCTTCTAAACTCCTAGACCACGCCTATGTATGAGGGCCTTAGAGCCTGTTGCCAATGGTTGGAGAGACAAGGATCGCAGTGACAATTCTTGACGGTTCATTATCTGAAGGTGGCAATGAGAATGCCTCTTTCAATAGGGCAAAATGTGTAGGATCTCCATTCCATACGTCTTTGTCGAAAATGTCCGCGTCGAATCCATGCAAGGGTGGTATCATGTCTACAGTACTTTGAGAAGGAGCTAGATTTGGAGGACCTCTACCTCTAGTGTCAGTCCCCATCTTCCTCCTCAATCAACCCTTCTTCGGATTCTAAGTTCGGATGTAGAGCTTTCAGCCCATGATCTTTCTGTGTGAGCAACCACATCCAGGGATGTAGAATCAGTGGAAAATTAGTAGAGTTTGCACAACTGTTTGGAAGAGAGCAAAAAATTTTGGAGCATCTAATGGAGCAAGAAATTTGGTGTAATGGCTTGTATACAATATGCAATTTTGACCATAATAAAACTTCTGCAATTGGTAAAAGAGAACAATTGTGCTTTGAAGCTTTGAGAATACGTGCCATGACCCACTAATTTTCCATAAATGTACCAAATTAGGAGGCCGAGCAACAGCAAGGACCAGCCACCAAGGATATCAAAGAATGCAAGAGGCCAAAATTAAAGAAAGTGTTAGACGACACTGCTCCACCTGACATGGCAAGTTACCCTTTAAGATAATCTGATCGTGCTTCAAAGAAGATGATTGTCCCTCCGCAACCCCCTCAATTCTTGCAACAACCTAGGGGGTCCAACTCAGGGGTGTACCCCCACCCCCCATCAGGGATGTATCCACTGCCTCCACCTCAAATGTATGGTCCTCCCTTAGATGCTTCCCCTCAACAAGGAGTATATCCTCAACCTCTGCCTAGAAGATTTCCCTAGCCTCGCCCACGAGCCCCCCGGCCCCTCCTACTAAAGATCCCAGAGTGAATGACCTAGCCAAGGCCCTAAATGATCTTCGGCTTGAGGTGGTAGGCATCAGAAATCAAGCCAATTACCCTCCAAGAGAACGTGCCAATGTTGTGTGCTATGAGTGCCACCAGAAGGGTCATTATCGCACCGAATGTCCCAATATTCCAAGGGTGAATCTTCTAAGTGGATCAGGCATCGAGGATTCTAACGTAGAGGTCCTTGACCTTGGGAAGAGAAGTCGAACCACCTCGGACCCCTCTCCAAATCGTGGACTGCCGAGCCACCCTCGGAAGAAGGTGTCCTTCTTAGAGTCCTCAGATGCTGAGATGGCAGACCCACCAACAGAGAAGACTAAAAGATCTCGCAGGAGTAAGTGGTCGCCCTCGAATTTTCCTATCGGCTCAGGGTAAGAAGACTATTTAGTCGTTCAGGGTAACAGCTAGTCCTCAACATCTTGAATCTATGCTTTCCCCTGACCTCACTCCAAGTGAGAAACTATCACCACCTTCACCATGTGATTGCCATAGAACACAAGATAGAGCTGAAGCCTGATGCTAAGCCAATGGCTCAGAAGTATCGAAGGTTAGGGCCCCTATAGACCGATGCTTTGCGCTCAGAGTTGCAGAAGCTTGTAGAAGCTGGGTTTATTATTCCAGTCCACAATACTGAATGGGTTTCACCAATGGTAGTCACCCCAAAGAAAAACAACAAGTGGTGGGTCTGCATCGATTATAAGAAACTCAATGTGGCCACCAAGAGGGACCATCATCCTCTGCCCTTTTAAGACCTCATTCTTGAGAAGGTAAGTGGTCATGAGATGTATACTTTCTGTGATGGTTACTCCGGGTTTTATCAAATCAAAATTGCCGAGAAGGATGCGCTTAAAACCACATTTGCCACACCTTGGGGGACGTTCGCATTCAAAGTAATGCCATTTGGCCTTACCAATGCTCCTGCTACCTTTCAAAGATTTATGCAAATGGTGTTTGCTCCTTATTTGGGGGTTTTCTTGGAGGTAATTTTAGATGATTTTTGTATACTCTCGGCACTGAAGGAGCATGTCATGAAGGTTAGGTTGGCCTTCCAAAGGGTCAATGATGCAAATGGTAGCCTCAACCCTGATAAATGCACCATTGGAGCCACTCAAGGGAGGTTATTGGGGCATATTGTCCCATTCGAGGGTGTCAAGCATGACCCCGAGAAGGTAGAAGCTATCCTCAAGCTCTCCCCACCAACAACCAAACGTTAGGTACGCTCATTTGTCAATCTAGCAGGATACTATTGCCGCTCCATTAATCAATATGCTGCTTTGATGCGACCCATGACTATGCTATTAAAAGATGGAGTTGATTTCTCTTGGGATGAGGAGTGCTCTGGCTTCAGAACCCATTTTGTGCAATCATGATTGGTCAAAGACTTTCTATATCAATCTTAGGTTTGGTGAGCACACTTTGGCAGGTATTCTTCTCCAACAAGGGGAGGATCAGTTCATGTATCCTGTCCGATTTGCTTCTCGACAATTGCTCGAAACTAAACGATGCTACTCTGAAGCTAACAAGCATGCTTTGTCTTTAGTGTTGTGCATTGAGAAATTTAAGCATTATGTGGCTGGAAAGTCCTTCATTATAATCTGTAGCAATGGTCTTGCAAAGCAGGTTCTTCAATCACTAAATCCCATGGGCCGGTTGGCCAAATGGTTGGCACTTTTACAAGAATCCGCTTTCTCCTTTCCTCTAGAAAGTACTAGTTATGAGAGAAAGAAGATCCGCAGAGATAGTAGGCGCTACACTCTCTTTGATGGGGTGTTGTACCGTCAAGGCATGGATGGGGTACTAAGACGGGCCATTGATGCACATGAAGTATCTAAGGTATTGAAGCATAATCATGATGGATTTTGTGGAGGCCACTATGCCGGTGACTATATAGCTAAGAAGATTTTACATGCTGGGTGCTATTGGCTGACCTTGTTCAAGGATGTCACTATGTATTGCAAAACTTGTGAACCATGTCAATTCTTTGGTAGGAAGGATTTGCGTCCTGGGCAACATCATCCAGTGATGTCTATACATGAGCAATGAAAAATGTAGTTTCTTTTTCCAAATTTTGTCTAAGCCATTCGGTAATACGTGCATTATGCATTTGTGGACAAACTCACAAGTCCACTGTTCTATCCTTCATATGAACAAGCAATCTTCAAGAGGGGTTGAGGGCATAATGAACCTAGCCAAGGAAGGTTTATTTCTTTGGTCAAGCCATTACTTCTCCTTGTCTTTCTTGAATAACTTCATGTCCATCATTGGTTGAAACTTGGACTTTTGAGTTTGTGTAAAACAACTTGAATTCTTGAGTATTTATTTTGGTTATTATTCAATGTGGGTGGTCCATCACATAGCATAAATGGTCATCACTACTCTATAATTTCCTTTCATGGCATTTGATAAAGTGGTTGCACTTGGATGTGTTGTTGTGATTACTAATTTCCTAAAGTGCATGCCGTGTGATGTATCTTACGTGTTTCTTCATGAGTTTTAGGCTTTCTTTGAGAGTTTCTTTAATACATGTTACTTTTTTAGAGGTGTAGTTGGTTTTATGGGTCTAGCACTAGAGATTTTACACTGTTATTATTCTTTAATTTATTATTTGCGATTTTTAACTCATTGGCAATGTTTATTTTCATGTGTGTTTGCACTATATGTTTTAAGTTCTTATATCTCTTAATCTATAATTTGATGTATTCGTCCCCTTACACTTGTTATAATTGCTCCATCAAGCTTTGTTTTGCACTTGTATGCTTCTTGATGCTCTAATTATCAATGCTTTGATTGCATTCATTGTACAAGCCAATGAATAGAAAAAATAATCATTGTATATAAAAAAGTTTTGGCATCTTAATACAAATGGGTAGTGAACATAGCTTGAGCATTTCATTTTTCTTTTACTTTACCACTTCTATTTTAGTTTTTTGCTAGCACACTAAATTTGTAATGTTCTTCCCTAACTCAAGAGGTTCTTCTTATGGAACCAATCACCAAACTGGGTAACATGTCAATACATTAGCAAAGCAAAGCTTAAAAAAAGTGAACCGTCTTTAAAATCAAGAGTCTAAATTAGTCTACCAATAATGTAAAATACCAATTATAGAGTTGGGATTCCTCATTAGCACTGAAGTCAGCGACTCAGTTGAAGTACGAGATTTACACAAAGAAACACCCAATTAGGGTCTACTGATATAACCTGAATGCTCGAATGAATCTGCCACAACAAGCAACACACCTTTGACAACCATAACAAGTACCCTAATACCCAATTCCCCACACAACTTCTACTACTAAAGACACATGTTTAAAATATCTAATTAGAGAGAGAAAGAAATAAATTCTATTCATGTCCATGAGAGACTAACATGTCCATGGGACAACCAAAAAACCCATCTAGTACATCTACTTAGGGAGGGCACATCATAGCTCCCAAGGAGGGCAAAAAGTAGCTTTAGTTATTTAGAGTACTTATATAGCATTGTGAAAGACATGAAGAGCCATACATTATTTTAATATTGTGAGTCTTTTGATTTGGATTTAAACTCTTGGATGATTGCTATGCCCTTCATGGTATACTACCCAATTTCCATCTTTCCTAGTAGCCTTGACCTTGGCTAATTTTATTGCCTTATTCTTCAATTGACCTCATGTCAGTTCCTCAGCTATCTTAGTCCCATAAACTTGTAGGATTGGTGAAGAAGGTTGATCTATAAATATCATGACTTCATTGTAATGATATTGAGCTATGAATAGGTTCCATAGCACACCTAAGGAACCTGAGTGAGGTAACCTAGCATCCGCCTTGAAATGTTGGATTGATGATATTGCTTGGATGAGCTATTGTGGCAATGTGGCGGTGGCTCCTTTTGAGATGTTGTAAAACAAAACAAACGAATCTTTTGGCTAAGGTGGAATGATTCTTTTTGCTAGGGTTTGGGGGTTGATGACTACTTTATGGCTTCACTAATGCCCTAGGCTAAGCCATGGATCTTGACTCAGGATCTTGACTCAGCTAGGACATGAGAGCTCTAGCTTGGGTACGAGAGAGAGAGAGAGAGAGAGAGAGAGAGAGAGAGAGAGAGAGAGAGAGAGAGAGAGAGAGAGTGATAGAACTCCTCCCTACCCTTTTTGCCACTATCCAGCTCTAGGCTATTTTGGAATTTTCCCCTTGTATCTGAGAGCCTCTGGTTTGCATGGGTTGAGTGTAAATAGCACAAGTTTGGGATTAGACATTTGGAAGAGTGTTTCTTACTAATAGACAAGCTACTTTAGGGTTCTCTACGATCTAAGGTTGTAGTTCTATTAATCAAAGCAATGAAGGGTAGTTGAACAAGCATTTCTCCTAGTAGAACTGGTAGCAAAGAGGGAACAAGATCTTCTTTAGGGTTTCCTGGGTGGAGGAGTAGATTTTATTAGGAGTAAGCAAGAAGGTGATATACTTGAGGATGGTTGGATCTCTTAGGATTTTTGTTCTTGCTTACATCCATATGCTTGAGCTTCTCTCACTCACGATCTTCTTCTTTTCTAGTTACCTCCTCGTGGGAGATTGAGAGAGGAAAAGGAGAGAGAGTGTTGATGGAAAAGACATGAACCAGGGCACTGGATGATACCACAAATTATGAAGATGGAGAGCCTGTGCTAGTGCCTAGAGATCACATGCTAAAAGATGAAGACTCATAGATGATGAATATTATCAAAAATATGAATCTAGGTGGTTCCCTCAAGATAGATTGCTTTTCTAGATGGACAATTTGTGCTTTTGGTACCGTGATGTCGGGTACGTCTTTTCTCTGAGCATCTTGGTTTGAGCACATTTTTCTGAGCATGGCCGATATTGTGATTTCATAGACAATTTTATCATAACATCACACACCCTTTATAAACATAAAACTACCCCACAAAGATGCTATGTACATTTAATTACATTTCTTTCCAATAGTATTTAGGGCTTATAAGATCCCTTTATTCACAAAACTACTTTTCATGTCTACTCATTTCAACACCCTCCACCTATATCATCCATCATTCATACTATCATGATAAATGGTGATTTATCGATGAAATGATTGCAAGTCACATGGTGAAGAATTTAGGGTGCAAATTTGTATGCATCTATGCCGAAACATTTATTAGTTGCATCAAGGAGATACTTTAAGATTCAATTCACCATGATGATCATTTGTACACAACTCATAGTTTTGACATGCAAACCTTAACTAAGATATGACATGATTGTCACATCTTTAGCAAATAGAAAAAGTTTTATGAAACCAACATGCTCAAAATTGAATATTTGGTATTGAGATTAATATTCATGGGTACTCACATGATGTACTAATAGTTCTTCAATATGATTACTACATCTCTAGCAAATGAAATAGGTGCAAGACACCACAAAAGTTATGCATGTTCAATACTAGGGCATCACAAGAAAAATGAATTGCTTGAAGGGAAAAACTCATGTCAAATCACTAGACTCAATCTTCTTTACTGATGTCATCCACATAGATATTGCGATGATGCCTTCTCTCTTTGATGGGGGCATTGAATGCAATGTCATTACACATCATCTCAGCCATAGCACCTACATAAGAAGGCAAAAAGCTAAAATAGATCAATCAATATCAATGCCTCATTGATAATAATATTCTCCAACAAATAGGTTTAAAAAGATAAAACACAAGAGTAACATACTTACTAGTCATCTGGAAGATTAACAACCATTTCCACATCTTCAGAATCATTTAGAGTCCCATAGTTGCCTAACACATTTCCCTTTCCTTTCTGTCCATCCAAAAATTGTTGCAATATAGAATTGCAAATGTCAGGATCATTCTCAATAGATAATAAGCATGCTCTCCCAGAATGCACACATGCTTTTTGCATAGAACCTAGTCCCAACACCTAAGTCAACACATGTCCAGAAATTGGACACAACAACTCCAAGAAGTACAACATCATGCATGGAGCCTTCTCCAATGCACCTCTCCATGGAATACTCTCTCCATGTTTTATAGTCTTCTCACTTGTTGGTAAATAATGATGAAACAAACTACTTCCAAAAGCAATGCTCAATTTGGTACCAACCACGGAAGCATTTCCAGGATTACAAACACAAGACATACCAGCCTGATGAAGAAGGCATAAAACCACAACATCCACCTAAAGACAAGAAAAGAATTAAACTTATGCTTAGTACAAGCCATTTCATTATACAAGAGCATAAATTCTTTCAACAGGTCATTGTAATACAATTGTCTCACCTTATGATCAATACCACCAACTTTGATTGTTTAGGGATGCACTTCTTCACGATGATGATGATGATGATGATGTACACATTCATTTTGGTACTTTCATGATGTTGTTCTTACTTTTATGATGTATGAGCATTTTGGTACTTTCATGATGTTGTTCTTACTTTTATGATGTATGAGCATTTTGCTACTTTCATGATGTTGTTCTTACTTTTATGATGTATGAGCATTTTGCTACTTTCATGATGTTGTTCTTACTTTGTTTATCTCAGTTTATAGTTTTTTCGAATCTAATATAAACATTTAAAATTAGAAGTATCATTTTGAATTTCAAATATCTCAATTCACACATCTAATACATAAGGTATTTTAAAAATAATGCCGTGTGAAGTAATTGTAAACATTAAGCATTGAAAAGGTATTCAAGAATAAGGTCTCTCTCTCTCTCTCTTGTTCTATGAACTTCATCATTTTGAATATCATATTGAATTTCGTATATATCAATGCTTGCAATTATTACACTAATATTGTCACTAATTTTTATAAATTGTAGATTAAGAAAAAAAAGTCAATGTTTAGCATGGAATAGTGCTCAATGGTAGTAACATGTGTTAAACATTAATACATGACTATGTACGATTGGTCCAAAATCAAATAATACATACATAATTTTTCATAGGTAGTCACTAATAGTGATTGCATACAAAAATGTACGCATTATACCTTCTACCTGGCACATACCAAATCAGTTAGAGACCAAATCTTGCATGGATGTATGTCTAGGGTAGCCTAAGATTTGTGCAAAGTTTCATGCCCAACAGATAAGTCCACCGGCATATTTGTTTAGTATGTTCGCCATTTTTCATACATAGTCACTAGTAGGGAGTGCATGCAAAAATGTATGCATTATACCTTCCATGCGGCACATACGAAATCAATTGGTAACCAAATCTTGCATCAATATATGTCTATGGTAGCCTAAGAGTTGTGCAATGTCTCATCCCCAACATATAAGTCCACATGCGTATTTGGTTAGTATGTGTGCCATTTTTAATACGTAGTCATCACTATAGTGAGTGCATGCAAAAATGTACGCATTATACCTTCCACGTGGCACATACCAAATCAGTTGGAGACAAAATCTTGCATGGATGTAGGTCTAGGGTAGCCTAAGAGCTGTGCAAAGTTTTATCCCCAATAGATAAGTCCACATGCGTATTTGGTTAGTACGTGTGCCATTTTTCATACGTAGTCACTAATAGGGATTGTAAAAATGCATGCATTACACCTTCCATGTGGCACATACCAAATCAGTTGGAGACAAAATCTAAGTGCTTTCTCCATATCAGCAACACTCAAATTTGGCTGAAGTTCCTTTAGCTTTGCCTCATAATCTTGCTTGTATAGTGGCTAAAATATATTCCAAAGAAATGAATGAGTACAATGAATTAGTTAGTTCTAATTCAAAAGACATCCATGACAAATGGTATGAAACTTACTGCAAATACCATTCTCCCTAGCATCAGAGATGCCAAAGGATACCAAGTACTTGATCCTTTACTGCTTTCATTTGCCCTATGCTTTTCAAGTGTTTTTTTCTTCCTCAGAAGAAAGTGATAAGTACTCATTCTCATCACACGAACACATTGTCTTCGTGTTGTACAAATAATCCTTGAGATTTGTTTTAATAATTGTTGTTTCATTAAGGCTGAAAAATAAAAAATATATAGCTTCAAACATATTAAGAATTGTTCACAAAACCCTTAAAAGCTCGAAAAAAGGTAGCACATATAAGCAAGAACTCGCACTTATAGATTGAACCTTTGAAGAGCACCTATTAGCTTCATTTCTGTTTCTTTCTCTGGAGTAATAAAACTTGCTAAAACTCAAATATGCCATGCCTTTTATGTCTTGAATTTCTCTTCAATTAGAGACATCCATGCAATAGTACGGTGATTCCCCTCCCACACAAAAAACATCTTTTGAGACAAAAATGGCCAATCAACATCATCAACAATCTGTGCCTCAAATTCTGCATTTACATCCCTCCAACAAGAATCCCATGATTGTTCAATTTCATCTGTCACCTCTTGTGAAACACCATCCGGAAGTGTTATAGATAAAATAAACATTCCTTTCTGTTGAATTTTTTTTTTTGCCTCTAGAGCTTGCTTTAGGTTATCCATATCAGTTCGTAGGCCTCTCACTCTTGTGTTTACAACACAACGACATAATGGGATCAAGGGAGCAATCTTTCCAAGATTGCAAGAGATTCAATAACATCCTTCCCCTGGCCAATATCAAGTGCAGTAGGAAACTCTTGCTCAAATCCTCATCCAGTTGTTTATCCTCTTTCTTTCTCATCTTAGAAGATTCCTCCACAAGTATAGTAGTGTCTTCAAAGTCTTCCATCTCCTTATACTCTTCAACTCCAATTTCAACCTCTTTTTGAATCTCTAAATTTGGTGTAGATTCCACTTGCAAACTTCTCTTGCTACTTGTCCTTCCACCTCTCCTGCCTCCTTGTTCTCCTCTTCCACATCTCCCCCTCCTCTCAGAAGTTCTTATTTTTACCATCCTACCAATGTGACAAAAATGCATTTAAAAAAAGAAGTCATTGCATGGCATAGAATAGACTTACAAGGTCAATTAAGTCCCAGCATTACTTTAATAGCATACAAAGAAAGCCCAAGAGTCTTCAAAATAGAAAATACCTGAAGCTTGATTGTGATGCTGCTAATTGAAGCTGAACTTGACGAGATGATGGGGCTTGAGGAAACTAGCTGGACAATAAAAGCATACAAGGAAAAGTTATTAAGCATACAAGAACAAGTTATTAACCACAAAAGCGTACAATATCTCGGATATACTGTGTTGTGTCTCTCTTAATATATTTCTTCCCTGGTTCTTAGCGAACCTCGTTGCCCCCAACAGAAATCGGTGTTACAAAGTGGTGCGAGGATCAAAATCCAAACAATGACAGATGAATTCTGTGCAGAAATCGGTGAGAAGAACTTACGACATCATGCAAGCATCAAAATGGAAGCAAAGGTAGATGAATTCTGTTGCAGAAATTGGCGGGCCAGAAAATTAGGTGCAAGCAGTGATGGAGAAAGCATGAGGCGAGGGAGGAAGGAGCGAGGCGAGGGAGGGAGGGACACAGAGAGGGTATGGAGGCGAGGGAGGGAGGCGAGACAGAGGGAGGCAAGGCGAGGGAGGGAGGTGAGCGAGGCAGAGGGAGTGAGGCAGAGGGACATAGAGAGGGAGGGAGGGAGGCAAGGTGAGGGAGGGAGTGAGGCAGAGGGACACACAGGGAGGAAGGAGCGAGGCGAGGGAGGGAGGGACACAGAGAGGGTACAGAGGCGAGGGAGGGAGGTGAGGCAGAGGGAGGGAGGGAGGCAAGAGAGGGAGGGAGCGAGGGAGGGAGGGAGGCGAGGCGACGTGAGGGAGAGAGGGAGGCGACATGAGGGAGGGAGGTGGCATGAGGGAGGGAGGCAAGGGAGGGAGGGACACGGAGAGGGTACAGAGGCAAGGGAGGGAGGCGAGGCAAAGGGAGGGAGGGAGGCGAGCGAGGGAGGGAGGGAGGCAAGGCAAGGTGAGGGAGGGAGCAATACAGAGAGGGAGGTGAGGGAGGGAGGGAGGGAGGGAGGCGAGCAAGGGAGGCAGGTGAGGTGAGGGAGGCGAGCCAAGGAGGGAGGGAGGCGAGGTGAGGGAGGGAGCGAGACAGAGAGGGAGGTGAGGGAGGGAGGGAAGGAGCGAGGGAGGGATGTGAGGGAGGGAGCAAGGAACCAGAGGGACAGATAGTAGGCCAATAGACCCCTTTCGTTGACAAAAGGGGCCTTTAATTTTCATAAAGGCTCTCATGAAAATTAAAGGCCAATAGACCCCGTTCGTCGACGAAAGGGGTCTATTGGCCTTTGATTTTCTTAAGGGCTCCCATGAAAATTAAAGGCTAATAGGCCCCTTTCATCAATGAAAGGGGTCTATTAGCCTTTGATTTTCTTAAGGGCTCCCATGAAAATCAAAGGCCAATAGACCCCTTTCATCGATGAGTGGGGTCTATTGGACTTTAATTTTCACATTTGCAAATCTCAAATAGTAGAATTGATATTTGTAGAAATTGGCATCCCTCTTCCATGATAAAGAACACCTTTGCTAGCAAGGGACTACCACATGTCCTCGAATGACCCAAGTACTTAACCTTGCCTCTTTATTAGCTAGCACTCCTTACCACACAAAAATTCATTTATTTTGTCGTCTTTATTATTTCAAATCATTACAATCAATGCGTATATTTTATTCACCATGACGGGACGACATACTGGCTATAGAAATGCTACCAAACCATGATGTTAATAGGAACCATGACTTATAATGATTATCATACAAATTCGATTGCTAATGAGAATGCAGTAGTGATGAGTGATCATTTAATTAAACATCATTACTGTGTGAGGTTTATAATTTTTCATAATTGTTTTTGAAAATTATAAAAAATAGAGCCCCATAGATCCCTTTTATCGACATACAATTAAATATCTTTTTGATTAATATTTAATTAATGATAGAGTCCAATAGACCCCTTTTGGAGAAAATTAATGATAGAGGCTAATAGACCGCTTTCATTGACGAAAGGGGTCTATGGGCCTCTATCTTTAATGAACCATTAATTAAATATAGATGCCAATAGACCCCTTTCATCAATAATTAAATATAGAGGCCAATAGACCCCTTTCATTGATGAAAGGGGTCTATTGGCCTCTATATTTAATTAATGGTTCATGAAAGATAGAGGCCCATAGACCCCTTTCGTCAACGAAAGGGGTTTTTTGGCCTCTACCTTTCATTAATAATTGATGAAAGATAGAGTCCAATAGACCCCTTTCATCGACGAAATAGTATTTTGATGAAAGGGGTCTATGGGCCTCTATCTTTCATTAATAATTGATGAAAGATAGAGTCCAATAGACCCCTTTCATCGATGAAACAGGCTTTTGGCATATTTTTAACATCATAATTTATATTCAAAAGGTTAGAGATGTGCTGACGTTCACCACAATTATAATTTATATCTATCTATCAACTTTAAAATACTTATATCAAATTGTCGAAATGAATATGTAGCAATTATGAAATGTCATTGCTAGCAAGAATGGCTTGTAATAACTCCCATACGTGTCAAAGAAAGGTTGGGGATTAAAAGGTCTAAGAGTTCATGGTATTATAGTATTTTTGTTAACAAATGATGGCTAAAATTTACATCATGGTTCAGTACCATTGTCACACTTGTGCCGACTTTCACAAGACCTATCTTACAAAGCTGTGAGTATAAACAATGGGTAATGTGTGCAAAGCAGTTGTGAGAAACTTTTCTTGCGGCAAACTCTTGTTTCAAATGAGTTCTTGAAACGAACACTCTGCTCTTGATCTCACCCTTTGGACTTCATCTCATTGAGTTGCATAGCTCAACCATTCTATTCTAATGGAATCTGTCACAATTCAGAATGAGGATAGATCTTTACATATGTTTGTTCGCACTTCCATAGGTAGAGGAGTGTTGTCAGAGATGGTGCTTGCTAGCCATTTTCAATTCACACTTGGGTCCATATCTATCCATCAGTACTTTGGTGATAATGGGTCTGATTTGACAATGGAGCTGCAATACGAAGTCCATGATGATGGATACAAATTGTTTCACCTTGATGCGCAGTTTGGTGATATTTTCACCGTGAAGGGAGAAAGATTCAAGCTTGATGACAATGAACTTCGGAAGACTCTAGTGCACAAAAACAAAAAAGATTTCTACTCTATTTACAACAAAAATGATGAGGCAAGGAAACATGATTCAACTAGCAACATTGAGAATGACAAACAACATAGTGTCATTGAGATTATTATGCAACTACTTATAAAGAACAGATTGCATGAGGCCTATGAGAAGGTTGAAATGCATGTCACTGTGGATGAGTTGCCTTCTACTTATGATGGTGATGTTTTCTTTGAGTTACTAGCTACTTCAATTAAACATTGCACAAAAGGTACAAAGTCAAAATTTGATGGTCATGTTTGGAGTGATCCTATTACAACAAATATAGTATTTCCTGGTGTGGTTCGTAGAAAGGAATGTGGAGGTCAGCTCCGTTGTATAAATGCAACTTGTGGTTATAAAAAAAGAATTGGGTTAGAGAATGAGACACAATGGGATGGGAGATTGATTAGAGTGGCCCTAGAAAATGTGTCGATTGAATCATATGGCTCCTTATCATGTATACATTGTGGTCGTCCACCAATTTGCTTGGAGAGATGTTACTGTGAAATGTTACTCTACATGCCAGAAGGTAGAGATGGTGTGAATCTTACTCGTGCAGTCATACACCATGGCCATCATAATCATCCCGTTGGAGATGGTTTGACTAGGAGAACAAAGGATGCCATTAAAACCAAAGTTTCTGAAATGGTGAGGGTTGGTGGTGCTATATGCCCTAAAGGGATACAAAATATAGTTGTCCAAGACATTATTATGGAAACTTTATTGTCTAAAAAAGTGCAAGATGGGACTAAGATGTCGGATGTTGAGCTACAAGATTTGCTAAAACAATGTGAACCTTTGCTCAACAAAAGAAGGTAATTACCATAATATTTGTTATTGCATTGGTTTATTAAATTATGTTATTAACAATGAATATTGACCAAATTTATGTCTATGTATAGATTATCAAGATGGATTGAGGAGGGTCGATGTGACTCTCGACCTGTGTCAGATGGGCTAGATGGAATTTTATACTTAAAAAGACATTGTAGATATAACTATTTCCAAAGTGTAGTGTTTCCTGGACAATTGCAACATAGTTCATTCAACAGGTGTCATGTATTTAAAATGTCCACCCAAGGTTCTGGTTTAGGGGTTGATTTGGTAAATAAAATGAAACCTGGAGGAGAATTGGGTCATTGTTGGGTGTTGTTTGATTTTGTGAAGCAAATGAAAGATTGGATTACCATGGCTTGCCATGTGTATAATCCTTTTATCCAAGAGTTGCAAACAATTGCAACTTGTGACTTCAAGATGGAAGATACTGACACACAAATTCTATTTTGGGATACTCTCAACAAAGTAATGGTTTCAGAAGGGTTTGACCATGTTGAATTCAAAGGGTTCATGGCAGATGAGACCCAAGCCAACTGGAGAGCTATACGTGCCACTTTGAATGGTGGCCCTAACAATATAATGGAAGGGAAAGAGCGTTCTTGCCTTTTCCATTGGGAGCAAAGTCTTCATTCCCATGCAAAGGCATGTATAAAAGTTGGCAGCCAAGAGGAATTTAAAATCTGATGTAGAGGCTGGAAGGATGCCTCTATAAAGCAAGCTACAGAAGTCGAAATGAGAAGCCTAAGGGCATGGTGGAATGCAGGCCATGCAAGTGATTCAGACTTGCCACGGCTTGAAACTTGGTTTGCATGGTGGCATGCTAGGATTTCCCATTGGGGCCACTACATTATAGAGGTTGGTTTTGTATTTTTCTTGAATTTTTTTTATCATGTTTATAATGTAATTTTGCCATTACAATATCTCTGCAATGCTTGGTTTGCAGAGTATGTTAGATAACGAGAAGTACTTGATACCTCGAACAAATCTAGTAGAGTCTATTCATGGTAGTTGGAGGGCTGGATTGAACCATGTCAAATATGTTGGTCTCTATAATGCCTCTATTAGTGACCTCTCAAATGCAATTTTACAAAGCTCTAGATACACATCTTTTTTGAAGGGCTAGTTCATCGGAAGTGGGCCGAGTCTAGAGACCTTAAAAAAAAGATCGTCAAAATCTCAGATTGACAATAGTGCCAAAACAATTGTTGATCTAACAAGTAATGTTGCAAATGAAATGGGTGTTGTATGTGAAGTATGTTTTAATGATGGAGATGACAAGACTGTGCGAAGGAAAAGGCCAAAGTCAATGCCTTCAAATATATGTGAGGATGATAGTTACCGCCCTGAGTACAGTTATGCAAATAAGAAAAGATACTCCATGTCTCCAAAATCTAGTACTAAATTTGCAACAGAGAGTTTTGAGGATGATGATTCCAAGAGTGTACAAGAATATGAAGTGCATGATGCAAATTGGGCATTACAAAGAGTTCCTGTAACAAGCCAAGTCCATTGCCAGGCTTGGCTTGGACAAGGAGGAAAATGTAACAAGCTTGTCAACATAAAGGATCGTGAAAATCGACGTGGAGTTATTGCACCATCATTCTTTGGGAGGACTCAAACACCAGTTGGAGTGCAATCCCAAATGATTTGGTTTTGTGGAAATGATGTAACCCACATGTGGAAGCCATCAACTAGCATTACAGGTATTCCAAGACCATTACCGGGAAGGTGGAAGGTTCAATTAGGAACATCCTTGACAAGTGTAGAGATTGCCAACAGGTTGACAAGCTCGGGGTTTGTCATATTAGGAGTGTCAACTCTGATGGTGGGTGCAAGTTGTGCTTCACCAATTCAAGCCCATGATGAAACAATAGTATTGCATGAAGATCGGCGTCGAGATGGCAAAGCAATCAGATGGCAAAACAAAATCTCCAAAGAAATGGAAAATAGAATTCAGAGGTCATTGGTCATGAAATGCATTGTTAAGGATGCAACAGTCGTGAAGGCCATGGAGCATGCTGAGTTCATTGTTTCTACAAAAGGATCAATGCAAAAAGGTATTGAATACAAGCTTGACATTTCTCCATTTCCTTCTTGCAATTGTGAAGACTTCATTGGGCGATCATGCAAATTGGATGCCTATATTTCATGCAAACATATTTATTACATCTTCCTTTCATACCTTGGATTGGATAGTAGAAATAATATGTTTGTTCACCAAGCCACCTTGAGTAAAAAAGAGATATTCCAGGCATTGTCCCCGCATGCCTTGAGGTTTAGTTTTTGGAGACTGTACTTTCATGATGGTCAACAGAAAATGGAAGGGTTTTTCCATGAGGATTTTGAACCACAAAAATAGTATTTTTTTAAAGAGTGAACCTTCATGATGTTGAATACAAAATGAAAAGATATTTATAATAATCCTTTTTTCCATGAAGATTTTGAACCACAAGAACAATGTTTTTAGAGCCTTTTGCATTTCTCCTTGTGTAAACTTTTTGTTTGCTTCTCTACTTGTTGATAATTTTGGCAGAATGCTTTGTAGGATGATTCTGCAATCACAAAACTTTATGTGCTAAATCATGTCTTCATTTATAGTGATGTAGGTTGGAAACTTATTTGAAATAACATGAACTCAACACAACTAGTAGCAAAATACCAAACTATGAATGTAAAATATTGACTTAAAATTTGGCTATATTTGTTACATTTCATTTTGTACCTTGGATTGGATATAAGAAATCCTTTTTTCCATAAGTAATTTGAACCACAAGGATAGTGTGCTAATTATTCTCCACTTGATAATTGTGGTAGGACATTTTGAAGGATGATTTTACATCACAAAAGTTTGAACATGTCTTCTATGTGATAAATCATGTCTTCAATTTCATTTGCATAGGTTGAAAACTTATTTGAAATAATATGAACATGTATTGGAATATACAACAAATAAAAAAATAGAAAATATTGTGAGTGTATTTGACTTAAAATTGGGCTATATTATTTACATATTACTTCTATGGATAGAAAAGATAATATTTTTGGTCATCAAGCTAAATTGAGTACAAAAGAGATCTTCACAGCATTATCTTGCATGCCTCAAGGTCTGGTTTTTGCAGATTGCACACCTTCATGATGTTGAACAAAATTTGAAAGGACTATTATAATAATACTTTTTACCATGGAGATTTTAAACCACCAAAATAATGTTTTGGAGTCTTTTTCATTACTCCTTATGGAAACTTTGGGCTATTTCTATACTTCATACTTGATAATTGTGATAATTGTGATGGGATGCCTTGTAGGATGATTTTACAATCACAAAACTTTGAACGTGTCTTTTACATGATAAATCATATCTTCATTTTTAGTGATGTAGGTTGGAAACATATTAAAATTGTCAATATAGAATAATTAGAAAACTATGAGTGGAAAATATATTGACTTAAAATTAAGCTAGTGTAACAAAGATGCAGAATACTGGATTTTGCTAAGGTCGAACGTAATCTTTTTTTTTTGGTGGACTATACATCCCTTTTAATCAAAAAAGGGGTCTAGCAACTTCAAGATTTGTTTTTTGGTTATT
This sequence comes from Dipteris shenzhenensis, assembly GCF_047967505.1. Taxonomy (NCBI): domain Eukaryota; kingdom Viridiplantae; phylum Streptophyta; class Polypodiopsida; order Gleicheniales; family Dipteridaceae; genus Dipteris; species Dipteris shenzhenensis. The sequence goes on along the minus strand of NC_141598.1, from coordinate 21,376,532 downwards.
GGTTTTTGTGGTTTATTAGTTTACAAGGATAACCAATTCTTTTATTCAGCAATATGGACCCTTCATTTACAAAACGGTTTCATAATCATGGCCTCATTTCATGAACTTCAAGAGTTAGAAAACTTGTTTAGTCAGAAATGAGGATATCCATTTCTTTTATTAAGCAATATGACCCCTTTATTCACAAAAGGAGTCCATATACTTGGATTATTTTCATAAACTTTGACACAAAAAAACTACATTCTGATCCAATTTGCTCAAATGCTCAAATGGTTTTGCTCAAAAATTGGAAATCCCCCCTGATGCCCTATGGTATAGTATAGAGATATGTTGCAGTAAGCTTAAGACTTTCCATCAAGTATATGGGAATTATTACCATTGGAAATACGTACTATTGGGAAGTTTTTTGTGGAGCCCAAAATGTCATCTAGGAATAAAAATACGGTTTGCATATTGTGGGATATGAGACCTTAGAAATTGAGGTAGTGTGTAGATGGTTTTGACCCCTTTGTTTTTTAATTAAAGTGGGGATTGTGTAGGCCATTGCTTCCATTGTCAGAAGATGGGTCACTTCATTTTCCAAGTGTCCATAGGAGGTGAATTCTTGACCACAACCACTGCATTAGCTCCTATTTTGCCACCTAGTTTTAGTTTGGAGGAGGGAAAACAAGTAGACAAACCAAGTGAAAGAGTGGCACATAAAGGTCCACAAGTTTTGGTAGATAAAGATAAACAAGCTTTTCCAAATCAATATGATAGACCTTGGCTTATAGTGGCAAAGAGAGGCTCTCATTAATTAGCTCCTTCTAGCTGCACTCGAATGTTGGGAGTTGATCATGGTGCCTCTTTATCGTTCCGCTCCAATGCCCCAACATGGAATTGAGAGCAAGGTAAACAAGGCAAGTCTTAAAATCTTAATATACTTTGCGCCCTTAAGTTACAAAAGAATATCAAGTAAATTATCCTCTGGACCTCTTGTATTTTATTAAAAGCATGCTATGAGCATAGCCTAGGACAAGAAGTATCCAAATGTCAAGTGGAGATTGGATACCTCACCCAGTAATAACGGTCACGTAGGTACAAAAGAATGGGTCGATGTTTTTCTACAAAGAGTATGATAAAATATGGAGAGAGATGCATTGAGGATTTGATGAAATATTTTAAAGGAAGAGAGGGAGAAGGTAGTACCTCTCATTAATTGGCCTTTTGTTTAGCTAGATTATTAAGATCACTCTTTGGAATGTCCAAGGTGTGTGTTTAGCATCCAAAAATGCATATGGTGTACAATGTTTGAAATGTTGATGAGATATGTTTTGTACTATTGAGGATTAAAAACATTCCATGGTAGAACAGGTGTATGATTATAAAGAATTTCATATGTATTATAGACAACACCTCATTACACACTGAGGGGTCTTGATTGCTATGAAATCTTTCTTTAAGCCATCATTAGTTATGCAGGATGTATGGGGGAAATTCTTGTTGTGGAATTGGAGTTTATGGATGGAACAATATGGCTAGTTGGATTGTATGTGTCTAATGGTCTGGCACAACATCCTCAATTATGGGATGATTTCCTGCTCTTGATCCATGATCGATCCAGGTTTGTGCTGGTCAATTTTAATGTATGTGAATTACTGGAGTATTCCTCTATGCTTGAATCTATTATGAATGGGTCAGAGTATCTCTTCTAGAATGTGTTTGCCAATTAGGTTCAAGACATGTGGTCATTGCTACACTCGCATGAAAGAATATTTACATATGATTCTCAACAATACATGGGTATAAGAGCTCATTTAGATCGACGAATGCATATTTTCCAATATGATTTCTTTCTACCAGTTATTGTCCATGTAGGTGGAATACAATCACATTTTTTCATATCATTTCCCATTGATATAGGAGATGCATAGTCATTCTGTGGATGCTTATTGGACATTACTGGGGAATGCTCCTCTTAAGTTCAACCACGATTTCTTGGAGCATACTGTTTTCCATCAGTTTATGTTGCAAGTGTTACAACACTTTTTAGGCCATGTGCTGTTCATTGGGGTATCATCTAGGGAATACTCTCTAATCAATAGCTCACTAATATGGGATTCACAATGCATCATACTTAAGAGAGAAGTCATAGACCATCAAATTGTTGTTAGTGTTTTGAACCAAGTGGTTCAAAAGCATGCTTCTTGCCCTAATAAGGATACAACTTTGATTGGTTGTCCCATCAAGTTGCAACATTGCATGAGAATCAATGTGAGATATAATATTTTGGCTTGCATGGATGCCTAAAGGATTCTATTTGCCAATCACATGCCTTCTTTTCTTATTTACACCAAAATCATGAATGTGGCATTGTTGTCAAGATGCAAGATAGGCAAAGAGTATCGATTGTTGATCTTGCTCCTATTAAGATGTGTATGAAATTTTATCACGACCTATTGGATTCACCAAAAGTCATATTTCCTAATGTTATTGTGGTTACAAAATCTTGTTTCATCTGGTTCATTAGCAAGCATCAGATGCCTCTTCAAACTAATTTGGAAAAAGATAATTTTTAAGGATGAGGTGGAAGTTGTGTTGAAACATTTACCAAAAGGGAGAAGTCCAGTTGGAATGGGATCCCTAATGATATTTTTAGTAATTATGTTGTTGAATTGAAGCCCCCACCCCAATTTTATTTTTTAGGAGCCTCTTGCTTGCTATTTTTACCCATCCAATCTTATCTTGATTGGATAAGCTAGCAGAGGATGGTGAAGTTGTATAGCTTACACTTTCCAATGGAGAGTAGATGATTTGTTAGGCCTTGGCCAATGATTCTTTCATGTTCTTGAAGGCTCAAAGAGATATTGTTCAAAAGGCTATGGCTATCTGTGATACCTTTTGCACTTTCCTTAGGTTATGGATTAATCTACTCTGATAAGCTATAACTCCGAGGGCGATTTGGAATGAAATGGGTAGGTCATATAAAGGGACCATATTACAGATCACTTAAAGTATCTGATTGGAATTGATATTATTTCATAGGATTTGTTGGCATTGATTTCTACAAGGATTAATGATAATTTTGTCTGCTAGAAATCTCAGGGTTGGCTTAGGCAGTTCGCAGCTCAAAATGGCACAATCAAAATTGTGGTTGTCATGATATCTTTCTTTTTGCCCTTATTGCCTTGGATTTTCCAAAGCTTTACATCAAATACAACAACCCATCAAGTTTATGCCATGGAAAAGGTTAGATAATAAACTAAGGCAGCTATTCGACGAATAGCCGCTTTCAAAGCACGGTGCAAAGAAGAAATCACTATGAAAGGAAATACACACAAACACAAGACTTATCTCAATTTGGTTAGATATGATGGTAAGTCTAATTGGAAACCTACTAAGTCACGTATTAATCGAAGGACCAAAGAACTTGTCACGTGTTACGAATGCAAAGAGAAGGGACACTACTCTTATGAATGTCCCAAGAATCCACTTGCTACACACAAGATAGGTACCCAAGCAAAGAATGCTACCAACAATAACGGAGGCAATGGAGGGAGAACCAATGGACGTACCAATGGTAATAGTCAGCGCAACAACTCCGCACGGATCAACTACATGGATCCCATGATAAATCTTTCAAACAAGAGAGTGAGGATGAGGACAACGACACTGAATCTTCCTACCCTATCAAGACTTTGTGGTAGTTTTCTTTGATGATATTACGATTTATAGCAAGAGTCAAGAGGAACATGAGAAACACTTGGATCTTGTTTTCTCTCTCTTACGTGAACCAACTGTATGCCAACCCGGAGAAAAGTTCTTTTTTCCAGCCTGAAATTGAATATCTTGGACACATTGTTTCAATTGAAGGCATTCGAGTAGATCCCAAGAAGGTAGAAGTGATAGTAAACTGGCCACAGTCTAAAGATATCCATGAGTTACGATCTTTTCTAGGTATGTGTAGTTTCTATCGCCGATTTGTTAGAAATTTTGACACAAGGCACATCCATTGACTGAATTACTGCGTAAGACTCGTCCTTTCTCTTGGGGTGAGCAGAACACTTTAGCTTTTCAACGACTTAAGGGTGCAATGACGCACACACTAGTTTTGACCATGCCAGACTTTACAAGACCCTTCGTTGTCATGGTTACTGATGCTAGTGGACAGGGTTTTGGGGCTATGCTCATGCAAGATAACCATCCAATTGCATTTGAGTCACGTAAATTAAAACCAGCAGAGCTAAACTATTCCATGTATGATAAAGAATTAGCCGCTATGGTGCATGCCCTTAAACTCTAGAAACACTATCTTATGGGTTCCAAGTTACTCATTAAGACTGATCACCAAAGTCTTAGACATCTCCTTACTCAGCCGACGAGGATCTCGGATCTCGACACATTAAATGGGTTGCCTTTATTAACAGCTTTAAACCAATGATCCAATATCAACCAAGCAAAGACAATGTAGTTGCTGATGCACTAAGCCGTCGACCTAGCATAAATAATATCTCAATCATCGAGGGAGATCCTTTCGAGCCTATGAAGGCGAACTATCCTACTAATTGAGACTTTTCAAAAATTTGGCATAAGATTAAGCAAGCTAATAGCACCCCTATGGCCTCGTATTCCATTCATAATGACTATCTATTCTACAAAAAGCGTTTATGTGTCACTGCACCATTTTGACGCTTGGTACTAGAAGAGGTACATCAGCCACCCTACATGGGACATAAAGGCATCGCTGCTACGTATGTAATTCAAGATTTTTTTTTGCCTAAGCTTAAAGTTGATGTTGCAACTTTTGTTGCACAATGTCTTATTTGTCAAAAAGTCAAGAGCTGCAAGGGCAAATATCAAGGTTTACTTATGCCTTTACCAATTCCTGATGGCCCATGGGAGCAGATTTCTATGGACTTTATTACTGGATTTCCTACGACTAGCTCAGGTTTTGATATGATTTGGACTATCATTGATAGATTAAGCAAGTAGGCTTACTTTATTCCTTGTAAGAAGACCTTGACCGCAATTCAGGCTGCTCATTTGTTCATCAAGCACTTCTTTATACACCATGGCCTTCCAAAAGTAATCGTGTCAAATCGGGATAGCAAATTTTGTAGTAACTTCTGGACCTCACTCTTTGACAATCTTGGTACGAAGTTAGACTTTTCCACTGCTTTTCATCCCGAATCTAATGGCCAAACCGAGGTCACACAAAATACTATTTGTGACATGTCACGCTTATGTGTCTGGTCAGCCAGGCAAATGGGACAAATTTATACACATATTACAATTTGCCTACAACAACACTAAGCACTCTCCTATAGGCAAATCTCCATTCCAAATTGTTTATGGAAAGGCCATCCCTACTCCATTGACCCGCCTTAAGCACCAAATAGAGGCTGCTGATCGATTTATTAAAGATTTCTCTAGCATTTTGGCTATTGTCAAAAAGAATATCGAGCATGCTCAAGCTGTGTATACTGCACGTGCAAACAAGGGTAGAAAGAAAGTTGTATTTGCTGAAGGTGACCTAGTCATGTTACCCCTGTAGTTAAGTTTGTCCCTAAATCCTATGGTCCCTTTAAAGTTTTGGAGCGCATTAATGACAATGCCTATCAGCTTGAATTACCACCCGATTGGAAAATTCATAATTCTTTTCATGTGCACCTCTTGAAACCTTTCCATGAAGACCCACCAACTCGACCTATTTTAGATGATGCACCGTTGCTTCAATGAGAGATGTAGCTTTTAGAGCCAGACCAGATCATTGGTCAACAAATCACTCAAATGAGACGTGGAAACTCATATCCTATTTATCTTCTTACATTTAAGAACCACCCCGTTGAGGATGCTAAGTGGATGCCCAAGCGATATTTTCGCCAGTACCCTGATTTATTGACTACTTTTTTGTCACGCAATTGAGGGCAATTGCAATTTCAAGCAAGAGGGATGTTACGAGAATTGGAATTATCCCATTAATTTAATCCTTTAGTATTTAGTTTAGTGAGATCTAGCATTTTTGTCGCGCAGCTGATGCATTTGTGCTCGTTGTTCCGTAGTGATGCATGTGTGCTCCTACATGGCTGGATATATGGTTGCGGAGATGTATGAGTGTGTAGCATTGTGTGCACCACTTACGTGATGACAGTATGTGTAGCATGTGTGCACCATCCGTACGATTTTATTCATGTGTAGCATCAGGTGCACCATGAGATGGTATGTGTCACATGTGTACACCATTCATCTGTGATTTATTGATTTTGTGTTGCTATAATACTGAAAGGTTGATTGATTGTGGTGATTAATTCCAAGGTTATCTTATGTTTGAAATATTTCATTACTATTGATCATGTGAATTCAAGGGAAGAGTAATTGAATGAGCAATGGCATCTGGCAAGCATGATCCGCCATATTTTGGGCGCATAGGCGCAACTCCAGTGATGCGGGGATGAATAAGGCTTATGCCTAATTTTTGATATTACAAAAGCTTATGTACATATTTGAATTTTGGAATATTAGTGGCTTGGCTAAGTGTATAAACTAAAGTTAGAAAAAAGCTTTATTTTTAGAAAAAGCCAGCTATTCTAGAAGGTGGATGGGCTTTTTGTAAAAGGGTGTATGGAGGAAAGCACAGAGGTTTTTTGTATGATTTTTGCTCGGAAGCTTTTTAGGGAATATACATAAATACATAGGAGGTGGAAGGAGAGCACCACACCTATGGGGGGAGATTGTACCCAGCAGGCTTGTTTTGTCTCTTCTGTTTGTGAGTTTTGAGAGTTTGTGCGTATTTTCAAAGAGTGTTGCTATGTTTTTCAAGGATTTGCAAGTTCCATGAGCGTTTCCTGTCACAGTTAATGGCTAAATCACTGATGGAGGAGGTCATCCTTGTGTATGGTAAGACTATAATTGATGGTACATGGTGGGATGTTGTGAATGGTTCCCAACAGATTTTGGTGGTGGATTCACCTCTCCTTTATCATTTGATGATCTCATGGAAGCAAGTGTTGGCACATACTAAATGGAAGTCCTCAGATATGCAATTGCAGTTGAATTCTATGGTGGGTGAGGTGTTGGCTACTTCTCAAATTTTGGAGTGGCTTGACAAACAGGTTGAGAGGCCTTTTTTTTTTGAATGGCTTGTTTGGTGTTAGTAAGAATCTAGAATGCTTTCTTGCCCTATAGAGCTTGCTTAATGTTATTTTGGGAAATTTGATAATATTTTCACATTCCTCATGGATATGTATAGTTATGGAAGGCAACACCTACATCATTTAGTGACATTCCTCAGTTTGAGGATCAGCAACCTTGGTTAGATTGGGCATTTCAAAAGCCTCAAGACATAGTCCAACATACATAAAATCAAGTGTCCCATATGATAGTGCAAGATAAGCATTGGATCACTGAGAAGGCTAATTAGGTATGGCACATCTGGAAGGGTAGGGCCTGGTGAAAGGATATATTTTATGTAGGGCTAGTGATCTGGGATTCCATATCAAGGGAAGGTGTTCATCTGGTACATGCTAGTTGGGGGCCTACCCATGGAGGACAACTTCCAAAAGTGGTGAAGTGCTTTTGGTAACTTTGTGTTCTGTACTACATGCTTGAAACCTCTTTGCATCTTTTCATTTCACGTTCCATGGGAATGAAGGTGTGGGATTTCATTTCTCACATCTACACTTGGTTGAACTATATGCCCATAACAATTCAAGAATGGGTATTGGGAAAGACTGTGCATGGGCTCGATAACCTAGAATATCCAATCTTCTTACATTCTTTTAGATGGACAAGTTTTTAGCATATCTACTTAACCAATAATTCCTTCATAACATAAAATATTCATTATTCTTTCAGTTTTTCTGATGGACATGTTTATGGAATATCTAGAAACCAAGAATGCCTTCATACTTGATTTTAAAGTTGGTCTTAGAGCTCACATCTGTCAAACTATGGGGTTGCTATTGTGGCAAGTCTATTCATTATGGTCAACTCATCTAATGGAGAAAGACATGGCTATATATAAGATGAGAGTACTCTAAGCTTCTCCGATGGTTTGGAGTAATTAGTGTGGGATAGATTGGACATCACATGGCAAAAGACACAGCTATATAATGGATGAGGATACTCTGACCTACCCCTCTGGTTTAGAGTAATCAATGTGGGATAGATTGCACATTACATCAACTCATATAGTGGAGAAAGATATGCCTATATATTGGAGAGCTACCCCTATAATTAATGTGGGATAGATAGGATATCACATGGTAGAATCATGGTGGCTATGTGGCCATTTGTAAAATAAAATTTGAAAATATGTATCTACGAGAGAGAGAGAGAGAGAGAGAGATGCTTAGGATGTGATGAACTTTATTGCATCTATTGCACTCATTTGTCGATTGTACATAGGCAAGGAATGAGAAGCATTAGATTGTAAATTCTCCTATGACCAACTCTTTTGTTGTGTATGATTCTACTTGTCAAGTAAAGCCTCACCACATCATGCTTTCTCCTTATTGTCCTTTGCTTTAATAGTTAATTATATCAAGCCAACTTTTGGTTTCATGTGGGGCTCTAACAATTTCCCCAATCGAGTTTATTGTTAAGTTGAGCTTTTGTTGTCATCTCCCCTCTTATTCTTCTCCTCAATGATAGAAACAACATGGAACACCATTGTAGATTATTTGGGTAATATTTCTACCTTAGGAGAAACATTTGGAATCTTTGAAAGATTTTGCATAAAAAAGGGGCCTTTTTAAAGAAATTTTAGAGGTGCTTTACTCGTGACTAAGGGACTCCATAACAAAAAAGCCATATTTCTCCAAACTCAAATAACTAAAAAAATCCAAGAAATAACATGATTTTTGAAAATCTTCAAATTGTGTAAATCACAATTTCAACCTAAAATATCATGGATTGAGATTTTGTCCTTTTCTACAAAGTAATCTATTTGCTTTATGGGATGTCCTTAAATGAAAATTGGGTGTGAAAGTACTTTATTTTTCACTTTTGGAGTTGTACTTTATTTAAAACTTTTGGAGTTGGAGGTTAGCTTGATGCAAAAGTGAAAAATAAAGTACTTTCACACCCGATTTTCAACTTGGGATTGGGGATCATTTGTGTCAGCTGATTAGAACATTGTTTGGAAATGCTGCTGCTGCTTTGTGTCTGAATGGAAGAGGCCAGTTAGGTAGGGATGTATCCTTGCCCCATTACTCTTTGCATTTGCTTAGAATGAGGTGTGGTGTTCAGGGCTCATGACTAGATTCTCGCTATTTACAAATTGTCTTCCCTAGCTGCAGATTGGCCTTACCAACAGGCCTCGGTTTTGTTGGCAGTTTGGTTGGTAGGAATCAGATTGTGTTTGCGAAGAGGCCGATGACAAGGCTAATCGAGAATTTCTTGGCGGGTCTGCTCAAAGTCTGCATTCGTGATTTGCTATGATCACTAACACAAGGTTCTCGATGGTTAGTGAGAATTTGTTTTCAGTTTTGTCTTGTATATGCTAGGGCTGTAGTTTCAGTGTTGGTCCTGGGCAGTTTGCCCACTATTTGGGTCGCTTTTTTTTGTACAGTTGGCTATTGCCTTTTTTTAATATAAGCCAGCATTTGGGGGGGGGGAGTTTTGTAACTTGCAACTTGTAAGTACCAATAGGTGGTTCTTAAATATTGATTCCTATTTCTAAATTCTTAAAAAAAAAAGACATCTTAGGGATTCGAAGAAAGAGGTGGGATTGGTTCCATAAGCTAATCCACACTGTTACATATATGCTCCATCCCTTATTAAAGGACCCTCCTAAATAGAACAATCGAGTGCTTGTGAGTAGATGGACTATGTTATCAATTCAAGACAAGTAAGGTGATAAGTGAACACTGAATCGTGATAGATATTTTAATTTATCGGCCATGCAACATGCAAGTGCTTAATGGCCAATTTTTTTAATGTTGCAATAGAGGAAATACCTACATAGCCTGATAAACTTCTCAAGCCCACAATCTTGGATGAGCATCAACAAGAGAGGTAAAAGATGGAGATAGGGTAGATGCAATGATTAAGAACAACTCTTCTCCCTGCTACATTGGCTTGGAAGCCTCTCCACTTGTCAAGTTTGGCTCTAAACCCGTTTAAAAACAGTCCTATCTGTCCTTCATGGAGACCTGAAATCCCATGGGAATACCAAAAGTCTGAAGACCTTTCCTTTCGAAATATTTTTGCATCCTAGGTGTTCTAGAGTATTTTACTCCTTTATCTATCAGAATTGCATAGCCTGTCTTTAAGTGATTTATTATAGACCTAGATGCCTTACAAAATATGTCCAGGGATTGAAGTGTTGTAGTCAAATCATAAGGGGTATTTCTTACTGTGAGGTTTGTATCATCTGCAAACTGTTGGTTTATTAGAGACCACTAGGAAGTTCGATGCCTTTGAGTGTTCCCTCATCTATCTACTCTTGGAGTAACCATCCCAAGGCATCAACTAAAGAGCAAGGGGAAAGAAACTATCATTCAAAGAAGCCAAGAGAACTATGCTACCTTACTTCTTGTAGCATGATATGCTCCGATTTGAATACCAAACATGTTTGATGGCTCGGGCTCGCGTACCATGAGTATTTTCTGCTGCTGCAAAGGGTACACCCCAGGCGCCTCCACCATTTTGTACTTATCAATGAGAATCACGAGAAGTATTGCATGCATTCATTTGAGCATCGTCATCTTGATGACATTAACTCATGAGATAGAGCTAGAGCATCTCCTAGAGCAAGAGTAGTCCACAAAGATAGCTAAGGAGTCAAATGAAATGTGAGCCAAAGAGTGGTTAGAGAATGATATTTCTTCATCTCTCTCTTTAGAGAGCACAAGTCACAAAAATCTATAGCACCTTCTTAATGTCTTCCTTAAAAGATCGTCTCCGATCACATCCTCAAGCTCATCCTCCTCTTCCTCTTCATCATCATAATCTCTCAACATGTTCTCTACACTATAAAAGCCAACAGGGCTACATCTTCTTTCCTTCCCTTTGGGTTGACAAGACAAAGGATATTACAACAAGTGAGTACAAATACTCGTGAGCACTACCTTCGAATTGGTTATGTCAAAGGAAAACAATTGTCAAGATGATTGGATGATTATTTTGCAACACCTGTGATGAAAGCCCATGCATAAGAAGTCCAAATGATTTACAAAGTAAGTGTGTGTGTGTGTGTGTGTGTGTGTGTGTGTGTGTGTGTGTGTGTGTGTGTGTGTGAGAGAGAGAGAGAGAGAGAGAGAGAGAGAGAGAGAGAGAGAGAGAGAGAGAGAGAACCAAAATGGAAGGGGACCACTTGACAAAAAACTATGTGGGACACTTTTTTACAAAAGTGCAACTATAGCACTACCTAGAGGGCAATGCTAACAAATCTTAGAGTAGGTCCCAACTCTAGAGTCTAGGCCGTTGAGGCTACAACCTAGTAGTGCTATCTATATGTATTTTGTTATGATTCATGAACTTTTGATGTTTGATCCATGGACCATCTTGCGTATTTTCAAATACATGTTAAACTTGAAATTTGAATCGTGATTTAAAATTTAAACTATGCACGATACTATGGAGAATGTATTCTGTGTATGTGTCCCCATACATTGGAAAATGAATAATTAGTTGTGGAAGAGAAGAGGGGTGAAAAGGAAGAGGAAAAGAGCATGATTAAAGTAACAGATGAAGAAGGGAGGGAGGAGTTTCAATTAAGAGAGACCACTTAAGAAGGGGACATTAAAGAAGAAGGCACGTGCTAAAGGAGGAGCGGAAATAGGGACCATTTGAAGGGGGCTTCCAAGAATAAGGCATGTACTAGAGAGGGAGGGGAAAGGACCATTTATAATATTTTAATTAGCACTAGGTATGCTTTTTCACCTTGAAGCTTAGTGTTAGGACTCACATGTGGGAAAGACAACATTGTGAGCTCGAATCCTATCCTCTTGAACTCCTCTTAGACATAACTTAAAATAAATAAATTAACCCAAACAAATTTATTAATCCATGGACAAACATAAGTTAACGAGCTTCCATGATCCAAAACAAATAGTCTGTGTATATGCATTGTACTCTCTGTGTGCAAAATGAGAGAGAGAGAGAGAGAGAGAGAGAGAGAGAGAGAGAGAGAGAGAGAGAGAGACTATATAATTAATTACAAATTAATAATAACTTATATTATATACAATATTTTAAGCATTTCTAAGTAAAAACGTGTAAAGCGTTTTTGGGTAGCACTCTACTATATAATTACTTATATATTAGTAAGAAGCGAATACAAATACTCATGAGCACTATACAAATACTCATGAGCACAACCCTTAGAGGCACAAGTTGATTTGGGAAGAGAGAGAGAGAAAGAGAGACTAGTTGATTTGGCAGGGGGGAGGAAAGAGAGAAACAACCGGAGAGAGAAAGAACCGGAGGGACACACAAGAGCACTGCCCTAGAAAGAGCATTGCCTCCAGGGCAGTGCTAATAAACAAATTATACTATATACAATACAATGTTCTCTCTTCGTGGTTCAAGGCCTCGCAATCAACGTACTCTCATCATTCCTTGTTTCTTGCTCGCTTAATGATAAATCTTTTTGCTTCTAAATTTTCTTTATTCGCTCTTCCACTTCGCCTTTATCCTCGTCGTGGTCTATCTGCCGCGAGACCAGTAGTAACCCATGGCTTTACGGAAGTCCGGAGAGCAACCATTTCAACCATTGCATTTATTGAGCGGTTAATGACCCCAACACACAATTGCATGGCCTTAATACTCATCATGATTGCACTTGATTCCATGGCTTTTCATTTCAGTTTTTGTTTCCCATGATACTCAGGACATGTACTAGTTGTATACAGATTTGTCTCGTAGGCCAATTTGGCCTTCCGTAGACGTTAATTTTATGTTCTTCCTCTCGTTTCTAATAAAAGAATCAGCGAGGTACACACAGACAACAACGCATTCCAAATATACATATTGAAGTTTTCATATTCACAATAAGTTCTCCAGTCGGGACAAGAAACAGATTTACAGGGCAAACCCTTGCTCTATAAACTTCAGATTAAGACAAACCAAACGCCCCACAAGGTGCTAAACCCTATATAAATAAGAAGAGACATCACCGATCGTCATCGTCGTCAAGGACAGGTATTGCCATATCTTCGTCATCTAAAACATCGAAGTTGCGGAGATCGTCCCAAGGGTCATTATCTGAGTCGGAGGAGCTTGGTGGAGGGGGCTCTTGGTGTGTTGGGTCGTCGTCCTCGTCAGAAGAGGAGGAAGAAAACCTACGAGATGAGAGGGGGAAAGGTGAGGGAGGGGAGGGGGGGGTGGAGAGAAGGGGTCGGGGGACAAGACGACGGAAAACAGAGGCGAGTGCAGCTGCCGTGCTCATCGTCGTCGCCATAGCTCTCCACTGAGAAATGAAAGGTTTAGGGCTTTTGCTTCTAACACTCTCCCTGCTCTTCGCCCCTCTTAGAGTTTAAATGTGCCCAAATGCCCTCCAACTTCATACCTTCATCTCATATAAGCTCAACGTGACACAACAATTGGGGGGGGGGGGGGGGAGCGGGGGCGTTCTCTCTCCCTCAAAGATTGAGGGAAACACACTTTTTTGGCCTGCCTTAGGTAGCCTTAGTGAAGGTTCCACGTGACATTCCAAAAATAATTTCAAACATTTTCAGGATGAGTTTTTTGTGCAAATTTCGTGATTGGTTGGTGTATTGACCTTAGAGCATCACTTTCAAATTTGGGTCTCTACTATTCACCTTTTTCTCCCCCTTTCTCTCTCTCTCTTCCTCTTCTCCTTCCTCTCTCTCTCTCTCTCTCTCTCTCTGTCTCTCTCTCTCTCTCTCTTATTCTTCTTCTTCTTCTCTCTCTCTTGGAAGGCCACATGATTGAAATTCATCTTGTTTCTTTTAGTGAAAACTATGAATGCTTTATATTACAAGATAGCTATCCAGTAAAAAACTGGCAAGCCAAAATAATACATCAAGCGAAAATATCCATGTGTGTGTCTATGTGTGCTTCTCTCAATCTTTGAGGGAAACACACACACACACACACACACACTTGAAATATTTAAAAATATAGATAAATATCTTATATAAACTCTATGTGTGTGTGTGAAGCAACGGAGCTCATAAAGATCAAGTTCGCGCAAGGAGGGTTCCACAAAAGGGAGCATAGGCTTGTCGCTAAGGCAAGAGCTACATGATTTTTTGTTGCAACAAGACAATGTATCGAAAATGGAGGCTTCCATCATCCAGGTCACCTCCCCCTCCACTCTAACTCCTCTTGCCACATGGCCAATCTCTTAAACACTTCCTCCCCCCCTCCTCCCCCCCCCTTATGCTTCACTTACAATGATACACTCTCTCTCTCTCTCTCTCTCTCTCTCTCTCTCTCTCTCTCTCTCTCTCTCTCTCTCTCTCTCTCTCTCTCTCGCTCTCTCTCTCTCTCTCTCGCTCTCTCTCTCTCTCTCTCTGTGTCATTAGCATACCCTATGTTGAAGTTAGATCATTTGGTTGAACCCCTTTTTGGTGCATTATGCATACAATTTCAAAGCTAGCATACGCTCCTCTTACTTGGCATTTGTGAAGATGATGGCAATCCATGAAAAAACATCACAATTAGGCAACTCATCAAAGAGATGCTTTGCATCCTCCATGCTCCCACATTTTGCATAAGTATCCACCAAAGTTTTACCTACAAGTACATCACTGCTTGAGAGTGTATGTCTTTGACTTTCTCCAAGTGTCCTATTTTCACAAATGTTCCCATCAATTTTCATCTCCACATTAAGCGTTGCTAGGCTACTGCAAGCCTTCAATATACCAACTTCCCCCTACTGCATCTCTACATAGAGTTCCAAAGCCAGCATACCATCTTCCTTCTAGGCTAACCCAAGATCATGGCAATCCAAGAAACCACATCATGATGAGGCAACTCATCAAAGGCATGACATGCGTCCTCTCTGCTCCCACATTTCACATAAGTATCCACCAAAGTGGTACTTACAAATGAATGTGCCTCAAAGACACTCGTCAATAATTTGGTACCTACAGCTCCAAAGCCCGCACATCTTCCTTTTGGGCATACACCGTATCACGATGCACCATACCATCAAAGACATGTTGTGCATCCTCCTTGCTCTCACATTTTGCATACATGCCTAATAAAATGGTTCCAACAAAAACATCAAACTCACATCCATGATTCACTACATGAGAGTTGCATAGCTCTGCCTTTCTTCAAGCACCTTGTTTTCACATAGTTTTCATCCACTTGATCCCATTCTTGTAGTGCTACCAGGCTATTGTAAGAATTAAAGGTAGCAACAAAAGTTCAATCATTTGGTTGAAACCCTTTTCATTGCATCAATGCATATAATTCCAAAGCTAGCATACCCTCTTGTTGCTCAATATATCCCAAGATCATGGTTACAGTCCATGAAACCACATTACAATCAGACAATTAATTAAAGACATTTCATTGCTTCCATGCAAATTTGTGCGCAAGGATGCAATCAATGTGGTACCCTTATCACAGCATCCTCTATCATCCCACATTTCACTTATGCATCCACCAACATTGCATGCACAAAGGCATCTGACTCAAATCTAGTCCCCATTACTTGGTAGAGGATGGCTCTACCTGTCTTTGAACACCCTCAGTTAATATCTTTAACATCTATTTGCTCCTACATGTCTAGTGTTGCCTTCAGTGCTACAATGAAAGTTTGACAACTTGGTCAAACACCTTCTAGGAGCAGATTATGCATATACAATTCCAAAGCTAGTCCATCCACTTCCTTTGGTGCTACAATGAAAGTTTGACAACTTGGCCGAACACCTTCTAGGAGCAGATTCTGCATATACAATTCCAAAGCCAGTCCATCCAGTTCCTTCAATGCTACAATGAAAGTTTGACAACTTGGCCAAACACCTTCTAGGAGCAAATTCTACATATACAATTCCAAAGCCAGTCCATCCACTTCCTTCTAGGAATAACCTGAAATCTTGGTAGTCTAGGAAACCACATCATGATGAAACAACTCATCAAAGACATTCTGTGCATCCTCCATGCTCTTACACTTGGCATATGCATCCAACAAAGCATTACCCACACATACATTTGATTCCAAGACACTTAACTTGCTTGCCATCTTTTAACATTTTTGTTGTTAACTTGCAAGCCATCAATGAACAGACTCTATGATCTTTTATAACACTTCCTAGCACATTTGGGAAATCGCAAAGACATGTTGTGAAGCCTCCATGATCCCACATTATGCATACATGTCTAGCAAAATGGTTCCAACACTGTAGTTCTACCAAGATATTTAAGAATTAAAGGCAACAAGTCTCTCTCTCTCTCTCTCTCTCTCTCTCTCTCTCTCTCTCTCTCTCTCTTTTTGCATTCTGCATTGGTGTGGATGCTCGTTTAGTAGCTCCACCCTCACAGCTCATTTGTACCCGAATTTTCATAGTCTCATAGACCCATCGGTCTTTCGAAGGCTTTAATAAACTTTCTTTTTTTTATTTCTTTCTCTCTCTCTTGTTCGCAACTGTCCACCGTGCCATTTTGGGTAGTCTGGCAGTTTGGCAGTCTTGCCTGGACTGTCAGTTGTGGCCTTGGGCCAATGCACTCACGTCATAACACGCGGTGCGATATTGCAGATTTTGCAAGTAGCATTCCTCTCTCTTACATTTAGGGTGGCCAAGGGTCTACCTAAATGTAGAGTAGTGTATATGAGGCAATTGCCAACTTTCATGAAAGTCTCTGAATCCAAGAAATGCCATCATCCCCACATAGCCATCCAGAATGCAACCAAGATGGGGGTGCAAGCCAGCCCCCAGACCCATCCAAAATGCAACTAAGATGGGTAGGTGCAAAGCCAATGAAGAAAGGGATGCAATCTAGTAGTCTATATGAGGCAATTGCCAGCTTTCATGAAAATCTTTGAATCCTATATGAGAAAAACCATTATCCTCCCACAACCATCTCGTATGCAACAAAGACAGGGGTGCAAGACAACAAAGGCAAAGGTGTGAGAGAATTGGGAGAAAACGGAACTCGGTTTGTGTAAGGTTTTTCCAACATATTATATGGATCCCTATGTGAATCTCATGCCTAGGTCTCACATTTTGAAAGGAAAAAGAGCTGTGCATAAATATGTCAAAGGAAAAAGAGCTCTCCCATTACTGTGAGAGTAGAGCTATGTGAATGCTAGTGGGTATATTGTGTCTAGGCCTTACATTTCGAAAGGGAAACAGTTTTGCATGAAGTATGTCAAAGAATATAAGAGTGGATCTATCTTCTCAATGTAGAATATAATCGACCAACAACTTGAGACTTGGTTAGATCACTCACTTCCAGCTATTTGTTGCTAATGGAGTATCTCCATCTAATCATTATCTTGTGATTAGTTATGGCCACAAGACCTGTGAAATTGGAGATAAGGGAGAGAGGTAGGATCAGGGAATGGACATTACGTCTTTTTTAGCACACTCTTGCTACCTATCGAGTGCAATCATTAGATGTGTTCATCTTCAAGTCAACATCACTTGAAGACTCAACGAGTTTTGTGGCAAGCAAGCCATGGGAGGAGACAAGAATTGGTGGAATTGGTGCTATTTCATTGACTAGTGTATGCTTGAAGAATAACATAAAGGCTAGGTTTAGTTGGCATGGCGACCTTACCCATCACAACTGCATGCTTTTAGGGACAACCCTACCAAAACATTAGTGTTAGGGAAGTGACAATTGAGGGAGATGACAAGGACATGGGCATGCTTATCCAAGTGCCTAAATCACCTATTGATGTTAATTATGAAGGTAGGTACTATGAGCATTATACAGTAATGATAGAATAAGAGAGGCCCATCAAAAACCAAGAGATCAAGGGACACTTGCAAGGGAAATAGAGGATTCCTTCATGGACTATTAATCCATTGCCTTTGAGCACTACATCTCTATGATGAGGACTAAGAATGAGAAGAAGGCTAAGATCGCAAGCCATAATAAGGAGAGGAGTTTATAGAAAGTGCAATGTCAATTGGAGGCCCATAACGCTATTGTGGATTGTTTGGGTAATTGCAAATGTTTCTTCTTAAAGATTCTCTCAAAATTAGGGGAAATTTGGTTGTTTTTAAAAATGTGCATAAATTTTACAATAGAATTATCAAAAGGCTAAAATATATAGTATTTTAGGTTCTTGAAAAAATTTATTACATAGAATACTGTAAAGATGCTTTGAGACATTACAATCAATAGTAAGTGCTCAAAACATGTTTATTACAATCGTAACTACAAAAAAATAACTATCTCAAATATCTCATCAGTCAAACTTAAACATCCAAAGGTTGGTCATGTTGTTCTTTGGATATATCATCTTGAAAGTTGAACATCAAGTTAAAGCTTCAATTCAATGGCTTACATCAAGTTGAATCTTTAATTCAATGTTTTGCATCAAGTTGAAGTTTCAATTCTATGATTTGCATTGAGTTGGAGATTCAATTGATGCAAAACATCAAATGAAGGCCTAAACTTGATGTAAAACATCAAGTTGAAAGTTCAATTGATGATTTGAATCAAGTTGAAGCCTAGACTTAATGTAAAACATTGAAGTTGATGTTTGACATCAAGTTAAAGCTTAAAGTTGATGTCTAAGGTCAAGTTCAAGCATGAACTTACTATTCAATTTTAATTTTTGTCTCAGAATTTGATTTACAAGGAAATATTACCGATTTTCTATGGTTATATTGTAGTCAAACTAGTTGCATTAGCCAGGGGTGCAACTAGGGTAGAGGGGTGCATCCAGGGGTTGAGCAGCAACACAACCAGGGGGCATAGGGAGTAAAGGCAGAGGGTCGTATGGGTGCAACGATGAGTAGAGGCATAGGGGGTGTAGGGGCAAAGGGGGCATAGGGGCGAGTAGGGTCGCAGAGGTGCAAGTCAAGAAGGGGCACAAGGGCTTCGATGTATTGCATCGAGTTGAAGCTTCAACTCGATGCAAAATGTCAAATTGGAGCTTAAACTTGATGCAAAACATCAAGTTGAAGGTTCAATTTGATTTTTCGCATCAAATTGAAGCCTTGACTTCATGCAAAAACATCTCAATTTTGAATCTTTAACTTGATGCAAGACATCAAATTGAAGCTCAAACTTGATGTAAAGCATCAAGTTGAAGGTTCAATTTGATTTTTACATCAAGTTAAAGCCTAGACTTGATGTTAAACATTGAATTTGATGTTTAACATCAAGTTAAAGCTTAAATTTGATGTCCAAAATCAAGTTCAAGCATGAAAATAATTTTATTTACAATGAGATATTATTAGCTTTCCATGCTTATATTGTAATCAAACTAGTGGCACAGCCAAGGGGTATAAGCAGAGAGTGGAGGGATGTAGCTAGGTAGTGATCAAGGGCATAGCTAGGGGACATAGGGGGTATGATTATATTGTCATCAAACTACTGGCACAACCAAGGGGTGTAACCACAGGATGGAGGGACGTAGTTAGGTAGCGATCAAGGGCGTAGCTAGGAGACATAGGGGGTATGGGTGCAGGGGCATAGGAAAATTAGGGCACAGGGCAAGTAGGGGCACAAGGGGGCAAGGCGAGCAGGCGAGTAGTGGGCATAGGGACATAGGGGGCATGGACAAGCAGGTGCAGTGAGAAGGGGCTAGCGTAGGGGTGATGAGGGGATGGAACAAATAAGTTGTGATGTAACATAGGGATGGGATGGCATACAATCTCTACCTCAATGAAGTCCCACCGTATCATGTCATAAGCTTTGTCCAAGTCAAAGTTGAATAGAATACACTCTTGATGAGTGGCCAATGCATAGTCCAAGCTAGCAGAAACGTCTAGAACATTCTTGAAAATATCGCGGGACTTTATGAACCCACTTTGCTCCTTGTCCACCACCTGCATACATATATCCACGATTGTTAATGCCAATGCCTTGGTAAGAATCTTACAAGCTTTTGTTAGAGGAGATAGAGTACATAATGTAAATAGGTGAGTAAATGTACAAGGATGCGTGTGGGGGATTGGAGGCCTATTTTTATGCTGAGTACTGCCTACAAGTTACAAAATTCTTTATGTATACGTTTGATCAAGGATAGGGGAATCCTCGTTGCCTTCTGAAGCTTCTGCATAGTACAGTTTGGTGGAAGGCCTGGCCAAGCGATGTGTGGAAGGGATGTATAGTTGGCAAAGCTAAATTCCTCCTTTGGAAGGTCTTAAACCATTGGTTGCTACCAATTAGGGGAAAATTGGCCAGAAGATTTCTGTTACAAAAACTGAACTCAAATATGCTCACAAATTCAAGATTTACCAAAACCATAGAAACCAAGAACCACGAAACAAGTGGGGGAGAGAAGAGAAAGAGAGAGCGACACTACATGGGGTCCAATCTACCCTTCCTAGATGGTGGCTCCTACTTCCCATCTAGAGTATTTATAATTGTAATTCCAAAATCAAAGAGCCAATAATAGTACATCCAAAAGCATCCCTTGTCTATAATTAGAGGGATTGCTCAACATAGCTCCACGAGCTTAAAATATCACAAGGCTTAATATACCTGATAAGAAACCTGAATCCTCAAGGGCTTTTGCGCATTGTGTTCCACCCGACCACAGATTCCTTTCTCTTGGAGCCTCCTCAACCTTCTTTCTTTTTTTGGCTCCCTCTAGAATCCTCCCTCCTAGCCCAATACATCCCAAGTGGCCATCCCTCATGGTGCCATGTGTCCAAGTGGACCTTACCATTAAACCCCTCTTTAGGTTCAACTAATGCACCCTTTTATTAATTACCTAGGCCTAGGATTTCCCCCTAGACCCTATTAGCCACATAGGTAAGTATTGTCAAGCCCTCGTGGTTTCCTCGTTATACCGATGTCACGGTATCATAGTTGACGTAACATTCCCTCCCCCTTAAGAATTGTTTACGTCCTCGAAAACAAAATTGGGAAACCTCCTCTGGAGATTGCTTACCTTTTCCCATGTTGAACTCTCTTCAGATCTATCTTTCCACTTAATCAGACATTCTTTCCATATAGTATGTCGCGTTCTTTTTTCTTGTGTATCTAAAATTCTTTCTGGTTCATGTGGTAAAGATGCGGGTTCAATAAGTTCAACTAGGACTTCATTTCTAATGAGATTATCATCATCTCCTAATTTTCTTTTTAGCCTATTAACATGAAAAACTGGATGTACTCTACATCCCTTAGGTAAGGCTAATTTGTAAGCAAGTTCTCCAATCCTCTTAAGTATTGTGAATGGTCCACAATACCTAGGAGATAACTTCGGACATTTACCTGTTTTTAGAGATTCTGAAGATTGAGGTACCTTAAGGTAGACTTTCTTATTTACTTCAAACTCCAACTTTCTACGGTGGGGGTTTGCATAACTTTGTGCTCTATCTTGAGCTCTTCTTATGCTATCTTTAGCTAACTTAAGCATTTGATTCATATCCTCAAGAAAGTCTTTGGCCGCTTGAACCTTCTCTTTTTCAAGTCCCACTATCATTGGGGCTCTAGGTTGAAATCCATACATCATCATGAATGGACTAAAACCTGTAGCTGAATGTTTGGCACTATTATATGCAAATTCTAATATGGGCAAATACTGTTCCCAATTAGTGTGCCGTTTATTTACATATGCTTGAAGCATATCCTCAATTATTTGATTGACCCTTTTAGTTTGACTATCACTCTGTGGATGATCCGCAATGCTCATATTCAATGAAGTTTCCAACCTCTTAAACACAGCCCTCCAAAAAAGGCTATTAAATTTGCTATCCCGGTCACTAACAATACCGGCGGGTAGCCCATACAGTCTATAGATATGCTCCACAAATAGCCTAGCTAATTCTGGAGTTTTAACATCTTCACTAACAGGAACAAAATGAGCCATCTTGGTCAACCGATCCACAATTACCCACACAGAGTTGTGCCCCCTGTGTGTCCTAGGTAGTCCCACAATAAAATCCATGGAGATGCTTTCCCATTTGCCAGATGGAATCTCCAATGGGTGTAGGAGACCTCCTACCTTAAGGCGTTTAGCCTTATTGACCTGGCATTTTTGGCACTTCAATACATAATCTTGGACGTCCTTTCCTATTCCAGGCCAAAAGAATTGTCTTTTCAGAAGTGCATATGTCTTCTGAATTCCCGGGTGTCCAGCACTGGGACTATCATGACATTCAAAAAGGATTTGGCGCCTAATGTCATTATCATCCGGGACACATACTCTGCCCTTGTAGAGTAGGTAGCCATCTTCAATAGTATATTTTCTCCACTTGAGTCCTTTATCACCAACCTGTGGTGTGTCGCCATTTCCATGCGACTCCTCAGTGAAAGCCTCTCGATTAGTTGGATCCCTGTTACTAATTGCTTTCCATATTTCAGAGAAGTGAGGATCAAATTCACATTTCCCTTTTAAGGACTCTAGGAAATCATTATGAAATTGAGTAAAACTCAATTCATTAACAATTGGCATTCGGCTAAGAGAGTCTGCTACCACATTAAACTTCCCTTTCCTATATGTCAATTGTATATCAAACTCTTGCATTAACTCAGCCCATCTAGCTTTTCTACCTCTAAGCTTTGGCTGATTACAAATCCATTTAATGCTTTCTTGATCAAAGATTATCTCAAATTTTGCACCGTATAAATAGTGCCTCCACTTCTTTAAAGCATAGACTATAGCATATAGTTCTTTTTCATATGCCGAGTAATTCCGTTGGGCACGATCTAGCTTTTTGCTCTTAAAAGCTACTGGTCGACCTTTTTGTATAAGTACTGCCCCAACAGCAAAATCACTGCCATCTGTCTCAACCACGAATGGTTCATTGGGATCCACTAATTTAAAAAAGGAGCTGTCGCTATAGCTACCTTTAATTTTTCAAGACTTCTCTTTTGAGGTTCATCCCATATGAAGGTGTTTCCCTTCCCCTTAAGCTGGTCCATGATCAGAACAGCAATCTTAGCATAATCTTGGATGAATCTCCTATAAAATCCTGACAAACCTAAGAATATCTGTAATTCTTCTAGATTTGTAGGATGTGGCCATTCCAATATGGCCCTTACTTTGTCAAGGTCCATACGAACCCCTTCTTGGCATATTATATGTCCCAAGTATTTCACTTCTTTTGCAAAGAATTCACATTTCGATTCTTTTGCAAAGAGTGAATTATCTCTAAGCAGTTGGAATACTTTTTGCAAATGTTCCAAATGTTTTTTTCTGGTTTGACTATAGATAAGGATATCGTCTAAAAATACTACAGCAAATTTCCCTAGATATGGCCTGAAGACACTATTCATAAGTGTCATGAAAGTTGCTGGAGCATTTGTTAATCCAAATGGCATTACTTTAAATTGATAATGCCCATACCTAGTACGAAATGATGTCTTAGGGACATCTTCTTCCCTAATTCATACTTGATGATATCCTGATCTTAAATCAATTTTAGTAGAGTATTTTGCCCCTTGCAATTGATCAAAGAGCTCATCAATGCGAGGCATAGGATACTTATTTTTTATGGTGATTTTATTTAGTGCTCAGTAATCTATGCATAAACGCATAGTACCATCCTTTTTCTTTACCAGTAAAACTGGTGCAGACCAAGGTGAACTACTTGTTTGGATTTGGCCCTTCCTAAAATATTCTGTTAACTATCTTTCGACCTCATGTTCCTCCGTTTGACTAAGCCTATATGGGGGTTTACAAATAGGGGTAGATCCAGGAATTAAATCTATTTTATGATCTACTTCTCTCTCAGGAGGTAAACCATCAGGTAAGTCAAGCGGAAAAACATCTTTAAATTCAAACATTAAAATATTGAAAGAAGATTTATACTTTTTAACATTACAAAAAACAACATTACTTCTTTCTAATGTAGAAGACATAAAATCACCTATAAAAGTAAGTTCACAAAGATATACCTCGCATTGTTCTTAGTGTAGTAGTCATTCCAATTCCATCGAACAAATAAGAGGAGAGTTAGGCACATCATGTTCTCCTTGAATCTGAAAGACTCTACCCTCTTTTTCAAACATAATGGAGTTATTAAGATAACTCCTCCGTAAGCTATGCCCAAGACTATACAGCCATTCTCAACCAAGCACTACATCTATTCGGTCGAGATGCATGATTTGGAAATCCAAGGCATCCTGATAGCCTTGAATATCCATCTCTACACCATATATCATGGTGTCCCAAACTTTTTTATCACTGCCCTTCGCCAAAGAGACCACATATTTATGGGCACTGGGACTCTCAGGCAATTTTAATTTCTTAACTAACGAGTAGTTTAAGAAAAATTGTGTTGCACTATCATCGACCATCACTCTTACTCTTTGCCCCTTAATTTTTCCATGCATCCTCATTAAATCATGAGGACCAAAGGTGGGCTGCCACATTGCCGATGATAGAAAGCACATGTGGGTGCTATCCTCATGATAGACCTCTACCTTAGTGTACTTTTTAGTACCATTAAGCGGTAACACTTGCACTGCATGCACTTGTTTTTATGGAGGTTTATTTGGGGCTTTAGCTCCTGCTAGTTTATTTTTAGGACAGTTCCAAGCAGCATGGTCTTTGCCCAGACATTTGAAGCAAAGATTTTCTTGCCTGGCCCTTTCATAATCCTCTTTTTTCAAGAGAGGATAATTTTTTGTTTGAGGTTTCTTAGGTGGTGCCTGAGGAACCTCCTTCTTAAAGTGCCCCTTCCTTTTCAAATTGGAAAATTTATTGAACTTTGGAACAAAACCTATTTGCTCCAAAGTTCCAATTTTGAATTTTCCCGTCGTATCATCATATATTTGGGCATACTTAATGGCTTACTCAAAGGTTTTTGGGGAATTTTTTTCACCTCAACCTTATAAGTGTCTTTGAGACCTCTCATGAAACCCCTTATCTTTTGGAATTCATTAATTCCCTTCAGCTTAAGGACTACCTCCCTATAATTCGCTATGTACTGGACTAGAGTGTTTTTACCCATAGTGCAATTGTCCCAAGCCTCCCAAGCTCTTTCTAATTCATTTTCCGGTAAAAATTCTTTTAGGAAGGCTTGTTCAAACTCAGTCCAATATCTAGGGAGAATCAGCTATCTTAGTTATAGCTTCAGTTAGGGTTTTTAATGTTTCACTGATAACCCCTAACTGTGTTTCTATATTTTGCGTTCGAGTTTCTAGTTTAGTGAATTCCGCATACGGAATTCCATAATCACCGTAATCAATATCCTCCATTACTACATTATCCTCTTGAGTTTTAGTTTGTACCTCCTCATGTATTTCCTCTCTAACTACGGCTTTTCCCTTTCTAGCCCTTTCCTCGGCCTCTCTAATCCTACCATCCCTTTCTGGAGTTGTCATTTTAAAAAATGTATATTTTTCAAAAAATGTAAAGCAAAGCGCTTTATATCAGATAGAAAAATATGATGCCCACTTCCCTAATATTTGTTCAATGGTCTTGAATTTGTCTTTCAAGCTGATGCGTCCTCTCACGCTTTTAATATTTGATCTCTCGTCTTGATCTGGTTCTCCATTATACTCTTTGCTTCGAACTTTCCGACCCGTTCTTCGATCTTCTTCTTTAAGTTTGGCGAGGCTAAGGAGATTGGAATGAAGAAGAGGGTGAAAAGACTTTGAAAAGAGAGGGATTTGAGACTTTAGAGAGGGATTTGAGACTTTAGTGAGGGATATAAAGGCTTTGATGAGGTGGCTTTTTCTAAGGTTTTGAAAACCTTAGATTACGTGGCTTTTGCAAATGCTTAAACTTTGTGTATTGGCGCTTGAGCGGATGATTTGCTGCGCAACGATTTGCGGGCTAGTTCACATATGAGAAGCATCGTATTTTTGCTTTGTCTCTCAGTTGAACGCAGTGCATTGGATTGAATCACTGCTTTGCTTGAAATCGGCGGACGTCGCACGCAACTTTCTTCCCTTGATTCTGACTAGTCGACTGTTGTCTCATTCCTTTGAGGCTGTGAGAGTCTGAGACTCTAATGTATTGGGACGCTACAACGCAACAGCAAGACAGCCAAGATTGACACAGTGACACCTGTGATGATTTCTTCACAACAGTACAGATGATAGATCACGGCTCCTTTCCAGTGCATATAAATGCCATCGGCTATCATGCGAACTTCGAAGGTGGGATTTGAAGTATAAACTCCATCGGCTGTCTTTACTTAGTCAATTTGTAGGTTTGCTACAATGCCAATTCCAGTTCGCAGAAGTTGGCAGAACTTGTATAAGCAAACCTCTGGACTCTCCGCCATATACAAGTATACTGGGCTGCGCAAATCAATAAAACAGCAGCTCGTTTTATCTGGGTTGCCTTGCCTTGGGGCTTAGACTTTGATTCCGAGCACCTTCCTCCTCCTATTGTCGCTACGCATGGCAACCTCTCAAAAGGCTCGTCAATCCATTCGATTTTGGCTCTGTTACCAATGATAAGAAACCTGAATCCTCGAGGGCTTCTACGCATTGTGTTCCACCCGACCACGGATTCCTTTCTCTTGGAGCCTCCTCAACCTTGTTTCTTTTTTTGGCTCCCTCTAGAATCCTCCCTCCTAGCCCAATACCTCCCAAGTGGCCATCCCTCATGGTGCCATGTGTCCAAGTGGACCTTACCATTAAACCCCTCTTTAGGTTCAACTAATGCACCCTTCCATTAATTACCTAGGCCTAGGATTTCCCCCTAGACCCTATTAGCCACATAGGTAAGTATTGTCAAGCCCTCGTAGTTTCCCCGTTATACTGATGTCACGGTATCATAGTTGACGTAACAATACCCTCATCCACAATTAATAAAATAAATTAGCCCACGGCTTAAATTTCATTACTTTACACTATGGCGGCCCATGGCCTTTGATAGCCATTACATACTTCGATCAATCCAAATCACCTTCACCATCTCTGTTCCTCATTATCCAACTCATCATCTGTACTCAAGCCGCCAATTGTGTTAGTTGTTACAATCAATTGATGAATCATCACACCAACTAATCCCAACACAGTTGTACGCTTGATATATAGACATCAAGATACATACCTTGCGACCAATTGCAATAACACCAGTAACAATAGCGACATTAGTATTAACATGGAATCACCCACAATACTAACCATCTAGTCTGGCAAAAACACAGGTAGTTAGGCATCCCCAACTAAGTCCCACAAAGCATCCACTAGGACCCTCGCCATGTCGAGTGCGCTCCTATGGAATACTTTTCCATAGTCTCACTTGACTAAAATAAAATAATTTCCATAGCAAGAAATATTGGAAATACAATTCCGTAACATCCCTCTTGCTTGGATTGCAAAACTGACCTCAATTGTGTATTTGACTTTTCGAGTCAACGAGTAGAGATGTGAAGAGTAATCTCTTGGAGATTAATCAAGTATCATCATGATCAAAAAATTTCTTCAAGAGATCTTAGGTTCTCATTAACCAAGAGATAATGAATCTAGCCAATTCAAAACTTATGAAAGATTTTTTTTTTCTTACCCTATACCAAGAGAAAGTACTATACCACATCGATTCATTGCTTATGTTATTTTGGTATAGGTTCCAGCATTATATTTGTCATATTCCTCAATATCTATACCATCCCATACCAATATGATATTGAGAAATAATAACAAATACAAAGTGTAATTCTTTTTTCTTTTGATGTGAGTAGCAATGAGTGACATATACTATTTTGTGATCAGCAAAAGGGTATATGTACGTCATTATTTAATCACACGTCAAAGTTTCTGATTTAGGTTGATAGTAGCTAGTAATGATCTAGGCTGGTAGAAAATACATAGAAGATATCATATGGCATACCAATTATTTTTCATTATCTATAAAAGCAATTCCATAAAGAAACTACTCGAGCAAAAAGCTTGCCACCACCAAACAATCATGCCTTCCCTCTTAGCAAAAATGTCATATGCTTTTTCTTCTCTTTAATTTTCTTCAATTTAGTTCACATTAGTAGAACACTTTATCAAAGCATACCATATGTATCGCACAATAATAGTTTTGTTATCTACAATTAAGCTATGATTGGCATCTACCCAAGCAAGCTGTGAGGATACAAGACCTCTAAGTAATTGTATTTCTTATTTCATACATACCACATGATATATGTCTTCTTATCCTTATTAATGCACATAATCATGCTTATTTAATCATAACAAACTCTTAGCTCACATAATCATGCTTATTTAATCATAACAAACTCTTAGCTCACATAATCATGCTTATGTAATCATAACAAACTCTTAGCTCACCTAGATTATCCTAGATCCCATATAGGCTATCATATTTTATTCTCTTTTTCATGCTATTTTAATTTGATGTATCAGTCTTCTTTGAACTCAATTGTTCCCTTCTGTCGCCATAACATTCTTTCTTGTCTCTATATGAGTATTTCAATAAGAGTAAGAAAAATGAAAAAACAAAAAAACAAAAAATATGGAAATAGATACGTATCTTCTTTGTCCTTCCAAATCTTTGCTTGCCTGGTTGAGCCCCAATCAACTTTCTTTTGCTTCCCGTTCAATTGTCGGTCTAATAACTTTGTGGTTCAAAAGAGATTCCTTACAAAGCCTCTCTTTCATAGTGACCTCATCATATGCAACTTAAAAAAAACAATTAAGTAAAGCAAAGAAGAAGGATAAAAGATGTATTCAAAGATGCATTGAAGCAATAACATGCTTATCGTGCATCTATTTGTCCTTCTTTCATCTGCAGCTCTTGATTCCTTATTTACTCCTATTGCTTTCTTCCAAATAGCTATGGTCTTTTGCTTAGGAGAGTGACATCTGGGTTGTGATTTTCATACGACTTCCATTCTTGAAATCACATGTGATGCTACAAATATCATTAATTAAATAAGAATATGAATCTTTACAGTCCTCATGCCTAAGGTTAAGTCATCTCTAGTCATGGTTGTTCATCTTTCTATCCAAAGACTACTAATACCGATTCATTGATAGTAGGCAGTGAAAAGAAACAACCATAAATTTCTTACCTGAAGTCCGAATATATTGATCTAGCCACTCAAAAGAACTGGCACATACCCTTTGAGCAAGCCAGCCTGAGGCCAGCCTGGGTCGTTTTTGTCAATCACAGTTGTAGCATTGATTTTCAAAGCATCTTTGATAGCTTTTGCATGCAAACTCAAAACATAGTGATCAAGTAGTCTAAACAATCAGAAAGAACATTCTGAGAATGACTTTGTCATCAGATTTCATAAACTCATGTTGCTTGCCTCTCGCAGTCAGCAGGCTAGAGCATAGCCAAGCTCTGATAACACTGTTATGAAAACTGAAGTCAAACATGCTCACAAATTCAAGATTTACCAAAACCATAGAAACCAAGAACCACGAAACAAGTGGGGGAGAGAAGAGAAAGAGAGATCGACACTGCATGGGGTCCAATCTGCACCCCTAAATGGCGGCTCCTACTTCCCATCTAGAGTATTTATAATTGTAATTTCAAAAGCAAAGAGCCAATAATAGTACATCCAAAAGAATCCCTTGTCTATAATTAGAGGGATTGCTCAACATAGCTCCACGAGCTTAAAATATCACAAGGCTTAATATGCCCTCATCCACAATTAATAAAATAAATTAGCCCATGGCTTAAATTTCATTACTTTACACTATGGCAGCCCATGGCCTTTGATAGCCATTAGATACTTCGATCAATCCAAATCACCTTCACCATCTGTGTTCCTCGTTATCCAACTCATCATCTGTACTCAAGTCACCAATTGTGTTAGTTTTATTACAATCAATTGATCAATCATCACACCAACTAATCCCAACACAGTTGTATGCTCGATATACAGACATCAAAATACATACCTTGCGACCAATTGCAATAACACCAGTAACACTAGTGACATTAGTATTAACATGGAATCACCCACAATACTAACCATCTAGCCTGGCAAAAACACAGGTAGTTAGACATCCCCAACTAAAGCCCACAAAGCATCCACTAGGACCCCCACTGCATCTGGTGCACTCCTATGGAATTCTTTTCCATAGTCACACTTGACTAAAATAAAATAATTTCCATAGCAAGAAATATCAGAAATACAATTTCGTAACAATTTCAAGTCAACTTGGCATGTGCCTTGTGTGGGAAAGTGTTGAAAAACTTGTGTCATTTGCTGTGGAAATGCCTGGGAACTCATGAGAACATAAGAGTCACTCTCTTTTATGCTTTGTTCCTTCGCTCATTCTATTAAATATTTTAATTTGTAAGGTTGGATATATTCTAAGTCTTATGAAAATATGTCTATTCTAAATTCTAAAGATAAATAACAACTTAATAATTTCATGAAAATATGTCTATTCTAAATTCCAATAGATAAATAACAACTTAATAATTTCATGAATCATAATTTATAAATTACAATTCATGAATCATACTTATAAAGAACCAAGAAGACGTAGCCAAACTGTGTGATTGTGGGTCTCTCAACGCCCCACTTGCACTCCCTTGTAAATAGCATTAGCTTATATGGCTTACTGGTAATATAAGTCACTAATTGTATTGCTTGCTCCACCACACGAGACACCCACAACAATTTCTAATGTCCATCATAAATGAAGAGAGTGTGAAGCACAAGGGGCCCATACAATCTTGGGATACTTGTTCTCAAGGAGACTTCCAATCCTCTTGCAATTGGAGCCTTTGTCTTTATGACTTATACCACATTGTCTTCACCAACCTTCTTAATTGGTGACCTCAATATGGCTCCATATCATCTCTCTGTGATGTGAAGGTCAACATGTGAAGCATCAATCACCCTTAATAAGATGCTTTCCACACAATAAGTCACGAAAATATTAATCATGTGCCTTCTCTTTGCATCACTCCATCGTTAGAGACTATGGTGCATCCATACTAATTCCGGGCCTCCTTGACTCCTTTCAAGTCTTTCTTGATCAACCCAAATGTTGCTTTAGATGTGTGGTACAGAGACCTACTTGAATTCTTCCAACCCTTTCTTGATCAACCCATCTTCTCCTTCAATCATGTGATGCGAAGATCCTCAAAACTAGTAGGTGCAAGGGATGGTGCACTTGCTTTAGCAACGACTACTAGTGCATGGTAAATTTTCTTACAAATAAGTATCTTTGCAACATGAAAGAAGAGTATTGAATGAAAAGTAAAACCAATCCTCTGCATTTTTGTCCTCTTGCTTTAGGCATCCAAGCAACATGCACATGAGTGACTTGGAGTAGATTTTGGCCCTTATCTAGACGAAGTACCTCCATGTGCCAAGAAGATCCCCTCGTGATGGCATGGTAAATCTTTGTACCATGGCTTCCTTCCCACTTGAGCGGCTAATCCACTCAATGTCTCTGCATAAAACTTGCAAACCATCTTCCTTGTGTCACATTTGCCATAACTCTGCAAAATAGTGTCATGCCATACATCACGCCTTGAGCTTCCACCAGCACCTCTTCAAGCCATGGTAGACCATAGCTTGTAAGGTTCAAGCCTCAACAAAATAATAGGAGAGAAGGCTTTTAAGAAGGTTGATCCTTGAAGTAGAGAGAGAATGTACATATGGGATGAAGAACTAAGGAGAGTGTGGGTGCCAGAATGTGCTAAAGCCTAATGTAAGAAGAAAGAAGCATGGATGAGGGAAGAGAGAAAATGATTGTAGACTCAAATGGAGAAGCCAGTGTAGATAACTAGCTAGTTATCAAATTAGCCAACTTGGACTTCCAACAACCCCAACATGAGAGGTAGGGCAACGGGCTACAATGTTGGAGAGGAGGTATGGATGTGAGGCAAGGGAAAAAAGAGGTGATTGTGTAAGAGAGAATAGTTGCTGGAAAAGAGTGTTGTGATGGAGCAGATTACAAGACAAGACACACAAAATAAGAGGTACACAGTATCTAGGTCCCCAAAAGTTTTGCCAAAACCTTTGTCGACTCGAACATTTTATCGAAATCTTTCTAAGCGTTTTGCATAGGTAAAACATAGTTTTGGCTCACACTGGTGAGAGGAGAGAGAGAGAGAGAGAGAGAGAGAGAGAGATTTATTGATTGATTGAGGAGAGAGAGAGAGAGAGAGAGAGAGAGAGAGAGAGAGAGAGAGAGAGATTGATGCTGATGGTAGGGAGAAAGAGAAAGTGAGAGGATTGATGTGGGAGAATGTGTTGCTACAAGAACTTTCATTGAAGCAAGGCCAAAAACAATGCTTGCACCTGGAGCAACAAAAGATAATGATTTTGAACTTAGGGGCTTATATCATGGAAGGGAAAATGGGGGGGAACGAGGATCATCAACAAAGTCAAAACTTCACTCGGTTAGTACAGGAGGTGAACGTGAAAGAGGGGCAACTAGTCTATCAAGGTTAGAAGATTACCATCAATGAGAGCATGATTGAAAATGCTCTAGGAATTTCTGGAGGTAGTTTGCAAGCACACTCTTTCGAGAAGCAGTGGAAGAGACAGGATCTTGTAGATGTATACCTAATGCTCAGATTAGTAAAGATGGTGGAGTCAAGATTTTGAGCTTGCCAACACACCACCAAGATGTGCTAAAGAAGACCATTCACTTCTTTCCTGATACGAGAGGAACCTGCAAGTTTTGGCAGGTTCAAGCAATAGTAGAGCAACGGAAAGGACGTGACGGAGCATAGAAGATGATTGCAATTTTCATGCCACCATTATGTGGTCGGGCTATAAACTTAAGCCTTCGCTATTCCATTCCCTTAACTGTTTCGTCTTCTATCCCTCTTGACCGTTTCTTTCTCCTGGACCCAACCTCCTTAATCTCCAACATAAATCCTTGGATAAGGGTTCTTTTGATACAAGGATTAATATGTGTTTAGTGAAACTGCTACCCAAAGGGGTCCCCAGAATGAATTCATGAATTTGAGACGGTTGACCATAATATGTGCTACAAGATTTTTGCAAAGGCATTGGCCCTTAGATTAAAAGATGAGATGCACACTTGGATAAGCTAAAAACAAAAAGGGTTTTATAAAAGGAAGGCACATCCTTGAGGCTAGTGTCAACTATGGCAGGGATTGGAGCTTGTGAAGGAAATATTTGTTTTTAAACATAGACATTGATATGGTATATGACCAGATGGAATGGTACTTCATTATAGAATCAAAGTAAGATATGTGAATAGATGTTTGGTTCTAGAGGTTTTTAGAAGTATTGCTACAAAAATCTAGAGCTAAAGGCTAATGGGATGACCTAAAAACCCTTTCATGCAACTATGTCATCTTCCCCCTTACTATTTGCCATTCTTGTAGGTGCATGAGATGGAATATTCAAGAAGTGCTAGAGAAGAGAATCGTACGAGGAATTCGTATTGATGATGTAAGACAAATTGCATAGCAACAATTTGTAAATGGAAGTAACCTTGCACTTCATAGTTACCTTGTGTTTGTTTGAGCTATTGATCTCTAGCTATATAATTAACATAGAAAAACATGGATATTTGGGAATAGGGAAAAACCTTTAGACTATATTCTAAACAAGGGCTTCAATACCTTGAAGGAAGGTGAGCCCTTCACATTGCTAGTTATTCCATTACACCTTAAAATATAGATGAGAATGGGCTATTCAGAAAGATATAAAGGGGCAAGGCTTGTAATCTTCACTTGCTATGAGGAAGTCTATTTGTAATAGCTTATATCCCTCAAATTTAATTCATGTCCTCTTGATACGCCTCTTAGAATGAGATTAATGAACCAAATGCTTAGTTTAGGACGTTTTTATGGTGTGGAGTGTTGGGGTCAGAGAAAGTTGACCAAAGCGAGATGGGAGTTTTGCTTCTTACCTAAACATGGTGTTTGATATCAAGAATTATTCCAAAATATTTTTTCCATAAATTTCACCTCCCCAAAAAAACTAAAGGATGAATAGAGGAATACAAGGTGAGAGAGATGGGGAGAAGGTTTGGGTATATTGCTTTTTAAAAAATACAATGAAAGTGAGAGAGAGATGGAGGGGAAGGTACATTTGGAAAAACAAAAAGGAACTTAGAGAGTCCATAACATATCCTCAGTCAACATATCCTAAGCACACATTCATACTTAGATGATCCATAACAACATCTTCACCTTGCATTTTGATATTTTCCAATTGTTATCTCAGGTTTAAAGATATCTGAGCAATGTATTGCTCTCATATATAAATTTCCATGTTGTCCATACCTCTAATTCTTTTGTCACGCACACCATCTAGGCAAAATCAATAGTCTTGAGGCATGATGTATGTATACATACAAACATACATTTATACATACACGGATACATACATACATACACACACACACACACATACATACATACATACATACATACACACACAGACACACATACATACATACATACACACATACATACATACATACATTCATGCATACATACTGTTAGATATGCTCAATGCCCCACCCTCCTGGTAACCGGCAGTGGTCTAAGGTGCTCAAGTTGTAAGGCCCCCATATGAGGAGAAGCCATGTGTGAGCCCGAGACACTGGATGGTGGATCCTGACTTGCATGTTAGATGAGGTCTATCCATGAGACCGTTGATGGTAGAAAGGTGATTGTGCAGGAGCCCCCTGTTCTTGTTGGGGCCTGGGGGCCAACTGGCCCCCCCTACTGGGGGTTCGGGGGCGGGAGCCCCCAAGGTGACAGTATAGGGAATATTCCTTGAATATTCCATGAATGACTAGTCGGTACCATCGACTAGGTTGACTGGTTGGCTTTACCAACTAGGTTGACTGGTCGGTTCCACCGACTATGTTGTACCGCCCTCATAGCTATAAAGAGGTGACCTCCCCAGTCTATTGTACCAGATCAGATCTTCCAGTAGAAATCTTCCAATTAGTAGCTCTTCACTTAGTATCTGTCTAGATCGCCATCTAAGGTCCACTATGGGAGCGGACGAGTGGATGGAGCCATCATCTGTACTACATCAGTATTGAAGGAAAATTTTGTTCATCTCCAATTTGCTGTGTACTCTCTATTCTTTTTTCAGTTTCTGTTTCGCTGCG
This sequence comes from Dipteris shenzhenensis, assembly GCF_047967505.1. Classification (NCBI taxonomy): domain Eukaryota; kingdom Viridiplantae; phylum Streptophyta; class Polypodiopsida; order Gleicheniales; family Dipteridaceae; genus Dipteris; species Dipteris shenzhenensis. The sequence goes on along the minus strand of NC_141598.1, from coordinate 21,341,501 downwards.
CCATGTAATTTAACACATATATGCATACATACATATATACATACATACGTATACATACGTACGTACGAGACATGCAAACCATACAAGAAATTCAAGGTAAAGAACTCTAATAAATTTAAGAAAGACCAAATCTAGCTATACACACACACACACACACACACACACACATATATAAAATTCTTCCTATCTAATTATAAGTAAACTGAAGTACATATGTAATAATTAACTCTATATATACTTAGCTTAAACATACTATATATATATATATATATAGATATTTAAGGTAGTTCCAAACCAAACCAAAAAGAATACTATTTTTCCCAATCTATTATACCAAATTTAATAAGAAACATCAATGAATAAACCGATAACTCTAAATTATCTTATTTTGATAATACACATAATTATAACACTTAAGGCACAAACAAGTAAAATTGAAACAAAGGTCATTTCTACTTTAAATATATAACTATCTACAAGTATATATAAATATTTGAACTTGACAAGTAGTCAGAAAGGAGCTAATCTATAAGCAAGCAACTGCCATCACAAGACTAAATATTAAAGAAGACTATATATATATGCCATACATAAAGATGTCAAAAAAGGAAATTAATCTTAAATGATAATTCAATAGGACTATTCAAACACAAGCATAAGTATATAATTTCATAACCACAAATACATAACCATATATATATATGTATGTATGTATGTATGTATCTATGTATACATGCATGCATGTATGTATGTATGTATGTATGGTATGTATGTATGTACACATGCACACATACATACATACATACATACTTACTTACTTACTTACTTACATATATATATATATATATAGTTATATATAGTTATATACATACATATATATATATATATATATGTATATTTATAACTAAAGCAAACCTTAGAGTAAGAAAACCAACAAGACTGGCTAAATTTCAGTAGACGAGTAGCACATGAGCAATAGACCAACCCGAGATTTTTGAGGGAGGCATGAGAAGCATGAAAACCTGAAACTGGGCAGAGGGAGCAAGGCATGAATGCGCAACCATATGGCATCAAAATCATGCAGGACAACAAATAAACAATATGCTCCTTTGGTGTGATTCCAATAAGGCCATTGAGTTGGTATGTACTCAATGGCAATTACTTCAGATAAAGAGGAGTTAGCACCTACTATAATTGGGGATTTATCTCTACTTGTACCAAAAGATTTCATATCCTCACACTCAAATGCACTTCTTGTACTATGCATCAAAGCTTTGTTGGAGTTTTTCGGTTATCATTTCGCATTCAAAGGGAGGGTCTTAGCCAAATATGGCACCTTCAAAGCCAATAATGCCTCTTAGTCATATACATGAGGGTTGACCTAACTGATAGGAACTGCTGCAAGATAGTAACATTGCATGTTTCTCACACGTATGTCCTTGAATTAAAAGACATATTGCAAGTTGATATAGCTAAGGGGTTGTTGAAAGGTGCAGGGGTGCATGGTTACTGTGGTTTTTGATTATGTGATTGAAAGATTTTTGTGGAATTTCCATGAATCTAGATCATTGAGTTCATAGATCATAGGTAGTTCTTAAGTGATGCAAGTGAGATACATGGAATTTTCATTCTTGCACTGAATTTGTGGATCCTAGGAAGTTCTTAAGTGATGTGATTGATAGCAAACCTACTTGCTTTGTTGAGTCTTGAACTCCTGTGAATGGACATGGGCATTGTACCACTCCACCTTTATGCTTTCATGTGAGCATAAGTTATAAGAATATTTAATTAAATTTTGACGCACCTTGATCCCATGCAATCGTCTATTTGCATGATTGCTCTATTTTATGCGAGTTTCTGAGTGAAAACTTGATGTAGTGTCTGCACATTCTGTTGCTCTATCCTAGGCTTAATTTTAATCCAATAGATGTAGTAGAAAATAGGACAGACAATGAAAACTACAAGTCACCTTAGATTGCAAGCCTAATTATGATTTATCATAATTGAGTTAATGTTTTTATTGTAGAGCAAACATTTAGCTTCATTTTCCTTTGCAATCGACTAAGTGGATAATCCATATTCAAATACAATACACATGTTCATTTGAAATTCCATGTTTTGTTTTAGCAAAAGTACAAGCCACACGACAAGCAAAGAACTAATTACACCAATTAAAGAGGAGTTAGCACTACTATAATTGGGGATTCACATGGTCTTATACTAAAAGATTTCATACCCTCCAACTTGAATGCACTCCTTGTACTATGCATCAAAGATTTGTTGGAGTTTATCGATTATCGCTTCGCATTAGAGGCGAAGGTCTTAGCCAAATACATCTTCAAAGCTAATAATACCTCTTATGCTATGTAGATGAGGGTTGACCTAACTGATAAGAACTACTATGAGAAAGTAACATTGCATGTTCCTCACACGTATGTCCTTGAATTAAAAGACATCTTGCAAGTTAATAGTTTCTATAGGATTGAGGGTCCTACTATAGTGAGAAAACTTGAGGAGAGGGTGGAAGTTCCAATGTGTCATTGCGTGTAGATGACACAACTAGTGTACTAAAAGGTAAGCCTTTCAATGGAAATATTTCCTTCCACCTTGATCCATCAATTAGTGCATACACACAATGGGCAGTGAACCAGTTGCAATCAAGTGGAGCTTCTTTCACATCCAATAATGGATTCTATTGCATTCATTATCATCAAAGTTGATCTTGATGGGTCCTCATCAAACCGAGGTAGTTGATAGAGCGAGTGAGAAAAAGCGAGCAGGCCCAAAAAAGCGAGTGATCTTTTCCACAATCCCTTATAGAAGTAGCCAACATAGCTCTGTGAAATCCACTATTTGGGAAGAATCTCCAAAATGAAACTTAACCTACTTTCCATATTTGGGAGAGTAAAGCAAGTTGATAATAGATTATAATTATCTTGATAATGTAACTTGGACTTGGTAGCATAGGAGAGACTAAAGCAAGTCAATAATTGATTATAATTATCTTGATAATGTAACTTTGACTTGGTAGCATAGGAGAGACTAAAACAACTAACACTTTTCCAACAACTCAATTCTCATATCCTTCAGTGAGTCTATTGACGATGACTTGCACAATTTATTGACATTTCATAGTCCCTCATATGGCTGCAAGTTGTATATTCATGTCTATGAGTCTCACTATATACGCATGTCCTAGTTCATTGCTATGTCAAAGGCTTTTATTGATTTGCTTTCTCTTCATCAAGATCCTAGGTATTCATTTGCCTCATATAAAGTTGCAAACATATCCCATGCCTTTTACTCGGCCTCGGTAGAAGAAAGAGCAAATGTGGGTTGCTTCTTGCTGACCCATGACACAACTCCAGATCCAAGTGAGAAAACAATACCCTGTCACTGATCTCCTACTGTCCACGTCTCTTGCCCAATCCGAGTCACAGAATCCGATCAAGATGTCACCCTTGGTATAGGTGATGCCATAATCAAGTGTGCCTTTGATGTATTTCAGCACCCGCATCCCTGCCCTCCAATGGTTCTCTTGGGGCTTATTGGAAAACCTGCTTAGTACACCAGTCGCAAAGTTGATGTCCAGCCGTGTGTTGCACAGGTAGATCAAGCTGCCCACAAGCCTTCTGTACTTCGCTTCGTCCACCAGTGGTGATGAATCCTCGTTTGAGAGCTTCGCATCAACCTCCATAGGGGTACCAACTGTTTTGCACTCAACCATGCCAAATGCTTTTAGTATCTCTCCAACATATTTCAGTTGTGAAATGAAGATCTGTTTCGGCTCTTGCCAAACTTCAATCCCCAAATAGAAATGCATCAGTTCGAGGTCTATCATTTCAAACTCTCTTTCTAGCAAATGCTTCGTCTGTGAGATCTTCTCTTCATGGTTCCCTGTTATGACAAGGTCATCCACTTAAAGGACCATGATCATACACTTGCTTCCTTCTCTGAAGATATACAAATTTGCATCAGATAGGCTCCTCCTGAACCCGTTTTGCAGAAAGTAGGCATCAATTCGCTCGTACCACGCTCGTGGGGCCTGTTTCAGCCCGTAAAGTGCCTTCTTTAGTTTGCAGACTTTACCTTTTGAACCGGGGATCTCAAAACCTGGTGGTTGTTCCATGTATACCTCCTCCTTGAGATCTCCATTCAGAAAGGCAGATTTCACATCCATTTAAAACACAGGCCAACTTCCCTGGGCAGCTAAAGCCAAAACACTACGAATTGTGGTTAGTCGAGCTGTGGGAGCAAAAGTATCTTGATAATCAAATCCATGTACTTGTGTAAATCCTTTTGCCATGAGCCGAGCCTTGTACTTATCCAACGTGCCGTCGGACTTGTACTTGATCCTGTACACCCACTTGGTTCTGATTACCTTGCGCTTTGGTGGTCGATCCACACGGTCCCAAGTGTTGTTCTTCATTATGGAGCCATACTCCGACTGCATTGCCTCCATCCACCTACCATCGCCTTGTGCCTCTTCAAGACACTTAGGTTCATCAGCACGGATCACTTCTGTCATCAAAGCATAGTTGACCAAGTGTTCCTGCGCCCTTCTTTGCTCCTCTACTCTCTTGGACCGGCGGTGTTCGGATGGTTCCTCCTTAATTGTTGGAGGTTCTCTGTCATCCAAAAGCTACTTTACCCACTTTAGGAATGGCTGTTGTTGTCGTGGTTCTGCAGGCTCTTCTTCATCTTCTTTGTCTTGAATCCTCCCAAGCACCGTTGGGGGAGTTCGGTCTGCTGTTGGTGGCAGTACTGGATGGATATCTTGGTCCTGGTTGTCTAGGAAGGAAGCATCCTCCTCCAATTGATGCAGTTGTTCTGAGAAGACCACATTGTGACTTACAATTACCTTCTTGGTAACAGGGTTATAGAGATGGTAACCCTTCGCCTCTTCACTGTAGCCCAAGAAAATACACTTCTGGCTCTTCGGTTCCCATTTGGTCCTGATAGCATCAGGGACATGCACAAAACAATCACATCCAAAAATTCTGAAATGTGCAATTGAAGGTTTCTTACCAAAAAAGGCTTGCAGTGGAGTCATCCCGTTCACAGCCTTCGTGTAGCTACGATTGAGGATGTAAACTGCAGTGTTACATGCTTCAACCTAGAAAGTTTTTGGCAAATCTTTCCCTTTCATCATACTGCAGCCCATTTCACAGATGACGCGCATCTTGCGTTCTGCTACTTAATTTTGCTGTGATGTATGTGGCGGGGGTTTCTGCCTCTTGATTCCGTGGCTTTTGTAGTAACTTTTGAATTCAGTCGATGTGAACTCTCCACCTTTGTCTGATCTCAACTTCTTTACCTTCCTCCCCAATTCTTTCTCGACCATTGCATGCCATTCCTTGAACCTACTGAAAGCCTCGTCTTTCATCTTCAGGAAGTATATCCATATCCTTCTACTGTAGTCGTCGATCAGCGTCATGAAGTAGAAGGAACCACCCAAAGCTTCCATCTCCATCTTTCTACAGAGGTCCATGTGAATGAGCTCTAGAGGAGCCTTTGCTCTACTGGCCTCTTTAGGAAAGGGTTGCCGATGCTGCTTGCCCATCATGCGAGCTTCACATACATTGTGCAGATCTGAAATTTCTGGTAGGTTTGCAATCATTCCACTTTTATGCATCTCCTTCAAAGAACTAAGGTTTAGATGACTAAACCTCTCATGCCACAGCTTAGTGTTCTTCACATTTGCTCGAGCATTGAAAGCTGAGAGTTCGTAAATGTTGTTGCGCCGCGTACCTTTACCAACGACCTTTCCTTGAAGATCCAAGATATGTGCACCATTCTTATCGAATTGAACTTTGAGGTCCCGATCCGTGATCGCAGAAACGGACAACAAGTTCCTCTTGATATCTGGCACATAAAGAACATCGGGACAACTGTTTTACAACTCCATCTGACTTGAGAGCAATCGTACCTTTTCCTTTTGCTGGACATTTTGCATCGTTGCCGACTGCTACCATGATGTCATTCCCTACCGGCTGTAGAGAGGTATACCAATCCTTCCGACTGGTCGTGGCACAATGCACCATTGTCAATGATCCAAGGTTCATCTATAGGTACATGAACTGCCTCCGTGCAAATCTCCTTAATTGCGATGAACAGCTCTATGGGTACTACCTGCGTGCTGTTGCTAGACTCTTTCTTCACTCCATTCTTCTCATCTACAATCTTCTTACGGCACTCATTCTACTTGTGCCCTGCCTTGTTGCAATAGAAGCACTTGATCTTCTTCTTTCTCTTTTTATCATCAGGAGAAGATGGGTTACCAGAGTCCTTACCCTTACCTTTCTTTGATCCGGTCCAGAAAGCCGAATCTTCTCCACCCAGTCCTCGTCTTTTGATGGATCTCGTACGCAAGAGAGAAAACAAGATAGTATAGAGAATAAAAAATTTGATTACGATAAAATTGATACAATAGATGGCGCTACCTCCCAGCCGTGCGCTCCTGTGAAAGAAGCTTCGATGGCATGCTAGAAACAGTAGAAGATGGAGGCTGAATGCTAAGGAATCAAGGTTGCTATAGCCAGTGATGAAATGGGCTTCACGGGCTTGCTCTTATATAGCCACCAGTCGTAGTCAGTTAGGCTCAATTGGGTGGCCGACCTAGTCCACCCAAAATGGTCGATTGGGGGTCGTCCCGAAATAGGCCCGAAATAGGTCGATTGGGGGTCGTCCCGAAATAGGCCATTGACCATACGATAGAACCGATGCGCAAAACATAGCGACTGACCCATGGTCGCCGTTTGGCCCACAGCCATCCGGGATCATCTGAGGTTCCAAACAGGCCCCGCAACCCGAGAGTGGTGGGCTACCTCGAGAAATGCTCCATCTACCCTCAATGCAGTCAATCAAGGGATGCCTTCGTGCACTTGCATGTAGCCTAGTTGGCGGTGTGCCAAGCCCCCATCTGGTGTCCAAACCAATGGATAACTGAGCTACTCAAATGCCTTCTCCTCATATGGGGGGCTTACAAGTAGAGTTAGCTGGTTCCTACATAGTTACACGAGAGTGGAGCATTGATATCTAACAAAAGCATTCACTTCAACCCAATGCAAACACAAATGAGCACACATGGCTCAACAACCAGAGTGACCTACATAAGGTATGCTTAAAATCATGACCTCAAGGGAACGACTGCTACTATTGAAAGTAAAACTTGAGATGCCTCAAAACCATTGCAATCTTTGCATACATGACATGACCTACACTTTCGCAGCTCGAAGAATACTTCAAAAAATCACTCTAGATGTGAAGTAAACCCAAGTCAAAGCTTGTAGTTGACTTGTAAATGAAACCTTAGAAGCCTAAGGTTTAATAAAAATGACATGTGTTAAAAAATCAAAGGTTTGAACCTTTGAATAGATTTTTGATAGAGAAACAGATGATTCGATGTCTCAAAGAGAGAGAACTTCTCCAAATCTCCATGAAATCATGCAAGAGTTGACAGATAGGGTTTTCAGGGACCATACGGTTTTGAAAACTGTGGTTCCAATCATTGAGTGCAACACATGGATTAAAAAACATTTTAGCAAACCGATCTGTTTGTAAACACCACTGGAGTGCGAATGATGAGTAACACAGAAGTTTTAGGACCTCTTGAGTCCATCGAAACTAACAAATCTGTGAATGGTTACTTCAAACTTGAGTTCCAACACATTGGCAGAAAAATGTTGAAGCAGAGCCAATGAGTTAGAAATCCAATGAAATGATCCCAAATTCAAGAATGAAGTGGTTTTCGGGCTTAAATTCTGAATGCCCCAAATAGAATTCATTACTCCTTTTACTAAAAATAGTAATAAGGGTATTGTCAAGTTCAAATGTTCTCCACTATACAATCCAACCTATAAGAAGCTCCAATCCCTTCATTATTGCTCTTGGGGAAAGTGCAAAAATCCTTAGCCGATTCATTCATTAGTCATTTAACTAGATATAGCATGTCGAAAAACTGACCTCTGTCAACCATCTGGAATTAATATCCTTCAAGAGCTTTTTCATGGTGTCTTCTTCTTTTTTAAAACGACATATTGAAAGTATTAATCCGTTGGCTAAAAATACTAAGTGAACATTCCTTGGCTAAGTTAATTTCTTCTCTTAAGGGTGGGGTGGCTCACATGAATAATTATTAAGGTCATGAACATGGCCTCTTCTTGTGACTTTTTTTCCAAACCCAAGAAAGCTCCACGATTTTTAAAATTTTTATTACCTGAACTAGAAAATCACAATTTGAGATGAAACATTATGCAAATAGACATAAGCAATTTTGTGTAGTGAACTAGAAATAGAAATAATAAGGGATTGATGCACTGGTGTTTAGAGGGTGTAAGTGGTTACTTTATCTAATCTACTCACCATTTCGTCGACGCTTGCTTTCAAGTAGTTGATACAAAAATGATGATTGCATCACGAAGTCTTCTACAAGACTTAAAAAGTTTGTTTAGATGCCAAGATTATTAGCTTAAGGATTGAAGATGATAAATTCTATTGCTTTGTACATATGATATGACGAATTTGTGAATAAGACTATATATGAAGAAAATCACTTTTCAAATGCTCATTTGAGTAGATGCCAATGTGAAAATCTGCAAGTGTTTGAAATAATTAAATTATTGCTTAATACATATGATATGCTTGAACGGTGACGTTTGATTATTATACTTTGAGCATAACACCAATAATCAAATGATATGATTTGATGAGTGGATGTCTGAGCAATTTTTTCAAGCTTTTCTAAGTCTCATCAGTTCCTATAATCAAACATGCAACTGAGGTCAGTTGCAATCCAAGCAAGAGGGATGTCGTGGAAATTAATTTTTGGTAATTATTGCTATGGAAATTATTTTATTTTAGTCAAGTGTGACTATGGAAAAGTATTCCATAGGAGTGCAGCAGGGGTCCTATTGGATCCTTTGTGTGGTTTAGTTGGGGATGCCTACCTAACCTATGATTTGCCATGCTAGATGGTTAGTATTGTGGGTGATCTTGTGTAAATACTGATGTCACTAGTGTTATTGGTGTTACATTTGATTATTGTACTTTGAGCGCAATTATATTGGGATTAATTGTTTTGGTGATTCGTTCAATTGATTGTTAACAATTAATGTAATTGGTGTCTGGAGTACAAGTGATGGGACTAATGACAAGAATTGTAATTAGTGCGAGGGTACCGATTGAGGTGTATGGTGATAGCATATGGCCATCGGCCAATTTTGTATTTCATTGATATTGTAAAACCTTGGGTAATTTTTATGATAGAAGGCATAAACTATTATTTTAATAAAGCAAGCCCAAAGTGGCTTTGTAAAAAGTAAGGGACATAGATAATTTTGGATAAAGTGAGCCCAAAGTCGCTTTGTAAAAGTAATCCCTTACTTTGGAAAAAAGGGATGCTTTTGGATGTACTATTACTGGCTCTTTGCCTTTGGAATATGATATTATAAATACTCTAGATGGGAAGAAAGAGCCATCATCTAGAGGGGGTTAATTGGACCTAATGTTGTGTCGCTATCTCTTTTCTCTCTCTCTTTATCCCTTCACTTAGATGGGAAGAAAGAGCCACCATCTAGAGGGGGTAGATTGGACTCCATGCTCGTCGTCGCTGTCTCTTTTCTCTCTCTCTCTCTCTCTCTCTCTCTCTCGATCTCTTTGCTTGTGTTTTCCTTTGTTCTTTGAATCATGATTTTAGTGGCTCATAAAATTATGGTATGCTTAATCCATGATTTTCATGACAGTTACAAACCATCAAATGATTATAGGTGCAGGAAACAAGGGACAAGTTGGTGTAGGAAATAGGGGAACACCAGTATTTTCACCAGTAATTTTTCCACTACTAGAGGCAATTATAACAACGTTTTATTGTTATTTTCTTGCAAAATAACTAACATTTTCACTTTTGAATTTCCTACAAAAATACCGATGTTTGTATTAAAAACATATGTACAAAATTCAAATGTGAAAGCTATCGCATGTCTATTTTCTTGTTCCACCTTGTTTTTTCTCCATCACTCCTCTTTAGTCCACACTTACTCCATCTTCTACCACCTCTATCCTTCTCTCCCTTGCACTTCGCCACCCTCCTCTACCCTCTATGATTTTAAGCATTTGGGTCACAACTTGGAGAATAGGAGCTGGAGATAAAGAAAACATTGCATTTTTTAATATTTCAAGCATCTAACCTTCCCTGAGGTACTTTTCATAGCTTCCCTTTCCATTGCTAAGCTTCTCAAACAGGACGTGATGCTTTTGTGGTTCCTTTCTTTCTAGGATGCATATAGAGGCTAAAAGAAAGATCTTGATGGGAGAATGGAGTCCAAAGCTTGCACAAAAGGAAAATACCTCTTCTTAGGTTGAATCTCCCTTGATCTTGCCTTGATTTCCTCCAATTTCTTTGGTACCTTTAGTGTTTCTTTTCCCTCCTTTGTTCTACTTTATTCTCCCAAAACCTTGCATTTTTTATTTGTCTTTGTTTTGTAGGTTTATAACCCAACAGAAGCCCTAAATTTCAAGTAAGTTTTCCTCTCTTTTCTCCATTGTAGTTCCTTTTGCTTGCTTTTTAATGAAAGGGTTTAAATTTATGGTTGAGCTTTGTTATACATTATGTTTGTTTTACCATCTCCCCCATCCATCCTTCATCCAAGGTTTCCATTCATCTCATTTTCAATTCACTTTTCCCACCCCTTTCATTCTTCTCTATCCCCATCTCGTATTCTCCAATCCCCTCCTTTGTCCTCCCCATCCCTATCTCTCATCCAACTTCTCCTTCCCTTCCACCCATTCCTCGGTCCTCCCCATCTTGTAATCTCCAATCCCTTCTTTTTTACTCCCCATCCCTATCTCCCATTCACATCTCCTCATGCTTCTCCTTCCCTTCCACCAAATCCCCCCATTCTCCCATCCAATGCAATCATCCCATCTCCCCCTCCCCCCTATCCTCCCATCACCCCATATTGCCTATCCTTTATCTCGCTTCTCCACCCCATCCATCCCCTAATCCCTCCTGTTCACCCCATCCTCCCCCACATCCCACCTCCTCTAATGCCACACATCTCTTTTATCCCCCACTCCTCCCTTTCTATCCTTCATCTTGGTTCTCTTTCCCATCTGCCCTTCCTCCCATCCCCCCCATTCACACCTCTCCCATCCACCCTTCCCCCCATCCTTCCCTCCACCCCATCCCCCCCTCCCCCTCCCCCAAGCCCCCCCTCCCCCATCCACTCCTTCCACCCCTTCACCGTACCCATCCCATTCACCCCTTCCCCACTAAAATTCAACCAAATGGCCATATTCACTTTGGAAATTACCTTTGGCCATGTGCTCCACTAATTCCTTTAATTCTTAAAGAGAAAGTTCCTTATCCACTAAGTTTGAACTAAATGTCGATACCACTTGAGGTCTGACATAACTTCACAATTCCTTGGAAATTGATCTTTTGGTGGAAATATTTATTATTCCCCAAAAAACTATTTTTAATGTGAAACCACTACTTGGAGGATCTCTTTGAAGTAGATATGCATGTAATCTTATGTGTGACTTTGTTCTCACCACAATTTGAGCACACAACATTAAGCAATGTACTAACTATAAAAACCATATATTCTATGCATACACACATTTGTAAGAATTTATGAAATTTGTTTTAGAATTTGAATCATTACATGTATGTATTGAAGGTATTTTTTAAACGATCATTAATGCCCTTAACTTTGATTAGAGCTATAATTTTTTGCTCTAGTATGGTGATTCTTATGGAAAATTATTGTATTTGCCTTCGAATTTCCTCAAAATGGCATTAAATTTCCTTGAGTTCCTATATTATGAGCAATTTTTATGAAATTCACATGTCAACTTGGCCAAAACTTAAGCAATTATTTTTGTTAGGAAATTTTACTTAATGTAGGTAATGAATAAGAAGAGAATGTAGATGACATTTGGTTATTAAATCACTACGATCATTTCCATTATTGAAAATCACCTCATTCCTTTCGTTGTAGTATGATCCAAGCTTAACTACAATGACAATAGTAGTGGCCAAACATGATTCATCTCCATGATTCACATTATGCATGTGTGTACAAAGAATAAGAAGAGAAAGTGGATGACATTTGGTTATTAAACCACTAGGATTGTTTTATTAGTGAAAATCAACTAGCTCATTTTCTTGTAGCACAATCCAAGCCTAACTAACAATGACAATAGTAATGTCCAACCATGATTCATCTCCATGATTGACATTCGGCATGTGTACATAAATATCTTTGAGTTTGGAAATGGTTGTTTATGTATAGGTTGGATCAATTTCAAAAGGAGCTATGTTATGAATCCTTATAAATGGATCAAAAGTCAATGTGTAATCATGCGTCCATCCATCATTTTTCTCATTCATTGGAGAAACAAAGAAATCTCCCACATGCGATGTTGCTAAAAATTGTGGATTGCAAATCATCAATATGTAATGCTATAGCTCCATATCCAACTCTATCTACTATGTTTAATTTTATATCCTTGTGATATCAAGCATTTGGTACTACAAAAGTCCATATTTGCAAAGTATCCTACCCTCAGATGTAGTAAAATCAATTGCACTATGTTGCACAAAAGGCACTTCACACAATTGAGGCTTTCATTAGACAACAAGAAGTTGCAATTCATATAAGATTATCATACTCCAGACCCATGTGCATGGTCTCATGGAGTCATTCACCTTGCTCATGACAATACCTCAATTTAATTGAGAGAAAAAAAATACTTACGAACCTTGTCTTTCTTCTTCTAAGAAATCTTGAGACCTACTTGTTGCCATGTGGATTCTTCTTCAAGCCATTAGCCCCATTCCTTATGGAAGAATCCAATAACTTGGGACCCTCGTCATTTGTTGTACACTATGCTTTGAGGGTCTACACAAATATAGACATTTCAAAGCAATTGGAGGTGTCAGGCAAATGGATTTTGCAATTCAAGGTGACATTTGAAGTTTTGGCAAGTGCTATAGCTCTCTTTTGGTGATTTCACTAAACCGATATTCAAGTTTTTAATTTTGGTAGAAATAGTACCGTTATTTTTAGTTACTACAATAGTGATATTTGAGGATAACATCTATTTCCAAGCATGACTTCAGATAACATGCCTCATATGGAAGAAAAGCTTAGTAACACTCAAAACTACCATAAGGTTAAAGTTCACAATGCACATTTGCATATGCCAAGAAAATATAAGAATGAATTGCAAAAGATGAACATGAGTTGTCTTTTCGCACTACAAATATTAGATTCTCCCACATTACTCATCTAAGTAGTGCAAAGACTTGAGCACAAGCATGGAAGATATCATAGGTGACATAGTAAGAATCATATTGTAGCTCACAAGATAGCTTCAATGAGAGGGAGATTCACTCTCTACACATTTCACCAAGCAATTGGCAGCTATCGGTAAGAAGACAAAGGATAAACGCCTTATGCCGATCACAGTAAATTCTTGAGCACTAACATACAAAAACGATCTCCAACTTCACATGAAAACCATTGTCAAGATGCCATCGTATCAGACATATTTGACCTTCCACTCATAATGTTTGCCATTTATTTGATTGAATTGTAACTTCAAACTTAGTTTGCTCTACTAAAAAGTGCAACTCATGCAATACATGGCCAAGAATGCGAACCCAAACTTGAAGATGAGACCAAATAATTCAACTTAGATTATTATGGAATTTCCTTCTCGAATGAGATCAACAAACCATTGCAAGTACTATTTTGCATGTGAAGTGTTTGTCCTACACTGTATAAGATATTGCAAATTATTCAAAAACATCAAAAAAATTCATACACATATATCAACCAAATGTTCATTCAAAAATGCATTACTTGAGCTTTCTCACAACTAAAGCAAACAACCAATTGATAACATTTGATATGGTTTAGGTGATGTACAATGGTACACTAGAACTACATATGCACATTCAAGGGTGTGCTGCATAACTTTCTCTAGTTTAGTTTGCAACTACAAATACTTCAAAAATGGGACTCCACACTTGTGGAGAGGTCTTAAGATACTAATCTTTGGCAATATTTGTTGATAGCAATGGCGCTAAGTCCTAGGGAAAGGACAAATGCAATTTTTGTGAAAAAATGGGACGGTTTGAGAATTAATGCAAGACGAAAATATAAAATAAGGTCAAAGACAACAAGGTAATGCTCCATGATACCTCCAATAATGCAAATCAATCACCCATTATAAGTCAATGACCAAGTCCCGTTGCCAACGGCTTCATAGACTTTTGCACTAGTTGCAAAAGACTAAGATAGTGACTTCACAGAGTTTTGCACCGGTTGCAAAGTCATATAGTAAGATAGTGACTTAATAGAGTTTTGCACTGGCTACAAAGTCTAATATAGTGAGAACAATGCTTTCCATGACTACATATTTCTCGTGGCCTCTATCTTATATGGATATTAAATCAACCCTTTTGAATGGTGATATAGATGAGGAGGTTTATATGCATCAACCCACCAACTTCATGTAAAAGAGGCAAGAAAAACAAAATTGCAATCTCTACAAGTCAATTTATGGACTTAAGCAAGCATCCAAATTATAGTACACGAAGATAGATGCCTTTTTCAAAAATGTTTCACATGAAAATGGCCAATTCAAACCCCAATCTCCTTGTGCTATAGAATTTCACACTTGTCATTCTCTATGTGGATGATCTTATCGTTACATTCCATGATCAAACACTTGTAGAATAACTCAAAACCACAGTTTGCAAAGAGTTTGAAATTACATATTTAATGCAATTGAATTAGTTGTGGCCATAGAAGTCCGACAATATAGAAACAACATTTTTATAAGTCAAACAAAGTATGCTAAGAACTTGGTAGAAAAATTTCACATGCAAGACGACAAATTGATTTCAACTCCTATGGAAATAAGATTGAAATTGGGCACTATGTGATGAGCCAGATGTGAATGCCACAATATATAGACAGATAGTAAGCAACTTGACTTATCTCATGACCAAGGCTTGACATTTCTTATGCGGTGCAATAAATGGCATAACCAAAAGCCAGCAATGGATGGACAACCCAGGTACATTAAAGGTACCATACACTTTGAGATCTTTTATGGGCATGTCAAACTCCATTGCAAGGTGTACAAATAACAATGACAAAAGTCTACTATGAGCCTTTCACTCAACACTTCAATATTTCATGGATGAGCAAGAAAAAAAACACAATTGCTCTTGAGACCATACATGGTAGCAAATGCAACATTTCTCTAGTAATTTGGATTCAAAGATTACTTGGCACACGAGGGTTCAATTCCCATTGTTGTGACAACCAATCATACCAAGTCTAAGCACACATCAATGTTAGATATCACTTCTAATGTGAGAAGAAGAAAAAAGAGATCTAAATAATCTATTATTCTACCAAGAACAATCCAACAAACATTTTCACCAAGGCTCAAAACTTTTAACAAGTGGGCATCTATACATATCTAGATGAATCCAAGAACATGCCCAAACTCATCCTTTCAAACACAACTCAGTGTGTTGTTTCAATCTCATGATAGTCATTCATAAGGTTGAAGCCATAAACTCCATCACGCATAGCAAGGACTAGCTACTATGACATCTCCATTGACGTCATTAGCGCCCAACATTGGGTGTAGATCATAGTATAAACACATGCTCTCACATATACAAATCCACACACCCACAAATACTTGAGCATCTATTTATACAAGGTCTTCATACTGAGTTTCTGTCGGCACTCTGAAGGTGAAGGGCAGATTGAACCGTGACAAAGGCTAGCACTAAAGGAGACGGCTAATAAAAAAGAAGTCGGCATTCCTTTTGTTCAAGCTATGGCTGATTGTGAAGACTATACAATTTCATTTTAGTCTATGCCAAATGAGCGCCCAACGTCTAACCGATAGGACAACACACCACTTAAATTTGTCGCAATATCAAGATCTCTTGACACATAGGATAACTCGCTTCTTCAAGGGAGGATTGAATAACACATGATGACGAGATCTTTAAGAATCCTACAACCATTGTGTGTTATGGAGGGAATTGTTGTACTTAGCTCATCAAGAATAGGATATTGCCTTCATGGATTATAAACTAGTTCAAGGGTGCCTCCTATGGCATTATGCCACTTGTTGCTATAGGACTCTACAAAAACCACTATTTCTTTATATTTCAAAGTGGTGTGCTATTATTCATCTTTTTCAAGATTTCTACAACGTCCTATGTCACAAACTTCACACACCTTTCTGTATCTACCAAATCCTTACAAGCATGTTCAAGGCATAAACTAGACAAATATAATAATATGTGAATCTGTAATGTTTTGGTTTGTGGCATTAATGTGAAAAGGCACCACATTTAAAATGAAAACGTGAAAACCAATAGTCATGTGACAATTTACCAAAAAAAGCATTAGAAATCGAATCTGAGAATAAAATTCCTCCATATCAGAAGTGAGCATTATATTGAAAACGAGGAGTGCAAAATTCAGATATTCATACAAAAAAACGGGATTGGAGGAATAAAATTCCTCGTCAAGTGTTTAGTAGAATCAATCTCTTCTCATTGATGTCGACCTCAAGAGATTTTAATGCATCTGCATGAAGTGTTCAAAATATGATCAAGCCTCGTCTTATGTGTGTAAGCTTTGAGCATTCATAGTCAAACACTGCCATATCCCAGATTTACCCCTTGGAATGTTATGATGTAGTACACTGCAGGAATGTCCCGATCTTCAGATCCTGAAAGTGCCGTGCAAACAAGAAAACAGGACAGTGTTACATCAAACATACCATGTGAATACCTATGCCCTATCCCAGCATTTCATAATAATCTTTTACAATGCTTCTATTTGTCTAGACACTGAACCTCAAACAACAGGATCACGTAAAAAAGGAATTTAGCAAATATTTTGCTCTCTCCTTTGCAAGGATCAGTACCTTTGCATCTATGGTCAGAAGATCACAATACCATCAATAATACTGTTTAAGTATTAGTATTCTACTCATATCTTACTCCCTAATTGTGGAATAGCTTCTTTGCTACAGAAGAACTTTAAGAACCCTGCTAACGAGGATGCCTTAATATTGTAAGGAACAATCACAGAGAGAGGCACTTGAACTTGCAGTTGAAATACCTTTGGCTTCATGGGCCGAAGACAATGGCACACAAATATTAGAACCCAATTGCAACTAAATAAATTCATACACAAGCATCTCGACTGTTGAATACATTATTCAGGCATCCAGCTATCATGGAGGAAAATTGCGAGCTCACATGCATATAGGTGAGTGCACGTGTCTAAGGAGCATCTGCGAGGCCCCCTTCCTTTCTGGACCTTATATGTACTATATGATTATGGGAACAAGACCAAATTCATTGCTTTAAAAAATGATAAGCGCAGTTCTAGATTTATTAAGTCACTTCAGAAGCTATAAACTATCTACTCCATTAAGCATAGCAGGCACTTCCTACTATGACATCCTCATCAACTCCATCCCAGAAACCATGAGTGCATGTACAACATAAGATCATATCAAACTGTACCTGACACTTTCTCAAAAAGTAGAACCTGCACTGATACTTCAACAAAGTTCATCTCTAACAATTCCACAATGGCAAGATTGTTGAAATGCATGCATTCTAACATCTGGTGAATTTACAAGGAGAGTGTGTCCAAGAAATTAGAACAGTAGCAAAGTTTCAACGTGCTGATTCTACGTAACCAGACAGTTCTGCACCCACACTTTCAAGCTGCACAGGTTCATGCAATCAAAGAATAACAACGAAGATGGACGCTTAAACATCTTTAAATGAAAAAACCTGCGTCCTACCTGCAGACCCTCTCTCATGAACATAGTGATCACCACTTACTACAGACAATTTATGATCACAAACAATTGACAAAGTAATAAAAGTCACCTCAAAGTCAAGACGCCACCAGATCTGGAGTTTCTGCTTCCACAGCCAGCAATGTTGTGTGCACTTTCTGCAGCCAACTGTCCAATCGATCTCGCAAAGCTTTGATTTGTGGAATCCCCAAAACTCTTGGTTGTACCCATGACACATGGACTGTGCCATCCACTTGATCAATAACGCCTTCAATTAGGTGAACCTATGGAAAACACG
The DNA here is from genome assembly GCF_047967505.1 of Dipteris shenzhenensis. Taxonomy (NCBI): domain Eukaryota; kingdom Viridiplantae; phylum Streptophyta; class Polypodiopsida; order Gleicheniales; family Dipteridaceae; genus Dipteris; species Dipteris shenzhenensis. The sequence goes on along the minus strand of NC_141598.1, from coordinate 21,323,332 downwards.
GTAACACACTTTAACAAACTGATGCATGCTTCTTGCAAAACGTTCTGGTAAGGACAGGACCTAAAATGCAGATGCAGAAGTGTCAAAGCTTAAGAATTAGGTGACACACGAGATTTAACTAGCATTATGGAAATCCACTTGATCAATAAATGCCTTCAATTAAGTGAAACTATTGAAAACAGAAAGACACTTATATGATGCACAATGAAAGAAAGTCTGGCAAGGACATCATAGGGAATCGTATCAGCGTTTCATACAGATACAAAGGTGGTGAGGCATTGAAGTCACTTCTTTTGCAGTCACTTTAGTGTTCTTTCTTTTGTAAAATATGAGACATCTCCTGTGCCATAAAAAGTCTTCTCATTTCTAGAGAAGTCCTTGCATTAATTATTGGAAAATATGTATAGCCTGTATAAGATGCCTCACTCTTTTGCATGTTCTTTGCTTTTCTCTCCTTGTCATCAAACTCTATACTAATTTCTGCTCTAAAATATGAATTACGAACAGCAAATTCACAGAATTCAATTCACCATTGTCATAAGTTTGTTTCAAATTGACCAAATGAATGTCTGAATCAACAGCAGCCCCCTATAGCTCTTTTGCAGGCTTATTAACTCTTTAGTTTTGCCTCCTCTTTCCCGATTGATACAAAGTCCATCTAAGATCCAAGTAACCAGTTTGCTGAATGTGCTTTGTGCAAAGCCCTTTTTCCTGAAAAAGATATAAAGCTCGGATTTTTATTATTATCATGCTTACCGTGTTCTTGGCAAGGTGGAGCCCATGGGAAGAAATCCAAACCAAAGGTCCCTACCAAGGCCTTCATCCTCTACTAGTATTGGAGCGGAAAGACCTCGATTTGTTGAGAGGGCCACATTTCCTGGGGACCCGGAGGGAGTTGTTCTGTTTCATTGAAACAATGCCCTACAGGCACACTCAGGGCTGGCAAGTGCCCTGGAGGTGCACCAAGTACCTACCTCCTTAGGGGAAGATCTACGCAGAGGTAAGTAGCCCGACTGCCAAACCGACCTACAGGGCAATGGGCTGTCAAGGTAACCTGCCCAAAGGGAAGGGCAACAAGTAACCAGCCCCGCCTCACAGGCAGTGTGGTAAGGTAGCTCAGTGGCCCCAGGATGAAGCACAATCCCGGCTCGCCCCTATGCTATGGGGGGCCTCTCTGTGCTTGGGAGCCCCTTGTTGTTGGCCTTGTGGGTCGGCCTGCCAGCCTCCAGGGGTATTGGAGATTACTAGACCGAAGGGAAAAGGCCAGGACTAGGTGGGTCCAGCTGGTTAACAAGTAACCAAAAGTGGAATGATTATGAAATTATGATGTTTCATTAGCATGTGTTGAAATTAAAATCTTTTGCCTTTGCCACCAAAAGCTTCATTACATATTTAAAATTGCTGTCCTGAGCATTCTTCCAGGTGCTCTTGGACGTCTGGCTCTACCTCTACAAACGTGCCCTCCCCCATGTCTGCCTTCTTTTTCCAACATGTCCAGGATTCCACAATATGGTTCTTTACATCACTTATTGCACCTTTTTTAATTTTGCATGGCAAGGTTTTCGAATATTAGGAAGCCTTCCACAACATGGCACTTTCCTGTGCTTATTACCATCCTTTTTCTGATATTGCAACCAGTCCTTATGTTTGACCCCTTTCTCAAGCTAAGCATTTGTTTGTTTTCTATTGTCTTCCTACAATGCCTATCCAAAAACTCCTCAAATGGAAGGAGTTTCTCCCGTGCTATGGGCTGCTCACACAAAACTATTCAGCAACGAGTCAAGTTGGAACATAAGACTACAAGGTGTGATTCAGCAGCAAGACAATTCAGACCAAATCATTGTCCTTATCTTAACAACTGCACAGTTCATTCCAAAATTCTTTGATCCTGGAGCTTGAACTCATCAATTGCCTCAGTCTCTCCTTGCCTAACAAAATACAACATGCTCTTCATAGCAAGAAAATGAGGCAATATTCATTGCTCTGTATACATACTTAAGGATCCTCCAAGAGTCAACGGGAAAAGGTATTGCCTCAATTTGTGAAATCGCATGTTCTTGTACTCAGAAATTGATTGTTGCAAAGGCCTTTTCTTACTGTTTCTCTAAGTCTGCAATCTCGTTTGTGCCCACCTGTCATCGATAATCTCCCATAATTAAGAGCTAACTTGCACTTCTCTTCTTTCTGCTTCCATATGTGTAAGGGGATGAACCCTCCACTTTCTATACATCACTGATACACACATCACTTATTGAAGCCATCTGATCAGTTGTTGATCATCACGTTTCCAAATAAATCACAAAGCCTCTCACACCACAAGTGGGACAATCTCTTGTGAGATTACATGCACCCCATTGCATCAAAAAACAGCAAAACTGTCCAAAGCTGCATCAGAGCAACCAGCTGCAATGCAGGACAAAATTCTGCTACTTGCACAGTGTATTGTCCAACACGCAAAACAAGGCAATCATGCACAACACTGCATACTTTACAAATTGAGACCTGACCCAGCTTTCCAAGGCTTACAAAACAGGAAATTATTTCTTGCATTTTCTATGCAAAATTTGTGGCTTGCATAAACTACAACCCACATGCTGATTTCTGTCCAATCTACTGCAATTCCCTCCACTCCAGACTCTACAAATTTGAAAATCGACTTAGAAAAGTGTCTAATTTTGCTCAATAACAATAAATTCGCTTCCACATTCACATGTGAGTTTCTACATTCTAGGCAGCTGCAAATCATATTCTGCACTGCATGTTCACACATATTAAAGTTTTGACTGATTCTAGATCCAGAAACTGTTAAAAACCGTCAAAATCTAATCAACCCTTTGCAATTTGTGTCTTTTCAGTTGGAATCAGAGCGCAACAGAGGATCCCATGGCATAGTGATCCATTTCATCCAGTTAGTCTGGCAATATTCAATGGAAGAAGCTTCCATACTTGGCAGATAACGGTCCAGAGATGAACAGTTTGGGAAATGTTTCTAAAGTAGAAAATAGAACGAAGACAGCCCAAGAGAAGCAAAACTGGGATTCGAAAAACAACTGTCCGTTCACAGTGATAGCTAAGGGTCTGGAAAGGAAATATCTATGTCACCTTGATTTTGCCAACTGGCAACCGTTGGAGCAAACCTTCAGGGAGCAGATGTCAAGGACGGGCTGCATAGCACAGCTGTTGGGCCAGGTAAAGGGCCTGCAACAGAACCCAAAGGGGCAGAAGAGGGAGGCACTGCAGGGCAGAAATGGAGGCCAAGGCAAGCCAGCCATCTTGGCATGGCAGGAGCCCAAGGGAGGGGCCTTATATAGGCCTCCCTTGGGGCTCAACAGCAGCCCAAAAGGGAAGATCTGGGTTGGCCAGCAGGTCGGCCCTGAGGGCCCTCAAATCAAGAAAAGGGGGGGCCTGAAAAGTCGGCCCACCCCCCTCAAAAGTCGGCCCATTCAAGGGGCTTCTAGCCCTATAAAACCAGGGGCATTTGGCCCCATATCACATCCAGCAGCCAGCAAGTTTTCGAAGCAGCAGGAGCAGAAGGACACTGACCCTCAGGCCTACATCCAGGAGGCAGAGGAGACCCAGAGGTGCTGCAGACTGCGCTCATCTAGGGCTGGAACCTAGGCTGTCTTTTAGGGCAGCAAGGCGCTGAGGTCTTTGGACGGAGAGTCTACATACGCTCAAGGTGGAGCACGTGGGCTCAGTGTTCTAGAGATATCCGGCAGATAATAGAAGTACCTTGTGGTAAGCTCAAAGGACCACATTTTGTATTGTGTCCATAGCTTTGGACGGAAATATATTCTTTTGGTGGTTTCTATATCTGTGTGGGTGGTTCAACTTAAATCTTTTGAACCTGGCCAAATGTGGGTGGTTCATTTTATTTTATTTTCTATCTCCCTCCTCGGTTTAAAGAGAGGATTGATAAGGTTTGTAATACCTCGTTGGGAGCTAGTATGCATGGTTTTGGATATGTGTGTGTGGAGCCTTGATTGGCCAACCACTTGGCAGGGTTGCATCCCCTAGATGTGGACTTTGTGCATCAGAGTTCCTTACAATTTCTATCCATCCCTCCTTTTGCTTTTCAATATAAAGACACTTACACAATCAAACGTTAGACAGATTTAGATGTTTGAAATTTGGAAACTTTTGGCCCTGACCAATGCACAGCTAAACATGTTCCCAAAATAGTCTATCATAAAAAATAACAAGATACACCCAATCCTTTTCGTATGAGGTAAAATATACTAAATTGAGATCCGATTTGAAACCTTTGACTTGCCCAAAAAAAAAACAGATCACAATGCAATTTAAAAAATACCTTGCTTAACACCAACCTATGGACATGGCTCGAAGACAACCATTAAAAACACACTTGTGGAAACATTTGTCAAGGCTTTCCTCTACAACAAAATTTATGACAACGGAATGGAAAATCTAATCGCTACTTGACTTCCTTTCGCTTGCCTGTGAGAGTTGAGTCACACTAAGGCATGCTAAAAGCTAGCAATGAAGACCGTGCATGAAGAAGCTTCTTTTCTTTCACATAAACTAAAGATATTGATTTCAGATGTGCAGGGTAGGAAAAGACAACTTACGGACAAACTTTTCATTAGGAGAGCTTCCACTTCCTCAATTGAGAGGTTAGTTCGTTCCGCTATGACACTAAGAGGAATTGTCCTATCTTCAGACGGACGGCTGTAAACAGATTTGAAAAAATAAGCCACAAGAAAAAGAGTTTGGCAAATCTCAATAAGACACTGCAGTCAACAAATAAGTTAGAACTGCAGCATTTAAATATCAACATTTAAAAGCACCCTTCTAATGAAAATTTTGAGAGCTACGATAGATTAAAAGTATCTTGCGAAACTGATAGAAGGAATAGAGAATGGATACAGCAAAATCATCTCACTATAATCAGCTTCAATGCAACTGTAAGATTGCCAAGCACTTCCAACAGCACAGATACCAAAAGATAGCAGAATGCTCAGCCACGTAAGGATTAAAGTCCAATATGACCTATTTAAAAGTTAAGTTCTAAAGTACAATTCAACGGCTTGACGTGTGTCTCAGCAAGTTTCATCATCATCGATGATTTCAGAAATGGAGCGAGCTGCTTGGACTAAGCTGGAGGACGATTGATTTCCACACAAATCACTGTCTCCACTTCATCAAACTCGTATAGTTACCACTATCAAATCTTTCACAGTTTTGTAAGTTGTTTTCCTTCTTACTTATGAGAATACAAGGTGCTTCTTTCCCTCATGCCCCTCCCCTCATCCCTCACTACTTTTCCTCTTTGTTCTCCCTCGCCATTCTTTCTTCCCTTTCTATTCCCCTTTCCTCATTGACATCTTGTCTGCCTCATTCAATCCACCTATCTGACCAGGCTTATTCCCCATGTACGCTTCCCTTAGCACCCCGCCCTTTTCTCCTCCTTATAAGAGAGGCATTTACGCACCCTGTTTTTTCCTAGAAAAAAGAACATTCTGTTAATGTTGAAAATCAAAAAATAAACAATCCAAAAGGCACTGATCATGGGGAAAAGAAACAAAAAGCTGGCCGTCAGAACCTGTTTACAGAGACCCAGCTCACTGCCTACGGAATCTGGCTAACAACCAGGGTGGGGGTCTGAGGCATTTATGGACCTTTGGTGTGCTGCAGTGGAGCATTGTCCAGCTACAACATAGGCAATGGTGACTTTGCCACCTATTGGTCCCTATGCCATTGGCTCCACTAAAGACTTTCTGATGGCATATTGGAAGTACACCAACCCATCCCAGAGCATGGTACACACCCTTGGGTCATTCATGAGATTTCAAAGGACTAAAGCCAATCTTTCCGCGCAGCACAAAAACATCCAAAGCACAAGGGACTTCAAGCTCCCCACCGACAAAGAGGCTCACCAACCTGATTGCACATTTGATTTCAAACTTTTGATAAAAAGCATTCAAACCTCTCGAATTTTGAATTTTTTTAGCATATTTCAAGAGCTTGGGACTTTCAAGCTTCAGCTTTCATGTTTCATGGTCATTGTCCTTGTGTAGAGTGAAATGATTGGAGGCTCCAAAGTCAATAGTTCATTACTGATCGCCTTGGCCAAACTTATTTGGTTTTAAGATAGCTAAGGCTTTCTCAAAATTACTAGTCTAGCACATAGATACATTAGTAGTTTACACCCGCATTTAGCCATATCTGTCCTTTTCTTCTTACACTCCCAAGCAAAGTGGCCACGCTTCCCACAATAAAAGCAAGGTACTTTCTTCTTCGTGCTTTTTGTCCTGCCGTAGGTAGCCTTAGTGAAGGCTTCAGTTTTGGAGATGGGCAAAAGTCAGAATTTTTAAAAGTTCTTATTGTGAATTGTTGATTGATCCACTTGTTTCTTTTTTGTATTTTATGATTGATTATCTCCACCTATTCCTCCCTCTTTCTCTCTCTTTCTATTTGAAGGCAAGCCCACCCCCCCTCCCCCTCTTCTCCTTCATGCACATTTGTTGGAATATGGAAGCAAGAACTAGAAACTAGAAATGAAATAATAACAAGATTGAAAGACAAGAAATACCTTGAGAAGAGTGTAGACAAGACACAAGCTAGACAGATAGATTGCAATGATGTGACCCATGAATATATGGGCCAAAGTACAAGACATAAAGCAAGAGTGCTTATGGGATAATTGTAGAGGTGCCACATGGCACACTCAAGACACAAAGACTAGACTAGACTTAGACAAATGTAGACTAGGAAATAGTACACTTAGTGTGCACTTATCTCCAACACCCTCCTTAAGTGGACACTAAGAGTAAGACAGAAAGACAAGACTAGAAGACAGACATAAAGACCGATAGACTGAGAGACAAGACAGAAGACATGACAAACAAAGATCCTGAGACACCCCTCCTCAAGTGATATCCTCATATGGGTCCACAAGGGTAGGGACAAGATGGATCTAAAACAAAACACAGTCAGATTGATAGACAAATAGACAGACAGACAAGACTAGATAGATAGAAGACTGACTGTAGTCAAACAAAAAGACCAAGACACTAGAACCCCTTGACCTACATCATCGGTGGTCAAGGTGGTAGACAAGAAATAGAAGTAATCAGAAAGTCCACTTCTCATCATATGAGGAAGGAACAGCAGGATCTGTTGATGGAGATGCTGCAGCAACATGGGCTGAGGTAGATGCAGGGGCTGATGTAGAGGGTTTGGAGTAACAGTCCCTCTCCCGGTGATTATCACGGCCACAAATGGTGCATGGATGAGCCTTGAAACAGTCCTTCTCCATATGATTAGTTTTGCCACAATGGGTGCAAGGCTTTCTTACCTTAGAACTTCCTTTCTTTGCTAAAAATGCAGTGTCAGTTACCTTTCGTTGTTGAGTTCTTTCTTCCTCTTGGAGAGCATTGATGATACCTTCAAGAGAAGGATTATTGTGATACTTGAAGATAGTGACAAGAGTAGCATAGGTGTCAGGTAAGCTTTTGAGAAGCACAGCAATAGCAATATCTTCGGAGATGGGAGACTTTACTGATGCAAGCTGAACCATAAGACTGCGAAGATAATTGAAATGAGAGGCTATAGTAGCTCCCTCCTGCATATGTAGATCAAAGAATGAGATCATAAGTGCAATCTTAGAGTTTTTAGATCTGGGTCCAAAAAGGGTATCCAAAGTGATCCATGCTTGAGAAGCAGACTGTATGTCGGAGATATGATGAATGTAATCATCTCCAAGACCGAGCAAGATGATAGCATAGGCTTTGTCGTTTTTGGCATTGGGAACATAAGTAACAACTTGCTCAATGTCGGACTCTTCGAGAGCAGCACGGTGAACAATGTCCCAAAGACCTTCTTTCATAAGATGGCACTTGATTTTGATTTGCCAAGTATGAAAGTTGGACCCATTGAATTTGTCGATAGATATGAGAGAATGAGAGGAAGATGCCATGTGGGAAGGTCTTACCTCTTGCTAGGATGCAAGGGCAGTGTCTATTCCCTTACAATATTGCAGAAATAAATGAAAGGAGAGATCCAAGAAGCCGGTTCTCTCACCACTTTGTTAAGGCCATAGCATATGACAGCCCATCGAAGCAGGAGGAACCAGCAAAAAAGAGAGACTACTCAACAAACTGAAAAAGGCAAAGCACAGTACCTTAATCCCAGGCAGAGGCAGAGGTGCAAAAAGGGGCGCAGTCCAGGAGGTCGAACAGATGGCGCAGATCTCCGTGAAGATGGCACAGTGCGGCCTGTGCAGGTACGGATTCCGTACAGTCGTACGGACTGTACAGACAGCAGGTACAGATTCCATACAATCGTACGGACTGTACGGACACTTTCGTATGTTGATGCAGGTGTAGGAGCGGGTGCAGGAGCGGGAGCTGATGGGCGCAGATCTGGAGCTGAACTGCGCAGATCTGGCGCTCAGATCTGGCAGAGATGGTGCGTAGATCTGGCGCGCAGATCTAGCCTGCAATGGCGTGCTGTGATGGCGGGGCAGAAAGAGGCGGGCAGATCTGAGCAGGAACGATAGCAGCGTGAAGAAGACGAGCAGAAAATGGAGATGGCGACCAGCTGAGCGGAGCAAAAGTCTGAGAAGAGGCGGCTATGGCTACAGCAGACTGAGGAGAGAGAAGAGGAATCTACATGGCTCTGATACCATGTTGGAATATGGAAGCAAGAACTAGAAACTAGAAATGAAATAATAACAAGATTGAAAGACAAGAAATACCTTGAGAAGAGTGTAGACAAGACACAAGCTAGACAGATAGATTGCAATGATGTGACCCATGAATATATGGGCCAAAGTACAAGACATAAAGCAAGAGTGCTTATGGGATAATTGTAGAGGTGCCACATGGCACACACTCAAGACACAAAGACTAGACTAGACTAGACTTAGACAAATGTAGACTAGGAAATAGTACACTTAGTGTGCACTTATCTCCAACAACATTGAAGTCCTCTCTCTCTCTCTCTCTCTCTTCCAAGCTACGCATTTGAGGCAGGCCTTTTGAATGCTTTATGAGCACTGAGAAGTAGAGTTTTGCTTTGGTTTAGGGCTTTCCGATTTTGTCTTCTCATAAAGGTTGAATCATCCAAATCACCTAACTCCTTGCTCTCAGTGATGAGGTAACCATGTAGCTGAGTTACAGTGAAAAGATGCTCTTTGTAAGAGAGCATTATTAAAAAAAACTATACCTGGAACACCCTTGAGAAGAAGATCAACTACCTTTGGATCATGCATTTTCTCACCATGCATTGCTAGTTGATCTATCATGTTTTTGAGCTAATTCAAATGGTTGTCCTGCATGCTAGCATCTTTATAGGTGGTTTGCAATGTCTTCCACGCTTCCCTTGCGTTTTTAGGTTTTGACAACAAGGATAATATTATCCTTGATGCTCAGGTTTATGAGATATAACCATGTTGGCTCTCCTCATCATAACTCCAAATTCTGTCTTGAACGTTTTTCAATCCCATCAATAATACCCACAACTAATTCTGTTTTTGGAGCTGTTTTTTGTACATGTGTCCTGCTGCCAAGAAGTACCTCTAAAAGCTATGATGAGCAGGTGTATCCCATCAATTTCTGACCAGATTTGATTAAGTGTGTCGCTCAAGCGTCTCCAAGGGGTGTACCAAGTTTCATTTCAATTGGATTAGACATCCTAACACCAAGAATTATCTACAAAAGCTACAATGAGCGGGTGTATCCCATCAAATTCTAACCAGATTTGATAAAGTGTGCCGCTCAAGCATCTCCAACGGCTGTACCAAGTTTCATTTCAATTGGATCAAGGTTGACCTGGTTTCTATGCAAACCCCCCTTTCTTCTAATACTAGCAAATTTTCAAAACTTTCACGAATTACCTATCATGATCTCTTCTCATACTCTATCGAATCATATTCATGTTTTGTAGTTTTTTAATTGAATATTTTGGAGGAGAAATGAGCAAAAAGGGGGGAAATCTATGAAACTTTAAATTAGGGTTTTGAGGGTAATTTCTCAAAATCCATTTCCCACTTCAATGGTGAGCTTGACTTAACTGGTTATACTGAGATTTAGCCCTCTTTCAGAAAAGAGAGATCTCACAACACATACTGCCTGACAAGAAATCAATAAACCAATCCAAAGAACAGGAGATAATTGAAAAACACCCTGTAATGGACGGAGACTTGAATGGGGAGACTATTATGGCTGGGGGCATCACTCTTTCAGGTTTGGGATCAATGGCAGAGGAGCAGACTAATCAAAGGGGAATGCCTGAGGATAATAATTCTGCTCTTATTGAGGCTATCAGTCAAGATCATAACAAATCATGTCAAGAGCAATCAATTAAGAATTGTCTGAATCCTATGCTCAAAGTTTTGAGATGAAATCAAGCTTAATAATCAGACAATGGATCTTCACTAACGCCAGAGATGAGCAGGAGCATTGTTTTCTTCGGAATGGTTGGCAAGCTTTGGATTGGGGATCCGGCGGTGTAATGTTAAGAGGTCGTTCGACATGAACGACATCGATAGAAATATGGGGAAGTTTCCATCAGGCAACGTCAACTATGCATAAAGGGTTTGATTACCTTAAGAAAAGTCAAATACATGAAGGGAAGAGATCCATTTAGCCTACTTTTCAAGAGGATTTTGATTCAGATGAGGAACCAGTCCACTACTGAACCTGACGGGTTCATGGCATCCGCCAGGAAGGTTCACCATAAAAGTAGCAGTTCTGAGTCAAAGGTTTAAAAAGTATAAAGGGCTTCCTTCTGATCTTAGGTCAGCTCTCAGATAAGGTCATTCTTTCCAAGTTTAAAACAGAGTCTAGTTCACCCAGTGAGTTAGAGGAGTGGATGAGTAAAAATGGAGGACTATTTCTCATTGTACCCAAAAGAAAATAATGATTTCCTATGCTTTATCTTGAAGACTAATACATAATGGGGGCATCTACAACACAAAGGTATAGTAATTGATACTTTGGATGACATATATTTCAAACTTTGATATCTCCTTTTTCCCTGGATCAATATATTCGACACAACAACGAACAATGAAAATTTATGTTAGACAGTTCTGGAGATTATCTATTTTTATCCATAGTATTGATGACAGAAGTAGTGTGCTCAAGTTTATTCATGGTCTGCACTCTAGTCTTGCCTCACACGTTTCAGTCCAAAGGCCAAGCACTCTCAAGGAGGCCATGCAATTCGCTGACTCTATGAGTCTAAGTACAAGAAGGACATTGGTATTGGTCATTTTGGCACCAAGCCTTTAACCAAGGTCAGCACTTCAAATGACAACAGGCCAGTTGTTTCTTCAATAACCCCTTCTATTCCTGGGTATCCTACTGAGTCTTTGCCAACAATGGAATCTAGAAGTTATTTATGACTATTTGTGCGATGAGAGGGAAAATTTCTTGTGTAGAGGAAGAGGGGTTACTCTGGGACACTCAATCAGTTCTAGACAGTTTTTCTCCAAAGGCTCTACTGGGCTCTAAAGGTGCACAAACTCTTAGGTTGAAGGGCTGTACCCAACAGCAGACCTGCTCATATATTGATAGGTGGCAGCACCCTAAACTTTATCAATTCCAGCTCTATTCAAGTAGTAAGATTACATCCAATAACATTCGAGTATGGTCTTAGAGTTGAGGTGCCTATTCCATCAGTAATCAATGTTAACAGGCCACTCAAATACAACTTTCAAAAGGTTATATTTTCATTGGAGGTTTGTTTTCCCTTCATATAGAACCCATTGGCATGCTTTTGGGTTTGTTAGATAAAGAGAGAGTAGGAGAGTCAGAGAGCTGAACGTAAGTTGCAATAGATGAAGTGAGTAATACAAGAAGAGGGAAAGGTTTTATCTAAGTGACAAAACCTTATCCTTCACTAACCGTAGTTAGTGAACTAACTGTGGTTAGGGAGAAAAACCTCTAAAGAGGAAAAAGTGCCCCTAACCTACTTATTACATTACATTGGTCACTGCTAGAATATAATAATAATTCTAACACCCCCTGCAGTGCCAATGTCATGTACAAGGAAATAATCAATCACCAAAAGGAGATAAGTTCAGGGCACTGTGAAATGCCTCAAACTTTTCACGTCTTTGGTGAAGATGTCTGCAACATTGTCATGTGTTGATACATAGATCATACTGATCTCTCCTGCATGCAACTTCTCTCTGACATAGTGATAGTGAACCTCAATATGCTTCGTGCGAGCATGAAACACAAGATTCTTTGCCACTACTATAGCACTCCGACTATAGACATATACTCCCCCCCTCGATCTGTTCTAAGTGTCTGCACCGTGAGTCCTGTCTCATTCTCAACCATAGCCACAAAGTGTTTGAAATGCATAAACACTTCTGATTTTGCCTTGAGACCATAGACCCAAGTGTAATTGATAAAGTCATCTATGAATGTAACAAAATAGAGATAACCCCCAAAAGCATGTGTCCATGAAACCGCAGACATCACTGTGAATAAGCCGTAATTTTCGTGTAGCTTTCACAACACCATCCTTTTGTAAGGGAAGTCTATGCATTTTGCCAAGAATACAACCTTCACATGCATGAGGAGGAGGCGACTCCAAAGGAGGCAACGCATCAACCATATCATGCCTCTGAAGCGTCATTAAGCTGCCAAGCTCATGTGCCCATACCTGGCATGCCATAACTCTTCATTATGCATCGCAACAGTGGGAGTGTTAACTGATAATGCAAGATGGGATCTTTTTTCATATAGATCAAGCTGAAAAAGACCCCGATACAAAGTGCCAGACACATCAAAGCATAGTCATTCTCTTTGTCTCTGACTGCACACTTGTCATCATCAAAAACAACCTGTAATCCTCCTCTATTGAGTGAGGACACTGAAAGCAAATTCTTCTTTATCCCTGGTACATAGAGAACATCTGAAATTCTGAAATCTGTGCCATCAGTGGATGTGAGAATAATGTCTCCCACTCCACACACTGAATAAGAAGAATTATTCACACAAGTTACCTTCTTCTTGGTGGGTGGAGAATGCAAAGATACAAACACACTCTTCTTGGAAGTGATGTGCTTTGAAGCACCACTGTCAAAATACCAAGTATGAAGTGTCTCATCAACGCTTAAAGAGCATTCATCCTTTGAAGGATCATAACTGCAAGTCAAGCAAGCATATGGGTCATCATCATTAGTGGCTATAATATCAAAACTAATCACTGAAAAATCTGGAGTGCAAGACAAAAAGGCATAGTGCTCTTCAACAAAGTTGGTTGCAACATCTCCTCCATCATGAGAATGTGGAACTGATGCATCTGACACAGCCATACCGGAATCCCTTTTCTTCTCTTTGGCTATGCGCTTCTTGCACTCTCCAATATAATGACCTAGTTTCTTGCAATAATGACAAATGCCCTTCTTTTTCTGCTTATTTGTATCACCCTTTGCCTTATAAGAAGGCTGTCCAGAATCAATTTTATGCTGATGTGTGGGCTGATTGGCATGTGGCTTTTGCTGCCCTTTACCCTTGGGCTTGAACTTGGAGAGCATAGCATGCTCGCCAGCCCGGGTTGCCATATTTCTGCGAGTTTGTTCCTCCTGCAACAGAAGTCCTACCAACTCGTGAAAGGAGAGAGGATTGCTGCCCCTCCTCAATGACAAATTCAGCGAGGTGTGGAAACCGAGATAGGACTCAAGAAGAGGGTTCAAAGTGGTGGTGATCATCTCTGAATTCATCAATATTCAGCAATTGTTCCCTGAGCTCCTGAAGCTTTGTAAGGTGAGAACTCATGGAATCTCCCTCCTCCATATGTGTATGGGAAAGTTCTCGCTTCAGAAAGGAAACCCTGGCATCATTTCATGCTGCAAACATACTCTCTAGTATCTCCCAAGCTGCCATAGATGTCCTGCATGACCAAATATGAGGTATAATGAACCTCTTGACAGAAAGGGAAATTACTGAAAGAGCTTGTGTATCTCTAGAGTCCCATCTTTTCTGCTCTGATGTGGAAGCTCCTGGAGCGGCTGCTCCAACCACCTGTGTTGCATTTGTACCTCTACCCCTGCCTCCAGCTGTAGGAGTGACAGGTGTAGTCGTTGTATCTGGTCTTGCTTCATCTCCATTGACATAATCCCAAAGATGTCTGCCAACCAAAATATTGTGAACCATGAAACTCCACAAGGAGTAGTTGGTGCCATCCAACTTATCCTCCTGTGTGAGAACCCCGAACACCTCATTGGAGTTGTTCTGAGCCATTTATACCAAATAATCTCAAAAAATACAGCAAACTGACCAAGTGAAATCCCTTCCTGGGATATAAAATACACAAGCAAAATTTGCAAAGAAAAAATTGCCCACAGTGACAAATACTGTCACATCCTGTCAAAGGCTCAGAATGCACTTCAATTATCTTGCAAATGCTCCCCAAAACTGCCAAAAAACACTGCGAAATTTGCCAATGTCTGCAATGTCACTCAAAATGAGTCCAAAATTGCCTGCAACAGTCCCAAAATGCTTGTACACTGCCAAATTGCATCAGAATGCCAAAAGCCCCACTTTCTTCAAAGAAATTGCATCCACAAGAGGGCAAATTGCCTGAAATCCCCAAAGATGCAAGAAATTGCAGTGTAAAACTAAAAGCCCCAAATTTTGAGCTGAAATTGAGCCAAATTTCACCCAAATAGTATCTCCTGCAAAAGAACCAAATTCTACTGCCAATGTAAGCAAATGAGCACACCCACAATCCCAAATGCACCTGCTTGAATCCACAGCCAAACAATGGCTCCCTGCAAAATGCACCTATGTGCATACGCAAACAAAAGAGCCCCAAAATGCACTTTGTGTCTGTCACCTGCAAGAGTAACGTGCAAATGGTACAGAGCTGCAACCTCAAAGAAGCACCTCGAAGTTGGGAACAGAAGTGTACAGACAACTGCATGAAGAGCTGTACAGACAACTGTGTACGGATGCCTGTGTACGGACGGCTGATGCACTGTGTACGGATGCGTGTACGAGTTGTACAGATGGCTCTGCTCAACTGTACAAACGACTGACAAAAGTGTCCATACAATTGTACGGATAGCAGAAGCAGGTGGTACGACACAGATATCTATACGGACAGCAAATAGTACCGACGCCTTTTGTACGACTGTACGGCTAATTGTTGTACGGCTTGTATTACTGAATGGTGCACGGTACAGTCAGATGATGCAAGTACGGGCTGCTGCTGTACGGATGTATGGCAAGCTGACGAGCTGCTGTACGGATTCCGTTTAGTCAACTGACAGTGGTACGACTGCACAAAGATGGCGCGTGAATGGTACGGACAACGTACGGGCTAAGTACGTGCAGCACTTTACCTACGTACGGACGCGCTGCTTGCAGTACTAGCAGTACGAGCGTTGTACAAACGGGCAACATTCAAACTGGCGCACAAGGTACAGACAAGCTAACAAGTGCACGCAGGGTACGGACAAGCTGACTGGCAAAAAGCCAGGAGAAGGGTCTTGCTGCTCTGATACCAAATGTTAGATAAAGAGAGAGTAGGAGAGTCAGAGAGCTGAACGTAAGTTGCAATAGATGAAGTGAGTAATACAAGAAGACGGAAAGGTTTTGTCTAAGTGACAAAACCTTATCCTTCACTAACCGTAGTTAGTAAACTAACTGTGGTTAGGGAGAAAAACCTCTAAAGAGGGAAAAGTGCCCCTAACCTACTTATTACATTACATTGGTCATTGCTAGAATATAATAATAATTCTAACAGGGTTGTCAATGGATTTTATGTTCTTCAACTGACCAAAACAAAGGATGGCAATGGACTGGAAGCAGAAGTTACTATAGCAGTATGCTGATGTTTTTGCTGACCTTCCTCAACACCACCTCCCAAGAGGAATATAGAACATCGAAATGTTCTTGAACCAAGGGTCAAAACTGATGAGCAACGCACCTATAGCCTCTCAAGGGCTGAAAAAGATGAGGTGACAAGGCAAATTAAGGAGCTTCTTGACAAAGCATTAGTCAATCTCCTTTTGCTTCACCAGTGTAGCATGCAGAGGCTACTGACCAGAGATCTGACACAAGACATGCAATGGTGTGCAATGCTATTTGCAATCACTGATATGAATGCAAATGTCTGAATACATAATGAGCTCCTTTAGATGCTTACTGAATTTGTTCACCACTGCTGAGTGTGGAGTACCTAGACTTTGTATGGTTGACATTAAGATGTATGCATTTCATTGACTTGTTTGACATTAAGACATGTAGAGAAAATGTGTAGCATTGGTTAATCAGCAATTTGTAGATGACACTGACTTTTAACCCCACACATAGAGCAATTTTGAACATTTGGACACCAAATTTGCTTTGCTTTAATTTTGTAATTGTGTCCTTTTGCATTAAAGGTGCTCTGAGAATTGTGAGAATCTTGAAGAGCATCACTCATGCTGCAAGGCTACTGAGGACAAAATGCTGATGTAAAGGCTATAGGGAATGCTGATGTAGATGCTGAGGATTCTGCTGCCAATGATGAGACTGATGAGGAGCAAATGATAAGGCTTAGGCTGAACTGAAGACCTCGAATATGCTCCTGTCTGTTCCTCCTGATGTAGGCAAAGCTGATGCTGTAGACTGTGGATGTATGCTGAATGATCTGGGGGGACTGAACGCTGAGTTGGATGCTGAGGCTGAAGGCCAGAACTGCATGTGAGAACCCTTGAACTGAATGCTGGAATGAATAGGCTCGTATCTTCTTTTATAGACTTTTAGGGCAGACTAGCTGACTTTGGCCGATTTGGTTGGTCAATTCGTTCAAAAGTCAACATGTTGACTTTTTGACTAAAAAGTCAAGTCTTCTACTGGTGATACGTCTTTTGACACTTTTCCTAGCGAAAAGGTCCTAACCGTGTAGCCAGGCATCACTACTACCTGCGCCCTGCACTGGTCCATGTGACAGCCATTCTTTTTGGTCAAGAAAAAAGACGGTTCCTACAGAATGTGTATTGATTACAGAGACCTTAATAAAATTACTATAAAGAACAGGATAGATGATTTGTTGGATGAATTGAAGGGTGCTAAGTTCTCTACAACTATTGATCTTAGATCTGGCTATCATGAATGGGGATTATACCAGTTCAAGGTGACGCCCTTTGGCCTCACCAACATTCCAAGCACTGATGGATACGATCTTACAGCCTGACCTCCATAAATTACTCTGGTATTCTTTGATGATATACTTATATACAGCACATAAAGAGAGGAACACTTGTTGCACATGAAACAGATTTTAGAACTATTAAGCACACACCAACTCTTTACCAAGGCAAGCTGTTACGCTCTAGCCGAGGTAGCATGACCTCGGAAGAATCAGTCGACATTTCCCTTAAAGGATCTATCATTGTAATATATTTGTTTGTGCTTCATGTAAATGATCGGGAGGGAATTAATGTCAAGGTCCTAGGTGAGGGCTGATAGCACCAGACTAGGTAGATCTAAGGCCAAGGGCCTAATACAAGGGTTGTGCCTAGGGGCAAAGAATTTAATGCATCCCAAGAGAGGGGTGAAATGTTGCATTAGGATGGCCCTATATGGATGACATGTGGCATCTAGATCTATCTAGGGAACTGGGGCTTGTTGAGGCTAGAGAGAGAAGAGAAGAAAATTATTCACGTATGATTTCGAACGGAATATCTCTGTCTGCTCGTCAGCCTCAGCAAGATTTGGCTAGGAGGTTATTCATGGTGCTGCTCCCGTGATCTGCAGTAGAAATTAGATAAGAGTGCTTTACATTTGGTATCAGAGCACAAGGCTACGAAGTGGAGGGGACTGCACGACGATGACGAACGGGCAGCGTGAGCTCGAGGTGCAGGCCTGGACAGCCCTGGTGGCTGACGACGAATAGGCAAGGAATTTGGTCCTTCACGTGATCGACAACAGGCTTGGAGCGTAGCTGGAAGGATAGAGCTGGATCGTCGACAGACCTGAGCGCCAAATCGATGGGCTGACTGTGTTGGTGCTACGTGGTGACGACGAACGACTGGCCTATGCATCGATTGGCGCTGGCCTACGCAAGCTTGTCGTAGAGCGTAGGAGCGGGACACGCGGGCGTCTAAGCTGTTGCTGGAGCGGAGGGTTCCTGTAAGGCCCTTCGACGTTGATAGTTTGTGGCTGACGCAAATCAATGGAAAGCCCAAGGGAAGGTGCTGGAACGGATAACAGCAGCTCGTGAGCGGGGAGATCATTTGGCACGTAAGCTGTGATTTGGAACGCAGAGGTGGCGCAGAGCAAGCTGGCTAGCCCGTGATTTGCTGCTTTGGCACACGTGTGCTCAGAGATCTCCAACGCCAAGCAACCTGCTCGTAAGCAATGACTGGGGCGACGATCCATCGACACTCTGGGACGCAGATTGGGCGCAGAAGCGCAGGGCTTGAACAGGGTAGGCAAGTATAAAAGGCCGCGCAAACACTCCTCAGTGTCGAGGGAGATCCAAGGCTGTGACTGCGGACTGTTGGCGGGATTTACAGGGAACCAAGAAGTGGTGAAATCGTTGATGACCAGGGAGCTTTCTTTGACCTCCATTAGTTTCGTGTTGTTGTTTTTTTTTCTTCTCGATTTAGTCGGGTGGTGCTCTACTTTCATAGACAGGATCTCGTGAATGATCAGCCTGCATGAGGCTTTAATGTTGTAGTAGGGACAGATTATGCCTGTGCATATGCCTGTGTGCTTCAGTCAGAGTCAGCTTGCAGGAATTTCCCTAGTATAGGGAAAAGCGCCATCTGAGATATATGCATGTATTAGAAGCTTGATCAGTGTGAATGTGGGATTGCAAGAATTCCCTAGTATAGGGAATTGTGTCAAAGTGTTAGTACACTGAATTGTGTCAGCTTGTAAATACAGCTTTCTAGTGGTGTTTTAAAAAAAAAAACAAAAAACAAAAAACAAATCAAAACAAAACAAACCAAAACACCCATTGAACAGAATGGAAGCAGAAGAATAAGCTTCCAGGAGGGACCCTGGTGAATCAGGAGTCCGGCCGACCCAGCAGGTGTCGCGCCCAGTAGCTCACACTTTATCTGGCAGGATTGCATTGCTGGAGGATGCCTTGCAACAGTTGTTAGCGCAGCAATTACAGGCCAATGCAGGGCAAGTCCGAACTTAGGAGAGCGATACATAGTATGTCTGCCAGACCTTCTCGAGAGGAGAAGGGAAAGGCTCCAATGGAACCGGAGTCTAGTGTCCATACGGTCGAGCCTGGGAAGGCTAAAGTGCCAAATATTGCCAATTACAGACTGGAAAAGTATTCTGGTCGGATGAACGACCGTAGCTCCGATGTCATTGAGACCTGGTTACACAAATGGGACGAGGCATTCGCCATTTGTGAAATCAGAAATGACATTAAGAAGATCCGTGAGGCCACCCACATGTTTAGTGAGGCAGCGAATCGGTGATGGATTAAACAACAAAAAGATGGTATAGCATCCACTACATGGGAGGGGTTTAAAAGAGAGTTCAGGGAGCACTTCTTACCTCCTGACGAAGCATCCCGAGCTTGGGATCAATATGGAACCTTCGTCAGAGAAATTTATCAGTGGCAGAGTACACTGATAAGTTTCGAGAGAGTGTAATTGACGAACCCTTGCCTCAATCAATCCAAGTGAAAGATTTCATATTTGGATTGAATGATCGAATAAAAATGGAAGTTCGGGCTAAGTACGCGAACACGCTAGATGATGCAATAGCTATAGCCCTGAACTATGAAGATGCCAAGGGCAGCAAGCCAAGTGGGTTTGCACAGGTCGGAACCCAATATGGGTATCCGAAGAAATCTGGGTTTAAGAAGAAATGGACTAGTAGAGGGAGTGGTTCTCAGCCGAGTGGTCAAGCCAAGCAGGCGAAACCGGATGAAACTCCTAAACCAAGTACCACTATTGGAGTGAAGAGGAAAGTAACCCCAATGGCAGCCCGGGCTTGGTCTAAGTCTCCCTTGAACCCAGAACAAAGGGAAAAAGCGAGGAGAGAAGGCTTATGTTTTGGTTGCCTTCAGGCTCATCAGTGGAAGGATTGTTCACGTAACAAAGATCGTCGGATGGCTGAGATGGTGATCTCAGAGTGCGACGTGGAGATGGAGGGAAGTCCCAGAGCGGAAGAGATGCAGATTCAGCTAGCGGGATCTTCTCAGAGGTTAGTACCTTGTTTGTTATGTGTGTCTGTTGCTAAGCTAGTGACGAGTGCACCTGATAACATCCTATCTAAGCCCACAGCAACGAGGTATACATCCTTTAATGATACGGAGTTAATTAAAATGAAAGAACAAGTGGTCAATCATGATGTCATTGTGTTGTTTGACTCGGCGTCAACTCACAATGTGATTAACTCCAGGCTCGTGAAGAGGCTGAAATTAAAGACAAGTCCATCTGACTATGCGTATACAGTCAGGATGGCAGATGGAAGTTCAACTGAAGTATGGGACCAAAGGGTTACCTAGTTGGAGCTTCGGATTCAGGACTATGCTGAGAAGCTTGATTTTGAAATGACCAAGCTTGCTCATGCAGATATAGCCCTGGGTATGGCGTGGCATTCTAGGAAGAATCCAGCCATTGATTGAAAAAAGCATGTATATCAATTCAAGATAAATGATGTGCTTTATGTCTTGCGAGGTGAAAAAGATATACCTCAGGGACCGTTGGTTTCCGTGATGGAAATCCGAAAAGCTCAGGAAGAGTTTTTATTCCTTTGCACAGCATCGGTAGAGCCGGTTGATGATTCTTCGGCTAGCACTGATGTTGCACAAAGTGGTGAGATGGCCAAGCTGGCTAATCTTATAATAGAGGAGTTCTCTGAATGTTTTAGGGATGAACTACCTTATGGGTTACCTCCAGAGCGGAAAGTTCAACATAAGATTGAACTGATCCCGGGGACAGAACCTGTAAATAGACCTTCCTACAGAATGAGTTTTACTGAAGAGGCGGAGGTGCGTAGACAACTGGAAGAATACCTCAAGTTGGGGCAGATTCAATCAAGTTTCTCACCTTTTGCTTCGCCAGTGATATTAAAGAAGAAAAAGGATGATACGTTTCGCCTCTGTATAGATTACAGAGCATTGAATAATATCACTGTTAAGCACACGTATCCGATGGCTCGGATTGATGATTTGCTAAATGCATTACATGGAGCCGTGATTTTCAGCAAGATAGATCTTAAGTGTGGCTACCATCAAATCCGGATTAGAGCTAAGGATGTGCATAAAACCGCTTTCAGAAGCAGGTTTGGTCATTATGAATTTTTGGTAATGCCCTTCGGACTTACCAATGCTCCAGCGACATTCGTCATGCTTATGAACGATTTACTACGTCCGTATATCGGAAAGTTCGTAGTACATTTTATTGACGATATCCTGATATTCAGTAAAAGTATTACTGAGCATCGTGAACACTTAAGAGTAGTGTTCAGCACTTTGAGGAAAGCCAGTCTTTATGTAAATCTTTATGTAAATAAAAAGAAAACTATACTGTATATGGTTAGGCTTGAATATTTAGGATTCATAATTACTCCACAGGGGGTAGAAATGGATCCGAAGAAAGTGGCTGCGATACTAACTTGGCCAATCCCTCAGAGTCTGACCACGTTGCGATCATTCTTGGGATTTGTCCAGAATTATAGAAGGCATATCAAAGGATATTCCGGAATAGTATCGCCATTGACTGATCTGACCTCAGATAAAGTACCTTTTATTTGGGGACAGAATCAACAAGAAAGTTTTAATACCATAAAACAAGCTGTGGTCTCAAGACCGGTGTTAAAAATAGTTGATCCCCAGAGTTTTATGTGGATGTGGATCATGATACTCTGAAACATTTTTGTAAACAGCCCGACTTAAGGGGCCGCCAAGCTAGGTGGGCAGAGCTCATGCAGGAGTTTAATTTAACGATTCGGTACCGAAGAGGAAAAGATAATAAGGTGGCTGATGCATTGTCCCGCATTATGGGAATCCGTATATCAGTTGCGGAGAGTGTTCCCAGACTTTATCATCGAGGACGCTGATGTCTGAAGAGGGAAGGAATGTTACGCTCTAGCCGAGGTAGCATGACCTCGGAAGAATCAGTCGACATTTCCCTTAAAGGATCTATCATTGTAATATATTTGTTTGCGCTTCATGTAAATGATCGGGAGGGAATTAATGTCAAGGTCCTAGGTGAGGGCTGATAGCACCAGATTGGGTAGATCTAAGGCCAAGGGCCTAATGCAAGGGTTGTGCCTAGGGGCAAAGAATTTAATGCACCCCAAGAGAGGGGTGAAATGTTGCATTAGGAAGGCCCTATATGGATGACATGTGGCATCTAGATCTATCTAGGGAATTGGGGCTTGTTGAGGCTAGAGAGAGAAGAGAAGAAAATTATTCACGTATGATTTCGAACGGAATATCTCTGTCTGCTCGTCAGCCTCAGCAAGATTTGGCTGGGAGGTTATTCATGGTGCTGCTCCCGTGATCTGCAGTAGAAATTAGATAAGAGTGCTTTACACAAGCAAATGTACATTCATGGTGAGTGAGGTGGAGTATCTTGGTCATATTAAAACAACAATGGAATTAAAGTGGACCCAGTCCGCAGTAAGGTCAAATGTGTAAGGAAATGGCCACGACCTTAAAATATCACTCACTTAAAGGGTTTTCTTGGGCTTACCTCTTTCTACAAGAGATTTATCGAGCATTATGCTCACAGCACCTCTTACTGAGCAGCTTTAAAAAGAGGTCTTTTCTGGATCGAATCTGCAGAAAAGAGTTCCCAAGACTTAAAGGATGCCTTGACATCAGCTCCTATTTCTTGTGTGCTCAGGTTTTTACCATAGAAGCTGATGCAAGTGGTAGAGGGATAGGAGCTGTGTTAAAACAAGAGCATGGTGTGATAGCTTATGAAAGTCACAAGCTAGATAATGAAGAGCTGAGTTACCATATATATGACCAAGAAATGTTAGCTATCCTACATGCAATCAAGAAGTGTGCATCACTACATTTATGGATAATGGGGGTCATAGTCAAAACAGATCATAGACATGTCAATACTTCCTCTTTACCTCCTAAACAGAAAAGGTGGCTAGCCATTGTGGAAAACTATGATTTTGACATTTGAATATAGAGTGGGAAAGGAGAATATAGTGGCTGATTCAATTTCCAGAATGTGGGCTCCCAGAATGTGTGCTTCTACCTTATCATCTATATCAGAGATTTAGATCATAGAATTCAAGAGGAGTATTTGTTGAATACTCAAGCTGCCACACTATTTCAGGACTTGACTGTCTTAACCATCAATGAACTGATATGGTACCAAGACAGAATTTATCTTGCTGAAAACTCAGGTTTCAAGTTGTTGGTACTGCAGGAGTTGCATTCTTCACCTTTGATAGGGCTATTCAAGACCTACGACAGGGTCAAACAAAGTTTTTACTGGAAGGGACTACAGAAGGATGTTTGCACCTGTGTGCAGAGTTTAAAGCCTTGTTGGCAAAACAGAGAACTGAATCTATTCCAGAAGGGAAATGGACTCGTATATCTATGAATTCAATTACCGGGTTGGCTGTTACTGCTAAAAGCAGGAATAGCATATATGTTGTTGTTGATAGGCTTACAAAAGCTGCTCAAAACCAATATTCATCTGCAATGATTGCATCACAATACACGAACATATCTTCAAATTGCATGGACCGCCACAAAGAATGTTAGCGATCGTCAAGCCAATTTTAAGGGACATTTTTTGCAACAATTGTTGGAAGCTATGGGTGCACTACTCACTCTAGCACCGCTGACCACCCTCAGACAAATGACCAGACTGAGAGATTGAATAGATGGTTGAGGAGACCTCGGACAATTCTGTTTTGACACTCAAACATACTTAGCTGAATTCTGTTATAATAAGTACAGAGCATACATCTATTTGACTTGAGTCCATTTGAAGCTATGCGTGGTTGAAAAGTACTTGTTCCCTCTACAATTGTTAGTAAAGCATTGACTAAAGAACAAGTTAGTGATAACATGAATGCTCTATTACAGCAATGCAAAGACAACATGGCAAAAGCTCAAGCCCGCATCAACGTGTATGCAGATCAGAGGAGGGAGATTATGTATTCCTCAGGCTTACAAATGTTCTTATGCTTCATTAAAACGGAATACTAATACTAAACTTGCCCACAGGTACTATGGTCCTTATAAAGTGTCGAGGAAAATTTGAGATGTAGGCTATCAGTTGGAACTCCCCTCCTCTTCGAGAATCCACAATGTCTTTCATTATTCCCTTTTCAGAAGTCTGTGGGACATATAATACTGGTCCTTGAGGAATTGCCTCCCATGGATGAGGAAGGCATATTCAGTACATTCCAGAAAGAATTATGGGGTTCAAGGACAATGTACTCAGAAACAAGACATATGTGGAGTTCTACATCAAGTGGAAGGGTATTCCTAACAATGAATTTTCTTGGCAGCCATCAATTATTGTGGAGCAATACCCTACTTGCTCAGCTGATGCAGTGATTAGGGAGGCCAATGCATCTTCATTTCTGCTTGGAGATGAACCAATCTTATCTTTTCCTGATGCTGGCTTCTCCAGGAAAGTACTATAGCAGCATTGATGATATTTGATTATATGTTCCACCTATTTCTGTGATGAGGACAAATTTTATCATGGGTGGGCATAACTGTAACAAAGGCTAGTTATTTAATTTGCTATAGCTAGTATCCTTTAGCTTTGTTGGGAATGCCATGTGGCACATTGGGATTGGTCCCATATACAGTAGTGTGTTTAATAGCAAGCTGCCCTGTGTCAACCATTGTAATGGCATAATCCCATATACATAGTCCTAACTCTACAGCCAGTGATAAAAGGCTGATAGAGTGCCATCAGAATGATTGGACTAGTGACAAAATAAGAAGGAAGCACATGAATTGCTTCCTTCTTATTGTATATACAATTTATAAATGAATACGCATTTAATACTGCTATGTCTCATGCTCAAGATAAAACAAGGAGTTTCCTTTCTGTCCACGTGCAGCCCATCATGCTACTGTTGTGAGTCTAGCCCATGAACATTCTTTTCCCAGTACATTTAATTAACAGTTTGCCGAGTTTTGCACTCGTTGGTTTCCTTTGGGTATTTCTACTCTAGCTCTAAAGATTGCCTAGCCTAAGCTCCTGCTAAACTAGTCTTCACTAAGCTAGAGTCAGGACTGCCTCTGCTTCAGCTCACGTCAAAGAAAGCTGAGCACGGACAAACTATTGAAAGTTCAGATCATGATCCAAAAAACATTGGCAAAAACTTCACCACTTAAAGGTATCACGCTTAAAAGGAATCTTGAAAGACAAACTCATAAATGTGTGATCTTAGTCATAGGCATAGGATTTGAGAATATGCATACATAAGCAATATTGTAAGGCTGGCAGAGAAACTGGGTGGGAGAAAGTACAATGATACTTTTTAAGCCATCACTAATAAGCAATGAAAGCCCCATCTTAATTCACAAACTCGATGCCTTCATTACATTAGATCCAGCCACAAACCTTCCAGCAACACATTCCTTCACGCCACTGTGAAGCAAATCACTACTCAGACATTTGAAGTCCATCAAGTGCCAAAACACCATCATTGCCCATTACTTGTCAATAAGGAGGAAATAGCAAAGCTGATGAAATGCTCTTGAGAGATGCATTCTAACATTGGAAGAACAAAACAAAAAAAGAAGGAGGGGCCGACACCAGTTCATTGCCCAGCTATCCACCTGACCTACTACCAACAGGAAACAAAATCTATGTAAACCTAGCCAAACTTTGTAGATTACCTGAAAATGATCTCCATCAAGCAGAGTATGTTCACTTTTTCCAGCAATTTTTTTTCATTATCCACAAGAGCCGGCTGAGCAGCAAGGTCGGTTTTGTATCTCCAACACAGCTCCTGATATTTAGCTAGATCGCCTGTGTTAAAAGCTTGTAAGATGTGATAGAGCCATTCAACACTAGACCCCAGAAGGCTCTTCACCTGCCAAGTATAATCATTATCAGTATCAAAGCACGCCTAAAATATGAATCATATCAGCACAAGGAAAGAAATGGCTGCTTTAACTGCATAGAGTGGAATTCGCTTCAAGTATTTATTTGCAAAGAAGCACAGGAAAAGTTTGAAGCAGGAAGCTGTTGAATGGACCAAGAAAACGGAAAGAAGACCATTATACCAACTCCTGATTCACCCTCATTTTATGATTTTACTAGAATGCATTCACAGCAAATTCAAGGGAAGCTTGCTAATGGTATAGGTATCACAATATTACCACAAGCTTGCAAGCCAGCCTGAGTAAGATGCTAAATAAATGAAGCACAAGAAAAAGCCTTGTGAATTCTATGTAAATGGACCCATATACCTAGATGAATCCAAGAACATTCCCAAACTCATCCTCTAAAAACACAACATAGTGCAGTTTGAATCTCATGATAGTCACTCATAAAGTTGAAAACCATAAACTCCATCAGGCATAGCAGGGACTAGCTACTATGACATCCCCACTGACGTCATCAGCGCCCAACAGTGGGTGTAGACCATAGTATAAGCTACCTCAGTGTTGAGGTGTTCTTCACTTGGTTCAGGTGTCAGATCAAGGGGCTTTTGCCCAGATTTTGTTTGATAGCACTTGGGTTACCGACAAAGATCTTCAGATGCATTTTATCCCCTTGGCAGAAGGGTGATTGCTTGGGATTTATCCCATTTTCTGTTGCAGGTTTTGTGACAGGCTGAAGTGTCATTTTTTTTTTGGGTGTTTGCCAAGTGGTTTATGCATATCAACTCAGTGCAATACCTCATCTGAGGTGGGAGAAGTGATCACTACAGCCAGTACAGCAGTGTTTACAGCAGTGTTTTGTGTTTTGTCAGCCAATGATGCACTGTTAAAGCACTTGTGGAGCAGCTGCAGCATTCTGAAATTACTGTTTATGCCTATTTGAGCACGGTACAGTGTGTCAGAAGGTACAGTATTTGCAGGGACATTTACTGTTTTGCTGCAGATTTTCCTGACAGTAAAAAACAGCACTATTGTGAGTGCTCCTGACTCTTTATAGAGCAGGTTTTTTCTGAGAAATCAGAATTTTATTCAGTCTTGCTGGACTACAGGTACTTTCCTTATCTGATATGGCATCAGGGGGAAGTGATTCTTCAATTCTGAACATAAAGAAACTGGAAGGAGCACACAATTATGCATTATGGGCAGTACAGTGCTTGAATGTACTTCTGTTAAAGAAGATTTCTAAGCCCATAAGGGTGAAGGGTGTCAAGCCATCTGACATGGCAACTGATGACTGGGAAGAGCTTGATTTGTCCGCAAGGGCAGCTATCATGCTCACTATTTCTGACACTCTTGTGTTCAATGTTCAGGCTGAAAAGACCTCTTATGGTCTATGGCAAAGGCTAGAAGAATTGTATGCCCAAAAGAGCTCAGCCAGTAAGGTTTATTGGTTGAAGAAGCTGGTTGATCTTCGCATGAAGGAAGGTACAGCTATGACCTCACACTTGAGTGAGTTCAATGCCATCTTTACACAGCTGATTGCACAGGGATTGAACCTTGATGAGGAGTTCAAGGCTACTTTCTTGCTGTGTACCCTCCCTGAGAGTTGGGACACTTTCAAGACCACCCTGTCAAATTCGAATGTCACTCTTATTTATGCTGATGTAGAGAGCTCTCTCCTTATGGAGGAGATGAGCAGGAAGAATAATGCGAGCAGCAAGTCTTCAAATACCTTGCAGGTACAGGATAGAGGCAGGACTCAGTAGAAGGGGAGATCTGCTAGTAAGTCCAAATCCCGCAGTCAGTCCCGTGGCAAAAAGGATATTGAATGCTTTTATTGTGGCAAGAAGGGACATGTAAAGTCTAAGTGCTTCAAGTTCATACGGGATCAGAAAGCCAAGAAGGCTGAAACAAAGGATTCAGGCAATGGAAGCAAAGGCAAAGGCAAGGCCAAGGCAGATGACTTGGATGCAGTGAATGTTGCAGCAGAGGACAGTGACAGTGACATACATGATGTTTTATGCTCTTCTGCTGTAATAGCACATGCTTTGGTTATTGATGGCCATGACATGCACACCTGGCTCTTGGACTCACGTGCTTCTTTTCATGTTACTCCTCATAGGGAGTGGTTTACTTCCTACACAGGTACTTATGGAGTTGTTCATCTTGGGAACAACTATGCATGTCAGATTGCAGGGATTGGCAGTATACAGATAGTATTCCCTAATGGACGCATATTTATGCTTGATGGTGTCCGTCATGTGCCGCAAATCAAGAAAAATCTGAGTAGCACTGGCTTATTGGATGACAGTGGTTACCACACCACATTTGGGGATTCCCACCCCGCTCAACCTCTACCTGGCCAGCAAGTCAGACAGCGCCGTACGGACGTACGTCGTCCGTACATCCGTACGGACGGGCATCGAGCAGCGACGGCATTGCATCGCGGGCGCGGGCGCGAGCACGGATCAGCGAGCGGGCGCAGGCATCGAGCAGGGCACGGGCACTGGCGCAGGCGCGGGCATAGAGCTGGGCGCGGGCTGTATAGCAGCTGTTAGCTGCAGCAGGGCGGCGCCGCGTCACGCCAGCAGCTGCTAGCTGTTAAGCTCTCGGGCGTCGCACAGGCTACAGGTACACGACCGTACGGCAGTCCGTACGACGGGCGTCCGTGCAGTACGGACGAAGCCGCCGTACCTGCAAGGAGATGCATCAAGGGAAGAACTTCCGAAATTTTTTTTTTCTTCTTTCCCTCTTCTGGGATTCCGTACACTGCGAAGGTACATCAAGTACAGCAGGCAGTTTTTTTTTGTGGGAAGAAAAGAAGGAGAAAGAGCTCTCTGCTCTTGATTCAGGATCATCTTTCAGTTCACAGAACTGTGTTTTCTTGAAAGTACAGCAAGTACTTTCATTTACCTCGTGCTTGAGGAGAAGAGAACCACAGTGTGTGGTTGATTGCACAGTTATCTGTTTTTCGTGAAGGAAATGCCTTGATTTTGCAGAGGACTTTTATGCTTTTACTGGGCTTGAATCTCAGTTTCCGGGTGAGTAGATCATAGGGCTTTTGCCTGGCAGTTGATGCTTTGTATGCCTTGAGGTAGTGTGGTGCCAGAGAGCACACATTTGCCTCGATTTCCGCAGTGTCGAGGTGACATTTTCTTGCAGGTCACATTTCTTGTGCAACACTCAGAGAACCTCAGTTGAGCCACGCTTGGCCAGGGCGCATCGAGTTTACTCGGTCCCTAACTGTCCATCGTTGACAGTGCTCAAAAGGTTCCTCATTGAGTGTTTGTACGTTGGGATCTGTGTATGTCATTTCTACACAGGGCAGTATATGCATTACACTGTTGGATGATTTTGTCAGAGAGACTTTCATATTGCATGCTACCTCAGTGTTGAGGTGTTCTTCACTTGGTTCAGGTGTCAGATCAAGGGGCTTTTGCCCAGATTTTGTTTGATAGCACTTGGGTTACCGACAGAGATCTTCAGATGCATTTTATCCCCTTTGTAGAAGGGTGATTGCTTGGGATTTATCCCATTTTCTGTTGCAGGTTTTGTGACAGGCTGAACTGTCTTTTTTTTTTTTTGGTGTTTGCCAAGTGGTTTATGCATATTAACTCAGTGCAATACCTCATCTGAGGTGGGACAGTGATCAGTACAGTCAGTACAGCAGTGTTTACAGCAGTGTTTGTGCTTTGTCAGCTGATTATGCACTGTTAAAGCACTTGTGGAGCAGCTGCAGCATTCTGAAATTACTGTTTATGCCTCTTTGAGCACAGTACAGTGTGTCAGAAGGTACAGTATTTGCAGGGACATTTACTGTTTTGTTGCAGATTTTCTTGACAGTAAAAAACAGCACTATTGTGAGTGCTCCTGGCTCTTGATAGAGCAGTTTTTTTTTTTCTGAGAAATCAGAATTTTTATTCAGTCCTTTTTACTTCCAGTGAGTCAGATACTTTCCTTATCTGATATGGCATCAGGGGGAAGTGATTCTTCAATTCTGAACATAAAGAAACTGGAAGGAGCACACAATTATGCATTATGGGCAGAACAGTGCTTGAATGTACTTCTATTAAAGAAGATTTCTAAGCCCATAAGGGTGAAGGGTGTCAAGCCATCTGACATGGCAGCTGATGACTGGGAAGAGCTTGATTTGTCCGCAAGGGCAACTATCATGCTCACTATTTCTGACACTCTTGTGTTCAATGTTCAGGCTGAAAAGACCTCTTATGGTCTATGGCAAAGGCTAGAAGAATTGTATGCCCAAAAGAGCTCAGCCAGTAAGGTTTATTGGTTGAAGAAGCTGGTTGATCTTCGCATGAAGGAAGGTACAGCTATGACCTCACACTTGAGTGAGTTCAATGCCATCTTTACACAGCTGATTGCACAGGGATTGAATCTTGATGAGGAGTTCAAGGCTACATTCTTGCTGTGTACCCTCCCTGAGAGTTGGGACACTTTCAAGACCACCCTGTCAAATTCGAATGTCACTCTTATTTATGCTGATGTAGAGAGCTCTCTCCTTATGGAGGAGATGAGCAGGAAGAATAATGCGAGCAGCAAGTCTTCAACTGCTTTGCAGGTACAGGATAGAGGCAGGACTCAGCAGAAGGGGAGATCTGCTAGTAAGTCCAAATCCCGCAGTCAGTCTCGTGGCAAAAAGGATATTGAATGCTTTTATTGTGGCAAGAAGGGACATGTGAAGTCTAAGTGCTTCAAGTTCATACGGGATCAGAAAGCCAAGAAGGCTGAAACAAAGGATGCAGGCAATGGAAACAAAGGCAAAGGCAAGGCCAAGGCAGATGACTTGGATGCAGTGAATGTTGCAGCAGAGGACAGTGACAGTGACATACATGATGTTTTACGCTCTTCTGCTGTAATAGCACATGCTTTGGTTATTGATGGCCATGACATGCACACCTGGCTCTTGGACTCAGGTGCTTCTTTTCATGTTACTCCTCATAGGGAGTGGTTTACCTCCTACACAGGTACTTATGGAGTTGTTCATCTTGGGAACAACTATGCATGTCAGATTGCAGGGATTGGCAGTATACAGATAGTATTTCCTGATGGACGCATATTCATGCTTGCTGGTGTCCGCCATGTGCCGCAAATCAAGAAAAATCTGATTAGCACTGGCTTATTGGATGACAGTGGTTACCACACCACATTTGGGGATTCCAAATGGGTGATTACTGATGGCCAGGCTATAGTGGCTGAGGGTTTTAAGAGTGATACCTTGTACCCTCTTGATGTTTCCAGTGTGGGTATTCATGTTGTTGCCATAACCGAGCTGCCAAAGGTTTCATTGTGGCATAGCCGGTTGGGACACATGTCTGTTAAAGGAATGCAAGAACTGTCACGTTTGGGTTATCTGCCGTCTCTTTCTTTTTCAGATTTGCCTACTTGTGATCATTGTATATTTGGCAAGCATTCTGTGACTCCTCATAAGAGGAGAACTCCCCAGAATAGAGCACCACTTGATCTAGTGCACACTGATTTGTGTGAGATGCCACAGTTATCACTAGGGGGTGCAAAATATTTTATTACTTTCGTTGATGATGCCACACGCAAAGTGTGGGTCTATTTCTTGAAGCATAAGGGCGAAGCCTTAGATGCTTTCAAGAAGTTTGTCGCTCAGGTTGAGAATCGGACAGGTCGTAGGCTGAAATGCCTCAGATCCGATAATGGGGGTGAGTATGTGTCACATGCTTTTGTGCAGTTTTGCCAAGATAAGGGCATCAAACAGGAACTCACAGCCCCTCATAATGCATCTCAAAATGGTGCAAGTGAGCGGATGAATCGAACTATTCAGGAGAAGGTTCGATGTATGTTGTCTTATGCTGCATTACCCCATGGCTTTTGGGCAGAAGCCATGCAAACAGCAGTTCACATTATTAACAGGTCGCCAAACAAGGCTTTGGAGTTGAAAGTGCCAGAGGAGGTGTGGTCTGGCAAGCCACCTTCATACAAGCACTTACGTGTATTTGGCTGCGAGTGCTTTGCTCATGTACGCAAAGAACTGCGCACAAAATTGGATCCAAAGTCTATCAGATGCATCTTTATGGGTTATGGTGACGAAGGTGAAATGGGGTACAGGTTATGGGATCCCGTTAAACGGAAAATTATACGCAGCAATGATGTCATCTTTAAAGAGGATAGTGTACACAACGAACCCGTGCAACCTGTGGAATACAGGAGGGTTATTTATGATGATGTTGGACAGCAAAGAATGCCCATTTATATGCAGCAGCAGGCTGCTGCATATAACCCTGTTCAAGAGGGTATACAGGCTGAAAATCAGCCAGATAATTTTGCCAATGATGCACCACTGGATATGCCAGCCGATGGGGCTGTAGAACAGCCAGATATGGTGGTACAGCCACCCCTCATGCATGAAGAACAGGCTGGACAGCAGCCTAATCCGGAACATTTTGTTAGGAGGAGCACCCGTGTACAACGGCCTCCTGCCAGGTTTGTTCCAGGAGCCAATAATGTGGCTGATTTTATCATGCTGACAGATTGTGGTGAGCCTTCCAGCTTCAAGGAAGCTATGGGAAGAACAGAGAAAAAGAAGTGGGAGAAAGCCATGCAGTCAGAAATGGACTCCCTACTTCAAAATGATACATGGGACTTGGTGCAGCTACCTGCAAGCAGAAAGGTTTTGCCATGCAAGTGGGTTTACAAAGTCAAAGTGGATTCAAATGCTTTACCGAGGTATAAGGCCAGATTGGTTGCCAAGGGATTTAAGCAGGAGAAGGGCATTGACTTTGATGAGATCTTTTCCCCTGTAGTCAAGATGACTACTTTGAGAGCAGTGTTAGCTCTTGTTGCTCATGACGACATGGATTTATGTCAGATGGATGTGAAGACAGCTTTTCTTCACGGAGATCTCCATGATGAGATCTATATGAGTCAGCCAGA
Organism: Dipteris shenzhenensis; assembly: GCF_047967505.1. Lineage (NCBI taxonomy): Eukaryota > Viridiplantae > Streptophyta > Polypodiopsida > Gleicheniales > Dipteridaceae > Dipteris > Dipteris shenzhenensis. The sequence continues at coordinate 21,290,413 of NC_141598.1, read as the reverse complement.
GGGATATGCTGTTAAAGGGAAAGAGCAGCTTGTGTGTAAGCTCAAGAGGAGCTTGTATGGACTCAAGCAGGCGCCAAGAGAATGGTACAAGAAGTTTGATGCCTTCATGCAGGCCCAAGGGTATCATAGGTGTGAGACCGATCATTGCTTGTACACCAAACGGGCAAAGGATGGCAGTTTGATGCTACTCATTCTATATGTGGATGACATGCTTATTGCCAGTAAATCTCAGCATGAGATTAGTGCTTTGAAGAAACAACTGCATAAGTCTTTTGACATGAAAGACTTGGGTGATGCAAATCATATTCTTGGCATGCGGATTACTCGTGACAGGTCCAAGGGACTTTTGTTTCTGTCACAGAAAGAGTACATTGACAAAGTACTGCAGCGCTTTAAAATGGAGGGGGGGAAGTCTATTAGTACCCCGTTGCCTCCACATTTAAAACTCAGCAGTAAGGACAGCCCCAGATCAGATGATATTAAGGCTGAAATGGCCAAGGTTCCGTATGCATCTGCAGTTGGATCTTTGATGTATGCCATGGTTGCCACTCGTCCGGATATTGCTTTTGCGGTGGGAGTCATCAGCAGGTATATGGCAAATCCAGGCAAGCGGCACTGGGAAGCACTGAAAGGTGTCTTGAGGTATCTCAAGGGTACCAAAGACTTGTGCATATGCTATGGTAGGCAGGATGCATTGGTGCATGGTTTTACAGATTCAGACTATGCAGGGAATGCAGATAACCGGAAGTCTACTACCGGTTATATTTTCACACTTGCAGGAGGTGCTATATCATGGGTGTCTCGGTTGCAGAAATGCATTGCACTGTCAACTACTGAAGCTGAATATGTTGCAGCCACTGAGGCTTGCAAGGAAGCAATATGGCTTACTCGGCTGGTGGGAGACTTGGGCATTGCAAGAGATATGCCAGTTTTGCATTGTGATAGTCAGAGTGCTATCATGTTGGCAAAGAATCCGGTCTTTCGTTAGAAGACCAAGCACATAGATGTGAAATATCATTTCATCAGGGAGGTACTGGAAGACAAGCGACTTGAGCTTGTGAAGGTGCATACTGATGATAATCCTGCAGATTTGCTCACTAAGAGCTTGCCTACTGAGCGGTTTGCACATTGCCGCCACATCATGAATTAGGATGAGACCATTCTTATTTTATGGTCCTGTATACAATAACTGTATATTGCTGTAATTTTTATTCTTTTCTCCCCTTTAGGCACATTGGCCTTTAGGTGGGAGGTTGTTGGGGTAAAGGCACATTGCCACCCCTTTATTAAAGTTAAGACATCTATGACTGTCTTAAGACAGTCATAGGATAAAACCTAATCCTAATAAAACTAATGAGTTTGTGGTGTGGCTCATCACTTCACACCCGCACATTTGTGTCTTCTCTCTCTCTCACACTCTCCTCCCTCTTACTCTTCCCCCTTCAGGCCCTTCAAACCCAGCTGCCAAAGGTTTCATTGTGGCATAGCCGGTTGGGACACATGTCTGTTAAAGGAATGCAAGAACTGTCACGTTTGGGTTATCTGCCGTCTCTTTCTTTTTCAGATTTGCCTACTTGTGATCATTGTATATTTGGCAAGCATTTTGTGACTCCTCATAAGAGGAGAACTCCCCAGAATAGAGCACCACTTGATCTAGTGCACACTGATTTGTGTGAGATGCCACAGTTATCACTAGGGGGTGCAAAATATTTTATTACTTTCGTTAATGATGCCACACGCAAAGTGTGGGTCTATTTCTTGAAGCATAAGGGCGATGCCTTAGATGCTTTCAAGAAGTTTGTCGCTCAGGTTGAGAATCGGACAGATCGCAGGCTGAAATGCCTCAGATCCGATAATGGGGGTGAGTATGTGTCACATGCCTTTGTGCAGTTTTGCGAAGCTAAGGGCATCAAACAGGAACTCACAGCCCCTCATAATGCATCTCAAAATGGTGCAAGTGAGCGGATGAATCGAACTATTCAGGAGAAGGTTCGATGTATGTTGTCTTATGCTGCATTACCCCATGGCTTTTGGGCAGAAGCCGTGCAAACAGCAGTTCACATTATTAACAGGTCGCCAAACAAGGCTTTGGAGTTGAAAGTGCCAGAGGAGGTGTGGTCTGGCAAGCCACCTTCATATAAGCACTTACGTGTATTTGGCTGCGAGTGCTTTGCTCATGTACGCAAAGAACTGCGCACCAAACTGGAGCCAAAGTCTATCAGATGCATCTTTATGGGTTATGGTGACGAAGGTGAAATGGGGTACAGGTTATGGGATCCCGTTAAACGGAAGATTATACGCAGCAATGATGTCATCTTTAAAGAGGATAGTGTACACAAGGAACCCGTACAACCTGTGGAATACAGGAGGGTTATTTATGATGATGTTGGACAGCAAAGAATGCCCATTTATATGCAGCAGCAGGCTGCTGCAGATAACCCTGTTCAAGAGGGTATACAGGCTGAAAATCAGCCAGATAATTTTGCCATTGATGCACCACTGGATATGCCAGCAGATGGGGCTGTAGAACAGCCAGATATGGTGGTACAGCCACCCGTCATGCATGACGAACAGGCTGGACAGCAGCCTAATCCGGAACATTTTGTTAGTAGGAGCACCCGTGTACAACGGCCTCCTGCCAGGTTTGTTCCAGGAGCCAATAATGTGGCTGATTTTATCATGCTGACAGATTGTGGTGAGCCTTCCAGCTTCAAGGAAGCTATGGGAAGAACAGAGAAAAAGAAGTGGGAGAAAGCCATGCAGTCAGAAATGGACTCCCTACTTCAAAATGATACATGGGACTTGGTGCAGCTACCTGCAGGCAGAAAGGTTTTGCCATGCAAGTGGGTTTACAAAGTCAAAGTGGATTCAAACGCTTTACCGAGGTATAAGGCCAGATTGGTTGCCAAGGGATTTAAGCAGGAGAAGGGCATTGACTTTGATGAGATCTTTTCCCCTGTAGTCAAGATGACTACTTTGAGAGCAGTGTTAGCTCTTGTTGCTCATGACGACATGGATTTATGTCAGATGGATGTGAAGACAGCTTTTCTTCACGGAGATCTCCATGATGAGATCTATATGAGTCAGCCAGAGGGATATGTTGTTAAAGGGAAAGAGCAGCTTGTGTGTAAGCTCAAGAAGAGCTTGTATGGACTCAAGCAGGCGCCAAGAGAATGGTACAAGAAGTTTGATGCCTTCATGCAGTCCCAAGGGTATCATAGGTGTGAGACCGATCATTGCTTGTACACCAAACGGGCAAAGGATGGCAGTTTGATGCTACTCATTGTATATGTGGATGACATGCTTATTGCCAGTAAATCTCAGCATGAGATTAGTGCTTTGAAGAAACAACTGCATAAGTCTTTTGACATGAAAGACTTGGGTGATGCAAATCATATTCTTGGCATGCGGATTACTCGTGACAGGTCCAAGGGACTTTTGTTTCTGTCACAGAAGGAGTACATTGACAAAGTACTGCAGCGCTTTAAAATGGAGGGGGGGAAGTCTATTAGTACCCCGTTGCCTCCACATTTAAAACTCAGCAGTAAGGACAGCCCCAGATCAGATGATGATAAGGCTGAAATGGCCAAGGTTCCGTATGCATCTGCAGTTGGTTCTTTGATGTATGCCATGGTTGCCACTCGTCCGGATATTGCTTTTGCGGTGGGAGTCATCAGCAGGTATATGGCAAATCCAGGCAAGCGGCACTGGGAAGCAGTGAAAGGTGTCTTGAGGTATCTCAAGGGTACCAAAGACTTGTGCATATGCTATGGTAGGCAGGATGCATTGGTGCATGGTTTTACAGATTCAGACTATGCAGGGAATGCAGATAACCGGAAGTCTACTACCGGTTATATTTTCACTTTTGCAGGAGGTGCTATATCATGGGTGTCTCGGTTGCAGAAATGCATTGCACTGTCAACTACTGAAGCTGAATATGTTGCAGCCACTGAGGCTTGCAAGGAAGCAATATGGCTTACTCGGCTGGTGGGAGACTTGGGCATTACAGGAGATATGCCAGTTTTGCATTGTGATAGTCAGAGTGCTATCATGTTGGCAAAGAATCCGGTCTTTCATCAGAAGACCAAGCACATAGATGTGAAATATCATTTCATCAGGGAGGTACTGGAAGACAAGCGACTTGAGCTTGTGAAGGTGCATACTGATGATAATCCTGCAGATTTGCTCACTAAGAGCTTGCCTACAGAGCGGTTTGCACATTGCCGCCACATCATGGGATTAGGATGAGACCATTCTTATTTTATGGTCTTGTATACAGTAACTGTATATTGCTGTAATTTTTTATTCTTTTCTCCCCTTTAGGCACATTGGCCTTTAGGTGGGAGGTTGTTGGGGTAAAGGCACATTGCCACCCCTTTATTAAAGATAAGACATCTATGATTGTCTTAAGACAGTCATACGGTAAAACCTAATCCTAATAAAACTAATGAGTTTGTGGTGTGGCTCATCACTTCACACCCGCACACTTGAGTCTTCTCTCACTCAACAACCTTTTGATGTGTTTTTACCTTAAACTTAGCTGTAAATATCTTCTAAAACCCAGGCATCTCACTAACAACATTCAGACTCAATAATAGTTATAAAATGTTAACCATAGAAAAAATGAAGACAATCTTTCTAAATGAAGTCCATATCAGTGTAAACATACAATGAATCAAGATGAAAGCTATATATTGCAGTCTCATCGCAAGTCCAATGGCGCTTTCTATGGTCCTATAGCAATTTACATGAGATCGAAGTCAAAGGAGATGGGGCCCTGGAAATGCTTACAATTGGATGGGCCAGTAGCTCTCCAAAATTGTAGATATTGTCTCCCAACAAAGCTGCAAGTGACAGATCAAATGCCAAATCCTGCATCCCACCACAATATTAACTGAGGGCATGTTAAGCATGCCATAGACACAATTATAGACATCAAGCTGCACCCACAAAGTTTTATCCCAAAATAACTGCCATAAAAGAGACGGAGGAAAATGAAGCAGCTTGAGCAGCACGGACTTATGCAACTGTGCACACTTTTATGTTTTTTCACGCCAGACAACCTCTAAAAGGGTCGAAAAGCAGAGCTCACCAGTTTAAAAGGTTCAGATAGTGTCTCCACAGATGTATATGCCAAATACATAAGGGCACTTTTGTAAAATTCTGCAAACTCCTGCCGCGACTTGAAATATTGAGATGAAACCCAATGAAAAGTAGCATGCACAGAAGGGTCTACATCTGTCATACTGTCCAGAGTAATTTTCCCTTCATCCAGCAGTTTCTTGCACTCCTTTTGCTCCCCTCGCTCTAGCTTTAAAGCGGCTATCCGCATCTTCAAGTACAAAACTGGTTCCTCAATACGTCTCTGCTTCGTTGCCCTAAGCTTTTCAATCACTTCCTCTAAATAACTGACGGCAACTTCATTTTCAGTATACTGGCGAGAGACTATGTCTGCAAAGTGGGCAAGCTTCAAAAGATTTATTTTGGTCTCAAACTCTGAGATAAAATTGTGATAGAGTTGGATAAGGGCATCCCCTGCCTGCAAAGTAACACAAATTAGACCCGGAGGAAAAAGATGGTCTCGTCTGAAATCGCATGCAAAAAGGTGTACCATAGTTGTACTAAAATGTAACACTTGAAACACTTGCTCTGCAAAAGAGGTACAAATGGAGTATTCAAACCCAAGCAGCAAAAACAGAATCAGCAAGCAGGCGATGGCTCCAAACAAATAATCTGCATGCCAGACAAATTAATTAAATTGATGTGTTAATTTGGGTAGAGCTCGGTGGCATGCACTCAGCAAGCCAAGTGTCACGATTTAAAGAATGATAGCCAAGGTATTAAACCTTACCATGACCTAATATCTTAAGTAGGTCACAAGACTATGATAAAAGACAAAGTGGATGAGATGCCTAGCACCATCCAACCACAGAGCTTAAGCCAAGCTTACCGATAAAAGACAAAGTGGATGAGATGCCTAGCACCATCCAACCGCAGAGCTTAAGCCAAGCTTACCCTAGAGGAGGGAGTCTAGGTCACATCCAGCATCATTCTCATAGTGACGCATCTTACAACAATAATGGCATTTAACCTTCTTGTATGTCTATTTGGATCTATTGCTGGAACCCTGAGCATTACTGTTGGCATTGCTACCACCTTCTCCACCTCTATCTACATTTGAAGCATCTGCATTTCTCTGAAATTTCCCTTTGCCTTTCCCACAGCCACAGGCAGCAAAGGCTTGCTCATTACCATTATTCTCCTCCATGTTCTGCATCATCTGCTCTTCCTGATAGAGCATCCTAATCATCTCTTGCATACTAGGCATGACAAATTAACTATCATGTTGAAACCACAAAATGAAATTTCTGAAGGTGGGTGACAACGAGTTTAAAATGATGGGAATGAGGTTTATGGCTTCTATCCTTTCATCAATCACAAAGCTCTCAGATCTAGGTGAGATGATTGGAGGGTTGCATCTCACTCTCATCTCTTCAAAAAGTGACTCCTAATTGCAACACCTGCCTTGTGCTGCTCATTTCAAAATTGTCTGTCAACCTGTGATGAAGTCTTGCACTTATTATGTGATTATTAAAAGTATGCCTTTAATGATGGACATTGCCATCTTTTGTCTCCCTATCCTCAATTTTCTTGGCATTATTAAGGGGCAGCTTGCCTTGATAGTTCTTTGTACCATTGATTATTTCTCTAAAATGAGGCATGCTGTCCATCCTTGCAAGGAAAAGCTATCACCCAACAACTGTTGCACAACGAGATGCAAAATGCTATAGTAGAATGAAGCAGAGGTTCTACTAATTCTGCTATCTGCTACTAGTTTAGGGACTAGGCAAGCTGAGAATAGCAAGAACTAGTAAGAAACATAGAAATGGGGTAGAGGGAAGGTCTCTCTTACTTGGAAGAGAGGACATGGATGTACAACTCCATGGGGCTGGCTAGCACGGCTGCTAGATGCTGCTGTCCTTGCATGTACAGCTTTCAGCTGATCTTAGGAGGTGCAACTCTCAATGAAAGATGTGTGCTTGTATTAGTGTTCAATAAGAACGAAGTAAGGGTCTTTTCGCAGAGAAAAACCTAAATCGGACCTGCTGGAACAGATTCCCAGGTAAATTAGAGGGCAAATGAAATCAAATCAACACCAAACCTTGTACAGTTGTTCCCCCAGCTGAGGCGACTCAGTACATGCCATCAAAACAGAAATTGGAGCAGAATTTGTCCAGATCGCAGCAGATAAAGAGGTCTGATGGCACACTGATTCCCCGGCAATTTTTGGCTTGAAAATGGAAATTTCTCTGAGATTGTTGAGGGCTAATGATCTCCTGATTTCATGCTGAACACATTCATTTCAAAATCATTCAATTTCGAGTACATTGGCATTTAGGGCTGATCAGAGGCTGACACGTGGCAGAGCAAGATACAGAACATTTCTGGCGCTTGATCTTTGCGCAGGGCTAGCCCTTATGCTCTAGATGAGGTGCTCCAAATTTTCCTTTCTTGATTGAGGCTGAGCATGTGGGAAGGGCATTGGGTCTGTCCTCAAGCAGGGCCATGGCTGAGTGATAAAGAGTACATATTTCCAACTCATGACAAAGAGATGCTTGCTATTGTACATGCAATCAAGCAGTGACACCGGTAGTCATTTCAAAGTAAGGACAGATCGTAGGTCATTGAAATATTTTGTATCCCAAAATACTCTCACTCCAAAGCAAAAGAGGTGGTTAGAATTTATTCAAGGCTGTCATTTTGACATTGAATATAAGAGGGGAAAGGAGAATGTTATTGATGCATTATCTAGACTATGGTCATGTCAATGCTATGTCATTTACACTATATACAAGGATTGGATTCATGATCTTCAGGAGGAATACTTGGGGTACCCAGAATCAGCTGAGATCTTCATGGCTCTCCAAGACCCACAATGCAAAGATTACCCTCAATATGCCTTATAGAATGGTCTTTTAATGTACTTGTATATTTGGTCCCTCATTCTTTTTTCAAGATTGATTTTGAAGGAGATGCATAGTTCACCAATGGCTGGACACATTGGTTTGGGTAAGACCTATGACAAAGTAAAGCAAGGGGTTATGGAAAGATGTCATGAATTAGAAATTGGGGCTTTTAAGATCTATGTGTTATATTGCTCTATTCTATCCTGTCTATGCATAAATTGCAGCAATCAGTGGTAGTGGAGCCCTCAAAATCTCTGAATTAGGGCAAACTGTGGTGCATCTGCCACGTGGCATTCATTTTTCTACCTTGGCCAGTGATAATTACTGATCAACTCGTATATAGTGCCAAGGCAGAGTATTCCCTGTTCAGCAGAGCATTTGAGTTTGTACCCTGACCCAACGTGGTCAGTATTAACCAGAACTGGTCACGTTGACCCATGGTATGGCTGGCCTGTCAGGTGAGCATGCACATGACCTTATCCTGCACAGAAATGACCATGATTAGGGCTGCTGTGTGCAACCCTAACTTGCTGCAAACAGCCTCTGAATGAATTCTGTCACAAGTCCATATCCCTCTACCTAGCCACACCAACTCCCTTGATCTACTGACACCTTGTCCTCCTCGTACGAAGGCTCACAGGTCGGTCAGTGATCTCAAACAGAGTCCTCCATAATCTGCCCTCACCAGTCTTCTTCAATATGAGCATGGGAACGGTTCTACGACTTGAGCCCTCGACAGTTGCCAGCAACCCCATTCTAGTCTCAACTCTGAACCAGCCTTCAATTGAGGAAGATTTCTAAGTTCTCTGGCTGGGGTCTCATGAATCTCCTTGTCAGAGAGACATGGGTAGGAGTAACAGATGCTGCCTGAGCTTCTTACTCAATTCTAGTCTCAGTTGTGAACCAGAATTCTGTCAAGGAAGATTTCTTATTTCTCTGGCCAGTGGCTCCCCATTGTCCTTGGCTGGATCAGATAAAGAAGTATGGTACATGCCATTGTTGCATGGCAAGGGACTACTACAACGTGACTGCCCACTGCTTGAGAAGCTGCCCCCTGCCACAAAGCACTTGGTAATGCTCACTCACGATTAGAGCGAGGACGTGGCAGATTCAATGAGTATTTGCACAGGGTATGATAGCCTGGCTGACAAAGGGGCGGCGCGCCTTTTCTCCCCTTCTCTCTTGGTGAATAGGAAGAAAGACACAAGCCAGAAGATCCAGGATCCTGACAATGTCCAGAGTTCTCTCCAGAGGTAGTGTCTAGGAGACAGTGGCCCAGCATCACTGCGTGCAACATTTGGGTCACAGATTGCAGCCTCACGCCACACGTACTTGAGCATCCATTTATACAAAGTCTTCGTATTGAGTTTTTGTCGGCACTCCAGAGGTGAATTGCAGACTCAGCCATGACGAAGGCTAGCACTAAAGGAGAAGGCTAAGCTACAATTGCTTGTGAAGACTAAACGATTTCATTTTAGTCTCTCCCAGACGAGCATCTAAATCTAGCCGATAGGCCCACGTGCATTGCGTTGTTTGTTAAGTCCACCACAATAGTTGGTGGCACCTGTTTCCAAGGTCGTGTATGTGCAGCCCCTCGCATACCCTGTTACAAATCCAACCCCTGATTTGTGGAGTCCATGGTATTTGTACCATGTTTGTGAAATGATTTGAGTTTGTTTCTCCATTCAATGTTCAATCACGTTCTCGTTTCCAAGTGTAAAGCTAGCCTCTAGTGCTGCTAATTAGGGCTGCTTCTTTCAAATTGCAACGTCACAACATGCCTACGAAGGCCAACTTGGTTGTGAAAAAAGAGTCAGATAGACCACAGTGACCTGGCCAGCCAGCCAGCCAGCCAGTGACTAGCAAACCAGCCCGCTAAACGACAAGCTCTTTAAAAGGTGGGCCACTTGGTCCCATGGAATGCAGTAGTTCGTTGTGACACCAAAGGCAAATTAGGTCTGCATAACAGAAGAGCACACTGGAAAATGAGCTTTGATCTCGGCAAGCCTTATGATATCTGCAGCAGCAATGGAGATGTATTAAGCAGGAGCTGATTCCACCATTATTAAAGAGGGAGGAACAGCTGAAAAACCACTGTGAATTCAGAGACCTTAATAGGGCGTGCTTGATTCCAATCAACAAATAAGAACTGTCCTCCTCTTTTACAGGTATGTACCTTCAATTGAGATCAAACTCTTGGAGCGCCTGACATAACCACTAAACTATCCGGATTGAAGCCTACCTCTGCCAGTTTAAATCTTAATAGCATCTACTTCACCCAAACTGATGCCTTATACGCATCACAGACCCTGGTCCTTAACCTCCTTTTCGGTCTCCCAAAACCACAACCTCCTGCAGTTGCAGCTATTGCGCATCTTGTGGATCTGTCTCCTCATATTCTATCCTCTAGGAGAATGATGGGCTACGGCGTATTAGAGCAAGGTGCTAAGAATTCCAAATGATGTGGCTACCAGAAACAAAAGATCACAGAATAATTACCAAGCCACCAATGGATGGCCTTCAGAACAGTAGAATATATCCAGTCTTGCAGATTGAAAATTTTTGAACACCGCAGTTTTAAAAAAATAGCAAATACGAGGACAGAGACAAAGACAGGGGAGTGTCGGACGGGAAGGAAACAGGAGCTGATGGCATCTAAAGCAGGCTCTACAAAACCTATCATAGCTTCGTGTGTCGCAGCCAAACAACAGGATCCACGTCAAATGCCTTTGTCACAACAAGCGTACAAGATCGCAAGGCACTGCCAGGGATGAAGAGATCGCCTACGATACACAGAGGCATGCCCGTGAACTGTTAAACCGTACCTGGAAGACGGTCAAAGCGACGAACTGCTCCAATTTGAGGGTAAGCTGATGCCAGAGTTTGCGCTCGTACAAATCAGCGAGGGAAGAGTACCACTCGGCGAGTTCGGGCTGCGCAGCGCGCTGATTTTCCAAATACTTCAATGCAGCCATGGCGAATGACGAGGAGAAGCTCAGGCGTTGGCTGTGAAGAAGAAAAGAAAAGAAAGACACAGAAGAAGCTAGTGAAGTAATTTTGACGGCTTTCCTAACTTACAACCCAAGTCATGTCGGCTACCACTTCACCTAACCTCTTTGGTTTCCAGTTAACCGTGGTGATAGCGGTAGCTCAGGGTGCTGTGCCAGAGCAGCTAAGACGTGGTGGCTGTTAAGATGGCAGAGAAGGAGGGGTGAGGGCAATAATCTTTATGCCTTTCCTAACTGACGTCCCAAGTCATGTCGGCTACCACTTAGCCTGACCTCATTGGTTTCCAGTTAACCTCGATAGGAAGGAGCAGCGGTACGATGTGTGTCTGCCTACCCACAATCCATGCATGTGTTGCGAATCGAGTCTCTTCTCCACCATTCGATGGCTTGCAAAAGGCACGAACCTCATGTATGATCATTTGCAAAAGGCAAGAACCTTGTATAGAGCGGTTGTCCTCGTTCACATAGCATAGGTCCCCATACAGATGTGCCCCTTGGAGTGGACCATGGGTGTGTCCATGGTTGGGTGAGTGCGACCAAGAAAACAAAAACAAGGCCATGAGATTTGTAGAAGGAGGAACACCAACAACCCTTTAGCCCACCCCGCAGAGCAGCAGCAACTCAAGTGGTTGGGCATTTGCGCCATCTTAGTTGGTTGCCTGCATTTAAATGCCCCCTATTGCCTTTCAACATAGGTCACAAGCAGATGTGCCCCTCGGAGATGGTTGTGTGTGTGCGAGTGGGTTGGAGGAGGCAGTGAATAAAAGTCTAATTAGAAAAAAAAGTTCTCGTACATGCCATTTTTGGGCCAAAGGAAGCACTCGTTGCATTGATGCCTTCTCATCTCCAATTTTATTACCGTCCCCATTGTGGACTTGTAACACCATGCATCCACATTACTAGCTACATGTCCTTCTATGCACATGCCATGTGCCATACATTGACTTTTTGTGCTTCCATTGACCCTTGACGGCTAAAAAGTGCCATGGGTCAACACTCCTAATGACACTTCCCTACACCATGAAGTTTTCACAAGGGTCATTAACATCCATGAGGTCTTCACAAGGATCCATGACGTATTTGCCTTGCAATATGGTTCCTTCATCCATAATTCTTCTTACTAACCAAAATTTCAATAATGAAGTTTTCAATACAAGAAATATATAGTCTATTAATGGTTTAATGTCATGTTCTACAATTTTGTTGTGCTCTTGGGTGCTTCGAGAAGACACCCCTCGAGTGCTTAGAGAAGACACCGCTATGAAACATAATTTTATAGTAGTTTTTCATTGATGGGCATGTATTTGATCAAATTAAAAAATGCTCTATGTTTGTCAACTTCTTTTACATCCTTTGAATCATTTTTCTCCCATCTTCTAGAATCAATTCCTTCTCATAAAGATGTATGTCCAAATCTTGGTTTCTAGCATCTATTTGTCCTTTGAGCTAGAGTGTTATCCACAACCTATTTACTCGACAACAAAGGTTGGTTTTGTTAGATATTAACATTTACAAAGTTTTGATATCACAATTAAGTTCTACTTATAAACACCTTTTTTTGACATTTACTAGGTATGGTTGCAAATTTGGATGCCGAACACACACTCGAGAAGCTTTAACAACAAAGCCTTGAGACACAATTTGCAATGTACCTCTAGCAAAAGATTAGCATAGAACTAAATTTGCCATTTACAACACATAGACTTGATGCATGATTTTTTGCACATCTCATTATGCCTCCATTTTGAAAGTTCCACCAAATAGAGCAATTTTCCACGTAAATGTCTTACTTGTCCTCCCCCACTATAACATCAGCTTACTCATGCAATTATGGGATTATCATTCTCAACTTCGAACCATCATGCCACCATTATAGTTGATGAGCCTTCTTTTACCAAATCTCTTAATTTACTTATGGCTCTACATTTCTTTAGCACCTATGGGAATGACCCTTCATGGATCCTCCATCTTATGAGAGTGAATAGTTTCCTAGATCTAAATTGTCTTATTAGAAATAATATAAATTCTAATTGGGAAAGCAATCATTTTAACCTAAATGTTTCTCCAACCAATTAGGTTTTGAAGCCATAATAGTTACAATTCTCACATCAAGTAAACTTTGGATGCCTTTGATAAACCATAACCAAAAATGTCAACCTTGGATTAAGAAAAAAATCATTCAAGAAATCACCATTCAATCATCCTTGTATTCCTTCAGGTAAGTCTTTTGTGCTCTATTAGCCAAGCCATTTACTATGAACAACTATAATTGATATTCAATGCCTATGACATTAATGCACAATCATAAGTGATATTCAATGCCTATGATTAGGATCTCACATCAATATACATTAAAATAATCCAAGATAAAGTTTGGGTAGCTTTGAGATAACAATGGAAAATATATTTGATGATGTATCGTAGTGTTACATTATGTTTCAATAAATTATTGTTGATCATTAATTTTTAAATAAGAACTCATCCAATGCTACATTGGTTGAGTACTTGACAACCCTTGCTAGATCAATTGACCAAATACTAGAATTTAGGGACACGTAGGTCAACATAGCCCGTGAGTCCCAATGAGCACATCAACCTAAACACATATGGCATCAATACGCATGTGCAGGCCAAAAACTCTCATCATAAGAGAGGGAATTGGAATTTGGGCTAATCACCTAATTATTCCCTTAAACTTACTAGCCTAAACTAGTCTTGAATTCCTGGGTTGTGGTTTTGAGTTTCAGATTCAAGCTATAAATGAATAATGGTTTTAATCTTTTGTCTTTGGAATCAATGGAATTTCATTTTTAACCAAGATGATATATGATGCCTTTGATTGGGTTGTATACGAATTTTGCTTTTAACCAAGATGATAGATGATGCCTTTGATTGGGTTGAATATGAATATGTTGTAACTTTTTTGCCTAGCTAATCCAAACAATGGAAAAGGATATTAGCTCATTGTTATCCTTTCTTGCTCTTATCTTGGTTTTGGTCAATCACTGCCTAGATGCTTGAAGTAGCATAGTCCATCTCGATATACTACATCAGTACATTGGTTGAACGCTATGCTCAAAAAAATGAGATGAAAGAGTGCCACACAAGTAAGAAGATATAGTTCAAGCACATGTGCTTATGGAAGTCCTTCATGAGAATAGGAATCTGAAGTATGTAGTAGGATCAAGAATTTAGCATAGTGTGAACTTTTTAGTAGGCACTTCAAAACTTTTCATAGTAAGGAATGGGGTGGAGCAACCCTTAAAAATGACTTGATTATCTAACCATCACAAGAAAGTGTCAAGGGTCACCCACACCTCAAGAGAAGAATTCACCTTGAACTATATTCCAATAATTTTCCTCCCCTTTGATCTTCTCATGTTTTCATAAAACAAGAAAGGTAAGCAAACGTGGAATTTGAGAGCCCAATAGAAGAAAGGGGGAAAAAGACCATCCACCTTTGGTAATTGAATGTGGGACTCCAAAATTTGAGTGGTCAAATGGTTTGTTACAAATATGAACTATGTGCAATTATGGCTTAAGCATGCTATATTGCAAAATGGGAGCATGGCATAGCTAAAATCATTGAAGTACTTGCATTTAGGCACCAACAAGTGGAGAAAACATAACAATGTAGTTGAGGACATTGGTCATCAAGTAATGCAAGAATATAATGACTTCAATGTTAATGCTTAGCTCCTGGAGCATGGCTAAAGAGGCATGGTCTAGCATGAGCAAGAAGGAGTATAGATAGCACACCTATTACACTAGTGTAGCAAAAACCCTCCAAAAACCATAGGGCATAGCACCAATAGAGGTATAAGATTGAATACCCAAGAAAGAAGAAAAGACCCAAAGGAATGGCTACAATAAGAAGTGTAGTGTTTGAGCTAAAACCCTACGAGCCTTGCTACTGAGCAAGTGTCCAAGGAACAAGCTTGGTGGGATAAGGAGTGTCTCGAGAAGATCAAGTGAAAAAGACCCCCAAGAAGTCTAAAGAGCCAAAACAAAGTCAAGAAGACATAGAAGTCCTTGTGAGGGATCTTAAAAACACATACCCATAAGAAAGGCAAGATAAGGGAAAAGGTCAAGTATCTAAATCCCACCACACTATGAATGAGAGTCCTAGCTAAGAGGAGAATACCAGACTAGCACAACTGAATGAACACAAAGAACCACCCAACAACCATAAAACATAAAGAGCCTCCTATAGTCATGGTGATATTATAGGTTTATCATGGAAGGGATGATGATGACCCATATAGACATTTGCATATATTTTATCAAGTGTCCAACATCATAACTATACTATAAAAGAAGATTATATGAATTACTTTTCTTATATACAGCTTAGCATTTGGTTTAATGAAGAAATAGAGCGAAGAGTGAGGATGTGGAATAAGATATTGATCCAAAAACCAAGGAGAGCCTAGTAGAGTAGAGTTACACGATGCTTTGCAAAATTTGTGAATCTAAGGTGAACTAGACCTATTGGAAAATGGCATTGACACACAACAAATGGGTGTTGTGCACAATACTATGAAATATGCTAGAAGCTTTCCAAAGCACTGAGATTTGCTAGTAGAAAGACTAGCAAGTTTTGGGTGCAAAATAGAAGATCCAAAACCTAATCATTCTTCTTTTTGGACATACTGAAATTGTCGAGGAATACTCACATAAATGTCATCAAGTATGAAGCAACTATCCTCTAATCTAGTCCAAGATGCTAGAGGCACATTCTTCAATCCAAAACTCATTACACTATTGGCAAACATCCCATTCCATCACAAAATCCATTTCATCTTTATCTTCTTTGGCCATCTGTATCTGATTGTACCCACTGAAAGCACCCCAAAAAATTGCATACCTCAAGATCGATCACAACAATAAGGTACCACCAAAAGGCAGTGAGAAGAGATCCTATAATAATAGCTACATTTCTCCTTGCAACAATCAACATAGGTTCATAACTTCCCATTTTTCTTTGGAGCTATTACAATGCGTGACTGGTGGGAGACAACCAAGTCACCTTCTCCAATGGGTAAATGAATTCCACTTTCAGTAATTTATCAACTTCCTACTTCACCTGTTTGGCAAATTCTGAATTCACCCTAGATCTTTGTTATAACTATTAGAACTACGTCCTTTTTTAGATGAACTTAGTGCATGCACACACTTGGGTCAACACCCTTCATATATGTGTAATAATCGGCAAATGTATCATAAAACTCCCAAAGAAGTGCCATGAATCATTCCGAAATTGCCGTTTCACATGGATGGTGATTTTCACCATTTTGGGGTATTCTTTTATACCCAAATGTACCTCCTCAATGTCATCTTCCTTGGCATGTGAGAGCTTTTGCATGTGTTCCTCATAGGCCACTTCTGCCTTTATGATTACATACTCATTCCCTTGAGTGTGGCCATTTTCCTAATGTATATTAGATTGCGATTCTAAATCAGATATTTTTTTTCTAAACTCATTTTCTTCCATTGTGGACATATCCAAGGCTTGTACCTTTGAATAATTTTTCCCACATCAACATTGAATGTTGGCATATGAACATATTTAAATCAAGGAATTCTTGCTATTCATCGTCATCAAATTTTGACACCATATTGATGCCTTTTGCAATCAACGCTTGCATAGTACAACTTTGGGTATCATTTCTAGCTTGAGTTTCTTATTTCCATTGTGTATAGTAATTTTTGATGCTCCCTATTCCTATTTGACCTAGGTTGCTTTGAACCACGTCCTTCCAAGAAGCATATGGTATAGCTTATTGCCTTCTTTGATTTTTAGGATGACAAAATTAACTCAAAATGCCATACCTTGCATAGAGATTCACTAATTCCAAACAATACTAAGTGGATAAACTCTTCTTTGGTCTATCATCTTCACTTGAAATGGCACTTCGTACAATCCAAATAGACCACCATTCATATAGAAACTATAGTAAGAAATTTAATCTCAATCCCCCATCTAAGACAGCTTTGGGTACTTCTTGACCTTGAAATTGAACTCTAAGGTTGGTAATTTGTAATCAATGTCTTTTGGATTTGGTTGATATACTGATGGTTCTTTGATAGATGTTTGATCATACTCTACCCAAATTTTATTTCCTAATTGCTTTTGGAGCCCAAGGATCATGTGTAGCAATTTGCCTAATGTTATCTGGGAGCTACACCTACTTTAATTTTGTGAACATATGGACCAAAAACATTCGATTCTGTGGGCTTATTCCAGGGTTTCATACCTCAAATATCTTTAGAGAATGTCAAACTTGGATCCCTAGGTATCAAAATTTGGATAACCTTAAGCTAAAACTTGGGCTCCATATATCAGATTGCCAAGATGATTGGGGTTCTTTAGATCCTTAAATCTTCAAAATCTCCTTAAGGACTCTAGTTTTCAAACTTGTCTCTGTTTCTATTATCAAACCTACTTTTCTTTTAAACCACTCTTCTTTTGGTCCTGTTCTTTAACTAGTCCTTTTCGATCGAGTGATTACAAGGACATCCACATTTTTATGCATGCATCCTGAGTAGTCGCATCAAACGTGCAACTCTATTTGAAGTTCCTTATTTTTGACCATGCACTCCTTCATTGGTTGTGAGTGGTAGCTCTTGTATAATCACAATGTTGCACTAGTGGGTCTTTGCCCCGACCATAGGTACAATAGTGCACAATCAGAATTCCTGACTATGTTCAGTGCTTGCACAAGAGTGGGCAGTCCAATCCCTAGTGGTGTCCCTTTAATGAGCAATTGATTTGAGTTCGATTCTGATTCTAAGCATTTCCCTACTAAAAGTATTGCACTGTTGGATTAGGCTCCATGGCCAATGCATTTGTTCCTATTACTAGAGTCCTTGCAATGTGCGAAGGTGCTTTTATCTATGCATTTAAATTATTATAGCAGACATTCATATTGTGATTTTTTATTAGATTTGACAGACCAGCTTTGGACTTACTTTGTCTTGGCAAAGATTTTACAATTTCAACTCTAAGAGTTTATCTAACTCCAAAGAAGTTTTTATCTTCTTTATTTTGTGCTTGCTATTTTTCCAATTGTTTTTTTCCTTCTTTGGCTTTGTGGTCTTCTTGTCCTTTCTTTTTCTGTTTCTTAGTGTCTTCATCAAAATCTTCACCTGATGCCAATGCATTTGTTCCTATTACTAGAGTCCTTGCAATGTGCGAAGGTGCATTTATCTACGCATTTAAATTATTATAGCAGACATTCATATTGTGATTTTTGATTAGATTTGACAGACCAGCAGCTTCGGACTTACTTTCTCTTGGCAAAGACTTTACAATTTCAACTCTAAGAGTTTATCTAACTCCAAAGAATTTTTTATCTTCTTTATTTTGTGCTTGCTATTTTTCCAATTGTTCTTTTCCTTCTTTGACTTTGTGGTCTTCTTGTCCTTTCTTTTTCTGTTTCTTAATGTCTTCATCAAAATCTTCACTTGATGGATCACTCTTTGTATCTAAGTCTTCGTTAGACTTTGAGTTGGACTCTTCTTTGTCAAAATCAAAATCACTATTTGAATTCATATTATCCCTCTTTGACTTTGTCTTGGAGGACCCAAATTGCCTATCTATGCACTTTGCTATGTCAATTATTGCATTGAACATGCTTGCTCCTGCAATCTTTTGGCAGCACTTTGGATCTTTGGCCTGAGTCCATTATAGAAGTATTATGTGAGTGTTTCATTTATCGGCCCTTCAATTAGTTACCACCTCTACTTTACATTATAAATGTTTTGCATGAAAGTTTCCACTAGAAGATTTTTTTTCGTTACACTATTTGGGTGTTTTTCCTTTTTAAAATGTGGTAGTAATGCTATTTTAAGGGCATCATAACCTGCAAAATGTGGTGCACCATATGGAGTGAACCAACTCATAGCCTCCCCCTAGTGTACTTGCAAATTGCTATTTCATCTCAAAATCCCCAAACATTGTGTCAAAGTCGCTTGTTTTCCCAGTGCATTTCAAACTACGCTATAAGGCCATTTGGGTTTTCTTTTCTCTTACCCTTGAATTTTGCAAACCTACACTTCCAACTCACTACATTGGCATTCATATTGCTGAGAGGAGCACCTAATGGTGGTATAAGTTGTGGTTGCTACATTCCTAGGTGAGTCACCAGATTTTACTATTGTTGCTAACCTATGAGTGGAATCAATTGTTATTGTTATTGTGGACTTATAGATGGATTTATCTATAGTTGTTATTGTTCATATTCCTCATTCTCCGATGGAGATTGCCTATCTATTTTCAATGCTATTGCTAGAGATGTTTTGTCCTTATCTGATGATGTTGGTAGTATTTTGTGGTCATCTTCCAATTTTGTCCTTATCTGATGATGTTGGCAATATTTTGTGGTCATATTCCAATTTTGAAAGGTTGGGCGGTATATCCATTGGTCTATATCTCCCTATCTAGAGAACATTGAACTATAGCCAATGATTGGCCCTACAGACCAATGTGACAATATTGTGACGATGGCTATGAAATCTAGATATACCCTCAATTGGGCCCCTAGAGTGATCATTTGTATTAATTCATCATCATTCTAGTAACCGTTTGTATTTCTTCATCCACGTGTGGTGGTTCATCTGATTGAATCATAATACACCATTGCTGTGCGTGGTTCATCATGTGTATTTGTTAGATATGCTCAATGCCCCACCCTCTTGGTAACCAGCGGTGGTCCAAGGTGCTCAAGTTGTAAGGCCCCCATATGAGGAGAAGCCATGTGTGAGCCCGGGACACTGGATGGTGGATCTTGACTTGCATGTCAAATGAGGTCTATCAATGAGACAGTTGATGGTAGAAAGGTGATTGTGTGGGAGCCCCTTATTCTTGATGGGGTCTGGGGGCTAGCTGGCCCCCAGTTGGGGGGTCCCAGGGGGGCTAGTGGCCCCCCTAGTGGGATTTGAGGGCGGGAGCCCCGAAGCGACGGTATAGGGAATATTCCTTGAATATTCCATGGACGACTAGTCGGCTCCATCGACTAGGTTGACTGGTCAGCTCCACCAACTAGGTCGACTGGTTGACTCCACCGACTACATTGATCCGTCTACCACCCTCTTAGCTATAAAGAGGTGACCTCCCCAGTCCATTGTATCAGATCAGTTCAGATCAGATCATATCTGATCTTCCAGCTAGTAGCTTTTCACCTAGTATCTGTCTAGATTGCCATCTAAGCTCCACTGTGGGAGAGCACGGGTGGACGGAGCCATCATTTATACTACCTCAGTATTGAAGGAAAAGTTTGTTCCTCTCTAGTTTGTTGTGTACTCTCTATTCTTTGTTCAGTTTCTGTTCCGCTGCGCCGTGTAATTTAACATGGTATCAGAGCCCCAGGCGGCTCTAAGGATCGAAGAATAGAATAGAGGCGGGGGCTTCAACATCATACAAAGTGATGGCAACAAGAAGCGGCTCCACAGGAAGCGGCTCGACGAGTTCAGCAGCTACTGTTGCACCAACAATCCAGGAGTTGAGGATTCGCCCACCAGCCTTCACTGAAGGCAAGCTAGATGGTACAAGCTACACTTTGTGGAAGTTTAAAATTACTGCTATTTTGGATTCATATGAGCTTCTGGAGACAGTACTGGGGACTGACCTAGAACCTCAAGGAACCCTCGACCCAGCAAATTCGGGAAGTATGATACCTCCTAATGCCAACCTTCTACAAACTTGGAAATGCAGGAATGCAGATGCTCTGTGTGCCATGATTACAAGTACTACTGATAGTGTTTTGACCTTGATTCAGCATACATCTAAGGCAAATGTGGCCTAGAACATATTGAAGAGTTAGTATGAGACGTAGAATCAGACAAGTATCCAGAACCTGGAGAATCAGCTTGTAGTAGAGAAGTTTAACGAAGGAGAGACAGCGGAGGTGTTCATAACCCGAATCAAAAATCTACATGACCAGATGGCTGGTGATGGGATACAAAAGACTAGCAAAGAGCTAGCTCGGCAGTGTCTCCGGATATGTCCACCAAGGTCTGATGGACTGGTAACATCACTTAACACTCAGGTGAGACCCCAACCATTGTCATTTGAGGAGTTCTGTGCTTTACTTATGGAGGAGGAATTGAGGCTTAAAGCTCGAGATGGAAGCGGCAATGAGGATGCTGCTTTCTCTACCATTGCGAAAGGCAAAGGTGGTTTCTCCACCAAAGGTGAGTCCTCTACTAGTGGTGACAAAAGAAGAAGGGCAGTAAGAAGAAGTTTCAAGGAGAATGCTTCTACTACAAAAAGAAGGGCCATATAATTGCAAATTGCTAGGTCAAGAAAGTAGATGAAAAGAATGGTATCCTGAAGAAGAGAGATAAGGGGAAAGAGATAGCTAACACAGCGGAAGTAGAGTTGGATCTATTTATGGCCATTGAGGAAGAGTGTTCCTCAGTTCAAGAAGCTTCAACCACTGATTCATGGGTGTTGGATAGTGGTGCCTCTCGTCACATGACCTGCAAGAAGGGTCTATATTGTTCCATGCAACCTCTACAAGAACCCATCACCGTGACAGTTGGTAATAATGCAAAATGCCCTGTTGAGGGTATAGGTACAGTTTCATTTGTTTCTATAAATGGAGATGTTAAGAAACTATCTAATGTGCTGTATGTTCCACAAATCAAGAGAAATTTGCTATCAGTTGCTTCCATAACTGACCTTGACCATGAGGTGAGGTTCAACAAGACAGGAGCAAAAATTTTGGATTGTGCAGGCAATCTTGTTGGCATAGGAGTAAGGAGGAACAACCTGTATGAGCTAAGTGCTCTTACAGCCACCGCTGGAGTGGACACAAGCAGACTTTGGCATGAAAGATTCGGCCACATCGGATTTGCAGTGCTGAAGGAGATGCAGAAGCAAGGTATGGTTGCTCACTTACCTGCAGTCACAAAAATCAAAGAACTGTGTGAAGCTTGCATGATGGGCAAGCAACAAAGCAAGGCATTCCCACAAGAAAGCAAGAATAGAGCAAACGCTCCTCTAGAGTTGGTGCATGTTGACTTGTGCAGGTGAAAAGTGAAGAAAATCAGATCGGATGGTGGTAGTGAGTTTGTTTCTACAGAGTTTGGAGATTTTTGCAAGAGCAAAGGGATCAAGCGACAAACGATGACACCACATATGCCTCAATAAAATTCAGTTGTTGAACGCCGAATGCGGACCACAGTGGAGATGGGGAGGTGTATGTTGAAAGGTGCTAGACTGCCAAACCACTTTTGGGCTGAGGCTGTCAATACTGCGGTTTACATCCTTAATCGCAGCTATACAAAGGCACTCAAAGGTAAAACACCACATGAGGCTTACAACGGTAAGAAGCCATCTATCTCCCACTTCAGAACATTTGGGTGTGAATGCTATGCGCATGTACCAGACAAAGAGAGAAACAAGCTACAACCAAAAAGCACCAAATGTATCTTCTTAAGCTATTGTGATGAGAAGAAAGCCTATAAGTTGTATGACCAAGAGGCAAAGAAGATCATAGCAAGCAACGATGTGGTGTTCAGGGAGCAACCACATGTAGTGGAGGTAGAGAAGAGTTCTTCCACTTTATCATCAAGTGAAGAGGTAATTCACTATGGACCTGCTGTCCCAAGAGCTATGGAGGAGGAGGAAATATCAAATGATGAAGGTATAAGTCACCAACCTATTGTTACACCACCGGAAAAGCCATTGCCGCGATGGGTAAGGTAGCTCTATGACCATGATAACCAGATGCCTATGTCTATTAAGCAGCATGCAGATGGACCAAGGCGGTTTCAGAGAATCAAGGACCAAAGGAGAGCTTCTGCTCACATAGTCAATATGGCCTTGATGGCTGAGATTATTACAAAAGTAAAGGAGCCTACGAGTTTGGAGAAAGCACTTGCAGAAAAATGCTATGCAAGTAGAATATGATAGCATCATGAAGAATGAAACTTGGGAGTTGGTAGATCGACCACCTAACAGAAAGGTTATTGGCACCAAGTGGGTTTGGAAGGTAAAGTACAAGGCCGATGAGACTTTGGAAAAGTACAAAGCCAGATTGGTTGCACAAGGATTTTGGCAGGTTGAATTCGCTTCGACTGCCAGAATGACCACTATTCGCACAGTACTATCAATGGCTGCTTATAAAAAGTGGTCAGTTTATCAAATGGATGTTAAATCAACATTCTTGAATGGTGACCTCAAGGAGGAGGTGTACGTGGCTCAGCCACTTGGGTTTGAGGCCCCCCATTCTAAGAACAAGGTATGTAAGCTGAAGAAGGCTCTGTACGGGCTGAAACAGGCCCCAAGAGCATGGTACCAATGGATAGAAAAATTATTTCATAAATTAAACTTCAAAGATGTGCCTCAGATGCTAACTTGTATGTGTACGGGAAAGGTGGAAAAACTGCTATTATTGTTCTATATGTGGATGATCTCCTTAATATAGGTGACTATGAAGATATGATCCAGCAAACTAGAAAGCCGTTGAGCATGGAGTTTGAGATGATAGACTTAGGCTTGATGCACTACTATTTGGGGATTGAAATCTGGCAAGAGCCAAGCAAGATCTTCATCTCTCAACAAAAATATGCAAGGGAGATCTTGAAGGCATTTGGTATGTTTGAGTGTTTGAGTGGAAGGAGATAGCTACAACTATGGAGGTAAATGCAAGGTTGTCTATGGAGGATGCCTCACTACCAGCAGACATCGTGAGGTATAGGAAGTTGGTCGGCAACCTCATCTATCTGTGAAACACCAGACCGGACATCAGCTTTGCTATTAACGTTTTGAGCAGGTTCTCCAATAAGCCCTGGGAGAATCATTGGAATGCAGGGATGTGGGTGCTCAGATCTGTGAAGGGCACTCTTAATTATGGCATCACCTATGGTACGGGCACTTCCTTGGCTGGTCATTGTGACTCAGATTGGTGGGCTACAGATGTTGATTCTAGGAAATCAGTTTCTGGATATTGTTTCTCTTTAGGTTCAAGTATCTTCTCTTAGATCAGTAAGAAACAACCAACAGTGGCATTGTCTTCTATTGAGGCTGAGTACAAGGCAGCATGTTTTGCTGCATGTGAAGCAGTGTGGCTGAGGAGGATCTTATGGCACATGGGAGTGCAAGAGGATGAGGCAACTGTGCTAAGGTGCGACAATCAAAGTTGCATGGCCATTGCTAAAAATCCAGTGTTTCATGCGTGCACAAAACATATAGAGATTCAGTATCACCATGTGCGTGATTTGAGGATGGGATAGTGGAATTGGTCTACTATCCAACAGAGCAAAATGGAGCAGATATCTTCACCAAGGCACTTAGGAAGGATCAGCTTCAGAGAGACTCGGCATTGGGCCGAGAAGGTAGTTCACCTATGGGTGGACATTGAGGGGGGGTGTTAGATATGCTCAATGCCCCACCCTCCTAGTAACTAGCAGTGGTCCAAGGTGCTCAAGTTGTAAGGCCCCCATATGAGGAGAAGCCATGTGTGAGCCCGGGACACTGGATGATCCTGACTTGCATGTCAGATGAGGTCTATCAATGAGACAGTTGATGGTAGAAAGGTGATTATGTGGGAGCCCCTTATTCTTGATGGGGCCTGGGGGCCAGCTGGCAGCTGGGGGGTTCTAGGGGGGCTAGCGGCCCCCTTGGTGGGGGTTTGAGGGCGGGAGCCCCCAAGGTGACGGTATAGGGAATATTCCATGGATGACTAGTCGGTTCCACCGACTAGCTTGACTGGTTAGCTCCACCGACTAGGTCGACTGGTTGACTCCACCGACTACATTGATTTGACTACTGCCCTCATAGCTATAAAGAGGCGACCTCCCCAGTCCATTATATCAGATCAGTTCAGATCATATCAAATCTTTCAGCTAGTAGCTCTTCACCTAGTATCTGTCTACATCGCCATCTAAGCTCCCTTGTGGGAGCGCACGGGTGGACGGAGCCATCATCTGTACTACATCAGTATTGAAGGAAAAGTTTGTTCCTCTCCAGTTTGTTGTATACTCTCTATTCTTTGTTTAGTTTCTATTCCGCTGCGTCGTGTAATTTAACAGTATTGATTCTAGTCACTGGCCTTCAGAATCATACTTGATGGACCAAAATGATTAGGTATTCAAACTCGTAGGATTGTGAAGTGTTGATTGGATACAAGACTCAAAAAAAAAAAGAATGAAATATTTTTGGACGTAGCATGTAATGCGTTTACTGAATGATATTTCAATTTAGCCATCCATAATGGACAAGAATAGATTGCAAAAGGCAACAATGCATATAAATCCATCATAAATAATTTATAAATGATTATAAGTAGTGCAATTTCATTTCAAAAATGTGTTGTATCAAACTAAACTAGTCACTAAACTCGTTAGCATCAATGATCTGAGGATCTTTCAAGCTCCTTGATGTACATTGTCACCCATACCTTGATAGACATTGATGGAAGTGTTTAACCCCTACTTTCGGTGTAACTTTTTGTAATGTAGCACTAAGACTTATGTTCATTAAATATACTACTATTACTATTGCACATACTCTTATGTGTAGATACAAATGAGCTATGATCCACAAAATTCATTCAACTCATTAGAATTGTGCTCTCCTTTGTTTGCTTTAATTTTTAGCAAGAACTTTACTTTTAAAGGCATTTAGTGGATTAGATTTCTCCTTTAAAATAGACTTATATTATTGTATAGGGAATTTGTTAATCAAGGTGATGGAATATAAAGATTTATTCAAAGACTATGTGGTGGCATAACCCCAACCATCTAAATGTGTGATCTAGAAGTTGTCTTTGCTCCTACACCATGAATCAGGAAAAAACTATCAATGTTGCTTACCTGTATACAATAAGATTCATGTATAATCCATTTTGCATCTTTTACATTGATTGAGGCATGTGGTAGTTGAGATGGACAAAGAGGTGTCAATATTGCCCATGGTAGATGAACATAGTTGGCCAAGGATGAATGATCAATTAGTCCATTTGCTTCATGGGCTTCAACATGACATTCAATCATTTGTTTGTGGGTACAATCCTGCAATAGTACACAAAAAGAAAAGTCCCTTGTTTGATCTACAAATGTGAAATTACAATAAGTATTGGTTGTTCAAGAGCTCAATTGTTGTCAAATTATTCAAGAGCTCAATTGTTGTCAAATTGTTGTAAATGCTACCTCGATGAGAGTGCAAATTACATGTTTCTTTTTTGCTTACTTCCAAGGTGTCATGCAAGCAACACCTTTTTTTAAACATCATTTAAAAAAAAATCAATAACTCACTTTAAAAAAAAAATTGAAAAACCTTTGATCTTTTTTTCCCTTGCTTGCTTCCAAGGTGTTATGCACACAACACGTTTCTCTAAAAAAATATTTCTTTAAAAAGAAAACAAAATGACGAAAAGAAACTCTTAGGGATTTGTTTTTTTTTGGGTAGAATGATCCTTTTTTTGGGTAAAATGATCCTATTTTTGGAACTACATAAAGGTTATTTATGATTATCTAAAATATATTGTTGGAAAAAAACATCTTAATAAGTAATTAACATGAAGGTATTTGGGTTCTAGTTTTTAGATTTAGATCCATACACATGAGAGAGACTGCCTACCTGTTGGCAAATCAAAGCTATCTTCTCTCTCATTGATTGGCCACCCCCTACCATAAACACAATGGAAACGCACAAACACATGTTGGTGTGCACTCTACCCATCGACATAAAAGTCCTCTCTTTTGAATGGGCAGATACTCACTTTAGAAGAGGGTCAAAATGTTGCATTGGCATTTGGATGGATACATAGTAAGGATCCCAGAGTGTTGTGAACCCTTCACCGTTGCAATGGTGTATCTTTATGCTACTCTTTCATTTGTATTTCTTAAGACTCTTGGATGATGTAAAAGCTTTGGGAAGCATTCTTCCAATCAACATCAACATTAACACCAAGGTTTGATCAAACTAAGGAGGACAAAGAAACCCCTAGAAGTAAGAGGTACCTCTGACAGAGGAGGTTACCGATACGATATTGTAAAGAGAACATGGAATTGCAACTGTTGTGGTATTTTGGGTCATTGGGGAAAAAAAGGTAGATTTAGAGACATGGCAAATGCACGCTACAATGAAATTGGAAATAATTATAGTCAAAATCAAAGTCAAGGCCAACATAAACAATACCAACAAAGGCAATCAACACATAATGCAATTGATCAAAATAGAAATTCACCAGAAGAATAAGTTCATAATCAAGATGTTATTTCTTAGGATGCAATGTATCACAATTCAATATCCTAATGAATAAAGAATTTGGTAGATACTAGAAATTATATGATATATATATATATATATATATATATATATATATGAGTCTTGTTGCAAGGATAAGCAACATGAATAAGCAAGCCCATCTTCTATTTCTAACAACATGGTCTAGGAGCATTGAGAAACTCTAAATCATTCATTATGACATATGGGGCTATGTATCAATACTTTCATTAAACAAAGCTTTACACTTTGGCACATTTACTAGTCATTACTCTTAAATGACCTAAAGTTATTTCTTAAAGCAAAATACTAGATGCCCTTGGTGCATTCAAGGATTTCAAGGCAATTGTAGAAATGTGACAATGAAGGTGAATACAAATAAAATGATTGGGATGCATTTCTTAGAAACCTTAGGATCAAATATACTTTTATAGGAGACATTCAGAGGTATTAAAAGCCTTTTCTTTTTTTTAAAGAGTATTTGAATATGCATATATTCTAAATGAACTTAGAAACAAGCTTGACGTCAAATTAATCAAGTATCATATCATAGTATATTCTAAAGAGTCCTAAGCATATAGGTTGTATGATCTAATCAATCATCTCTAGGGGTGTGATCATTGATGAAAATTCATCATACTTTTGTCAGCCTGTAGTTGCTTCAATGCCATTTCTATCTTTTAATCCTGTGATTTAACAAATTTCATTATGGGCACAAGAAGAATTAATATAATAACTAGAGAGAGAAAATGAAAGCAAAAAAAGTCAAGTTATCGTGGATACTACAACCACCTTAGTCACAAAAATGCATGGAACCTCCACCAAATGGGTCAAAAGATATTCCCATGAGAGGAATGAGCTAAAATGGTGATTTACTTGTAGGAATGATTTCTTTTATTCAAGCAATGTTACCATGTAATTCATGGCAATCCCAGAAAGGCTGATCTACATGTAGCTAAAAGTGCTCTCAAGTATTTCAAGGGTGCATGGGATTATAGAAGATAAACTCTCATAACTTTGTATTATAGAGAGAAACTATCACAACTTGTGTTTCAAGGAGAAACTCTCATGAGAGAGAGAAACTCTCACAACTTTGTCTTAGAGATGAAAAATTAGGAACATGTATAAACATCTCCCAATGAAAAGTAGCTCTCACTCTTTGGGCTTGAGTGTTCAATTCACTTTTTTGTTCATGTGCTTGATCTCTCAACGTCCATGCTCCCTTAGAATGTCAACGTGTTCTACTACACTCTCACCCTTGCAACCCATACTCTTGAGCACCTTCCTCCTCCTTCCTCCTCCTCCTCCATCCTCCTCCATCCTCCTTCATCCTCCTTTTTCTTCCTCCCTTATCCTCCTCCCTTTCTCATCCATTCTCCTACCTCCCTCCCTATGCCTCCTCCTTCCTCCCCCTCCTCATTCACTCCTTCTTGACCCTTAACCCTGTGAGTCTATGAAGGAGACTAGCTCTACACTCCCCCTCTTTGTTCACTCCTTCTCAGCCCTTAACCCTATGAATCCATGAAGGAGACTAGCTCGACACTCCTCAACCTTGCAACTCCACACCATTTTCAAATATGGAATGGAGGTTGACCATCCAAAGATAAAAGCAATTTAGGGCACTAAGGCACCAAGGAACATCAAGAGTTCATGAATTTTGTTGGCCAAGTGAAATGGCACAATAGGTTCTTAAGATACTTATCTTATGTTTATTACAAAGCTCACCAAGAAAATACAATGTACTTATGGGTGGAAGTAGGAATGGGTGTTCAGATTGCTAAACTTAGATGCTCGTGATATCTCTTCTAAGCATTAGATGTCAAGAAGAAGGAATCTAAAGTTGTTGTTCAATAGATGTGGATGAGAGGTGGTGAAATAGAGAGTAGAAAGGGTGTAAGGTAGACCCAATGGAAGAATCATTTTGCTCTTAGAGTAGGTGGATTAAAAATCTATTGAGGTTGGGTTGTCTTAGCATGGGAAGGTGATAAGAAATGCATAGTCTGGGACAATGTGCTTTTAACATGTTTTCTCAATACAATGTAGATGGAAGTTAATGTTGTATATCAAGAATATTTTGAAAGGGAGCTATAAGATTCTGGTAGGTAGTTACAAGATTGAAGAACCCAGGATAAGTGGCTAGTGGGGGTGTTTCTCTTATAACTACTGCTTGGATTCCTTTTTGGTTGACCATGTTTGGTGCCATTCCTTTTGGTAGATGTCGTGGAGAGAGATAGCCACAATGTTTATGAGTTAGTAGCCCAACCGTACCCAACAAGATGCAGAAGCAAGTATATGTTATGACGAGAGGTAGTTGACTTTGGTGAAATGGTGGGACTGTCAACATTTTGGTAAGGCATATCAGAACTTGGTAGACAACAAACCTACATTTCTCCTTAGTGTAGGCCACGATGGTCGATGGACAAGAGGAAAATGAAGTTAGGTGTTGTGGAAAGAGATATCCTTATATGTACTTCTCAGCTACTACATTATCTCTTTCTATACTGCATACTTGTTGCTAGCTGCTTGGATTGCAAGCTTTCATCTACCTTGCTACTATTGGTCACTTGCTACTCACTACTTGTACCTTGCCTTGTCAATTGTTGCATTGTAATTTGTATATTGCATAGTGGATGCTACTAAGCTACTTTGTTGTTTCTAGGTGCTTGGATTGTAGGATTCCATCTACTTTACTATTGTTGGTCATTTGGTGTGCTATGCTTAAGTTGTTTTTTACCACAAAGATTTCCTAGAGCAATTGTAAACAGTAAGCTAGGACAATGGCTACACATAGTAGGCAACAATGAGCTATAGTGCTACTTAAGAAGGATAAAACATGACCAATAAAGACTTTAATATGACTAGAAAGACTAATAATAGGGATCTGTAATGCTCTAGAGAATGGGAAGGACAACTCATAGCAAGAGAATGAAGAGACTCAATGAGCAAGAAGGAGAGAGGGAAGAGCCTAAGGTCAATGCCTATGAGGTATGCATCTCTTGCAAGTAGCAATGACCTATTTATGATGTGCCACTGCCACATGAAGTAATCCTAAAGAGGTTGCCAAACAACAAGAATTCATTTCAGCACCAACCCATGTTTAGAATCTACAACCCATGTTTATGATGTGCGAATTGCCAAATGGAGTTGCAATCTTAATGTAGTAAATGCCCAACGTAATGCTTTCACTTCCATCTCTTCCAAGCATGCTAACTTTGTTCAAAATTGCTTTGAACGAGATTTGATTCTTTTCAACTTTTAAATGAATCCACTTCCCTATGTCTCAAAATGTTAATATCCCTTCACCATCCTACCCCTAGTCAACATATTCCTTTCCATATTCACTCCTTGTTCTCATAATATTAAATAAATAAGTTGCACATTACTAGCCCTTTTCTCCACCCATTATTTGCTCTATCTACTCCCTTTCTCTAAGAATTCTTACCATTCCTTGGCATCACTTTTTGACCTAGCCCAACCCGTCATAACACCCCACTTTGATGTGCCCAATTTGACTTAGTTATAGCATGACCTACACTCTTTATGCAAATTGCTCAATATTGTCAAGTGAAAAAGTAACGACAAGCATGGTAGTGCTCTCTCTCTCTGTCTCATGTTATTTTGCAAGGATATCTCATCATTCACACTAATGATGATTTGGAGCATTAATCATGGCTCACAAATGTGGTAGAATAATAGAATCATCCAACCCCTTCTCAAAAACATCTCTCAGCTTTGAGGATGTGTGTAGGGACAAGCACATTGCAAGCTTGGGATGCACTTATGCATTTTACAACACAATCTCACCATCCAATAGGTATAGGGGTTAGTCACAATGGGCGTTGCATTGGCACAAAGTTCAATGAGTGCCCGTACCCAAGAAAGGATGCCATGCTAGCACCCAACACCGAGCATCCCATTCCCCAAAATAGACAAAATCAAACATGTCAAGCATCCCAAAGAATTAAGAAGCAAGTCATGTCAAGTACCTAGTTGTCTGATGAGAAATCAAGGTCACAATCACTCCCTCTAGTTTAAGGGCCACAAGACCACTCCTCAAGGGATAGTATCTCCTTGGTCCACATCCCCTACCCCCTAGCAAATCAAGTAGACATGGCATTGAAAAATGATCTTGTCAACTCCAAACACAACCCGCTACTCCCCTAGGGACCATCAAACATCTCTAAAGGTGCCAAAATTGTTCTATTTTAACCATGTACCACTCATGGAGAGCTAGTTCCAAGGCATCTAGGATTAGTTGGGCAGTGAGGACAATCGAGCATTGTGGGTTTTGTGATATATATTGTGACATTGCGTGCCATCACAAAAATGAGGGAGGAAAGTAAAAAACCGACCAAAATTTTGGGATTGGTAGCTACACCAAACTCTAGGGAAGGCTGGTGAAAAAGAGGAAAAAGTGTCGCTCCTTGCTCAAGAAGTGGTGTTATGAGAGGACCTATTCCAAAGACCTCTAAGTGTACAGTCGAGCTAAATGTAGACCCCAGGCATTGCTCAAAGAGGTTGCTCACTACCTTGAAAGACAAGGTAGTGATAGGTACGATTGTTGGTCTCACCCCCTCTAGGTGCCACGTGCATGATTGGATTCAAGCTAGCCTAGCATTGGAATGTGAACACACTTAGAAGGTCACCATCTATGGTAAGGGGTTCTTCCTCTAGTTGAGCTCCCTTGATAGCACCCTATCTATTGTGGAGTAGAGCCCCATTATTCTTGGCTCGCACATGGTGTATCTTTTTCCTTGGCACCATGGTTTCACAGTGGAGGACACAGATAAGGTACATCTCGTGCCCCACTTCCAAGTGATGCTCTACTTCTTGGGGCTCCCAAGGGATTATAAAGCCATTCCTCCTTCCATTGGATGAGCCTTTGGTAGAGTGCTAGAGTCCCTCCCAGAGTCTGCAACCTCAGGCGTGGTGGATGATGGAGCTCCCCATCTTAGGTTGGTGGTAAAGAGCATGGAGGTTCTTTGAGGAGTATAGCCCCATTATTCTTGGCTCGCACATGGTGTACCTTTTTCCTTGGCACCATGGTTTCACAATGAAGGACATAGATAAGGTACATCTCGTGCCCCACTTCCAAGTGATGCTCTACTTCTTGGGGCTCCCAAGGGAGTATAAATCCATTCCTCCTTCCATTGGATGAACCTTTGGTAGAGTGCTAGAGTCCCTCCCAGAGTTTGCAACCTTAGGCATGGTGGATGATGGAGCTCCCCATCTTAGTTAGTGGTAAAGAGCATGGAGGTTCTTTGAGAGATGATCTTTCTTGAGACCCTCAATGGGGGGGAGCTTCATCAAAGTATGGGTCACCAGGCTTGTGCCTCCATTGGAGAGAGTTGGGCCCTCTACCTTAAGATTTCCCTAGAGGTAAAAGTTAGTCCCCTCCCCCCCCTTCCAATCAAGCTCATTAGACATAGTACATGGAACCTCAAGTGGACAAGGCTCCTCATCACAGGTTGCAACAATTGGAGTCCTAGACACCTTGGGTGGATGTCCAAAGGAAAGTGGACCAAAATGAAAAAGACAAAACCGAGTAGGTGGGCCCTGAAGAACCAAAGGCAATGTGCTATGCTCAAGAGAGAGGGCCAGCACTAGCTTCCCACACCAAGGGGGATTGGGCAAGGGACTCACCTTAAGGACCTTTTTAGACTTTGTCAGAGGTTGATACCTTCTTTGATCTCCCACAAATTCACCATGGTTCCTCCCCTATATCCCTCCCTCCTTCCCACCCCTTGCTTTCTTCATATTTCCCCCTTTCCCATCCCCTTGCTATCATTCACCCTCACCACCTACCCCCTGCACCACCTCCTCTCTCCCCCCTTGCAGTAGGCTCATTTGCTTGTTTTGCTTCCATGCTTCCCTTGGGCCTGGCCTTGATCTCTAGCCTTCAAACAAGTGTAAGGTCTTGCCTTCTCCCCCCCCCCCCCCCCGGCCCCCCTTGGTTTGTGGCCTCTTTTTTGCTCCAGCAATCCAGCTCCCCTCCCCATAAGGACTTTGCCTCTTTGTGAGCACCAAGGGGAGGCACCATGTCCTCCTAGATTCCATCTCTAAGGCTCATCCACAGAGAGAGAGAGAGAGAGAGAGAGAGAGAGAGAGAGAGAGGTGTGACTAGGGAGTTTTGTAGGCTTGGA
This sequence comes from Dipteris shenzhenensis, assembly GCF_047967505.1. Taxonomy (NCBI): domain Eukaryota; kingdom Viridiplantae; phylum Streptophyta; class Polypodiopsida; order Gleicheniales; family Dipteridaceae; genus Dipteris; species Dipteris shenzhenensis. The sequence continues at coordinate 21,257,058 of NC_141598.1, read as the reverse complement.
CTGTGGAACTACCTCAAGATCCCAAACTAATATCTTATGGCTCTAGAGACAATAGTTTTGATCCTACAACCCAAAAAAAGGATTTGATTGAGAGAGAGAGAGAGAGAGAGAGAGAGAGACAGAGAGAGAGAGAGGTGACTAAGGGAGTTTTGTAGGCTTGGATTGTGGAACTACCTCAAGATCCCAAATTCATATCTTATGGCTCTAGAGACAATAGTTTTGATCCTACAACCCCAAAAATGGGTTTGATTGGTGTGTTTGGTTCCCCCTCATGCCCTTTCTGGGTTTTCAAATTTCCTCCACAATCAAGGGGTAGTGGACGCCTTTGATGTTTGATACCATAATGAGTGATCAAGTGTATCACATGATGGATTATTGGATGGGCCCAAGCAGGTTGGATTTATAGCTTACCTATCATGCCTCATCTCAACTCTAGCTTGGCTTTACAGTAGAGAGGTCAGGCATAGGCTTGACAATTACAATGATTGGCAATTAGAATGAGTTGCATGCTGCTAGAGGTGGATATCACTAAGCCACAATACTAGATGCTTCAACAATGTGTTGATGTGTTTGGGGTAGATGTCCTGTTCATGCTGTAGTGGGCATGGACAAGAGGCAGTTAGCTTGTCATGGGCTTGGTTTGTTGTTATATAAATATAGACGACTCTCCTTCCACACACCCTTCAAAGTCACAAAAGTTGGGGTTTTTGGTGCAGGCTCTGAAGCCTTGTTTCCTCTTTCCCCTACCCCATGATCTAGACCTTGGTGAGTTGGAATTTGCATGGACTCCACAATCATGCATGTAGTCAACCACATTATCTACTGCTTTACCAAGAGTTGCAGAGAGCAATGATTCTCTTGATTTAGGAGCACATGCTTTCATCAGTGGACATCGGACATTACTACCACCTTCTCCCATGGCGGGGGCCAAGAAGTTTGGTCCCCTATCGTAGGTTGGAGTGGAGGGTTTTGCATCTTAGTCACCTAGGCAGTGGCCCCAAAGGTCTTTGATCAAGATGAGCTTATCATAGGTCAAGTAGTTTGGATGGGTCTCAAAGTGGGTAACTCTAGGATTAGGGTTCTAAATGTGTATGCACCCACTTGCAGACAACACTGCCTAACTTTTTAGAGGTAGCTGTTGTTGACAAAGTGCTTCTCGAAGTCAGCTCTTGGATTGTTGGAGGTGACTTTAACAACCTAGAGTTTGGGAAGGATAAGCACGGAGAAGCTTCCTTCTCTAAGATCCTATAGTGGAGAGGAGCATTTCACTTTTACAGCTAGTGGCAAAGACCCTTGGAAGGAGGAAAATTTCACGAGGCTCCTCGGTAGCCTCCACTTTTTCTTTTGACAAAGGAGGCATGACATACTACTGGAGCACCTTGAAAGATTTTACGTGGGGGATTGGGCACTGCACAGGTGAGGCTCCACCACCATTTTAGCAAGCACTACAATGTTGATCATTCCCCTATCACACTACACCTAGATCAGCCCCGCCTCATACTTTGCCAAAAGAGGGTCCACATCCCAGGAGGTGGAGGTGCAATAGGCAATAGCTGTGATTTGTTAGTAGCCAAAGGGAGCCTAGAGCTAGATGGTCATCTTAGGTAGTAGATACAATCCAGCAGAGCAGCCAATACCTATAGTCCCAGGCCCTTAGATAGATCTATGCTCTTTGGGAGTGAGAAAGATCATTGCAATGGGACTTAGCATCCATATAGAGACTTAGAGAGCAGAATCCAGTCTCCTAGTGGCTCCCAGTGGCTCAGTGAACTTTATGAGAGTGTGAGGCTAGACTTGTAAGCCATGGAGGCTCATTGAGCCAAGTTCTCATTCCATTCTTCCTAGGCCATATGGGTGTAGTAGGGGGACAAGATGACTAGATAGCTCTTTCAAGTCGTCGGTTCACGAGTAGGAGGGACACAGCTTTAGTGGTTGCAAGATGTGTAGAAGTAGATGCACACAAACCCTTAGGAGAATCTTGAGCTACCTATAGAGTTCTACTAATAGTTGTTTTGATTGAAGGAGGAGTTGCCCTCAACTCTTATAGTCTAAGAGGTAGTTTGGGAGCACATTCCATCAGTAGCCCCGTAGAGCTTGAGCAAATATGATTAGAGGCTTTGTTCATGGACAACGAGCTCTAGGAGGCCCTCAAGGTTCTCCCTCTTCAAAAGTTCCCTAGAGAGGATGGCCTGACCCCAATTTTCTTTTGGTGTTCTTGGGAGCATATTCTCATCCCACTTTGGCTGCCTTGCTAGGAGATTTTTTGATTTGGGTTCACTTCCTTAGTCCTTGAGTCACTGCATTTACTTGATCCTTAAGGGGGGGGATAGATTTGACAATAACTAGTGGACTTTGATCAATTTATTGGATACCAATTACAAGATGTTTTCCAAGAACTTGAGCTTGGGGACTCACCCCACCTTCCTTATATCATTCATGACATGCAGATAGGTTTTGTTCAAAAATGTAGCATCTTGGACAAACATCTTCACCTTTAGGGAGGAAGTGGATTGGGCGAGAGAGGAGTCACTTTTTCTATCCTTCTCTTGGATTTCGACAAGGCCTAAATAGGGTGGAGTGGTCTTTCTTGTAGTGGCCAACTGAGGAAATCCTGCTCTCAAATTTACGAGCCATTGTGAGCATATACAAACACTTGTGTATGCTCATTATATAAATCAAAAGAAAACAGCATAGCAAGAGTTGATCAAGTACAGAGAAGAAACACATGTAGTCCTAGTGAAAATTGCATCCCTAGAAAAACCAACAACAAAGATGTGTGACTATTGGAAACCATCCTTGGGTGACTCAAGATGGCCTATAGAGGGCCCACCAATAGGGGACCAAGAGCCATGAGCCATGTGGCCAACAAAAGGATGCAATTGAAGTTGGCACACTTAGGCATCATCCATCTGGATGTCATCCACATGATCAAGCATAATGGAAAAAGAGTGGCAAATCAAACCCAATGCCCCTTTAGAGATGAAAGCCATATATCATTGGTCACCCAAGGTAAATATATAGAGGTTGAACCTAGCGCCCTCGTTATTCCTCTCTGAGCCTAGCACTTCCATCATTAACCGTGCAACCATGAAACAATGACAATCACATGCACTTGGTACTTTGTGGGTGGGCAGCCCTTATAGCCCATAAGTTTTGCCTCCCTACAAGTCCCTACACCATTTTTCCTCCAAGATACGGACTATGAGGACTTGGTCCCAAGCTAAGTTTGGGTGAATGTTAGCCAACAATACCCATATGCAAAAACTCACATTGGGGCGAATTAATGTGGTCAAGGAGGTAGGGAAGTGGTATGTGGAGTGGAGAATGCAAGAAGATGTGCAAGAAGTGGATTGGAGAAGGGGTGTCACACTAGAGTACAATGACATCTAAACATAGCTGAAGTGGCAAACACACAAGCAAGCCTACATCAATGACAAGCAGACAAGGACACCTTCAAGGAGGCTGACTTAGGAGCTAATGATATAAGAGATTAGGACAAGATGAGCCAAAGAGACAAAAAAGGCCATGACAAAGTCTCCAAGATGAGTAGAGAGTTTATTTTATGCACTATTGCACAAGAGAGGAAAAGCTAGAGGGAAGTGTACTTGCACTCACACTAAGTAAGGACTATCATGCAACCATCAACTAGTTGTACTTAGGCATAGAGCCCCTTTTTCTTCATACAACTCAGTACTTTTCTTACCATTTTACACCCTCTTATTTCCTCTAATTGTTCATTATTTCCTCTAATTGTTCATTGTTTTAAAGGAACTCCATGGTGTTTGCAATAATGTTGTAGCAACCCTCTAGGGCATTGATGCTTGATTCCCCCACAATTCCCCTTTGCAACAATAGTAGCACTTAGCACGTAGAGTAGGTGACTCATTGTGTACTCGAGTAATGATTAAGCGAAAAAGATAGTCAACATGGTCCAAATATATCAAATGCTTGACTAGTTGATGATATCCTGTCGAGTCTACATTCTAAGTAATATCTTTGGTTACCTCAATTATTATTGAATTGATTCCTACATACAATTTGCCAAATTTGGTTAGTATTTCTCCTATGAGGAGAATGTACTAATCTTCTCATTCCATATTTTGATGTTGAGAAATTAATGGAGCAAATCGAGGTCGACATATATCTAGAAACTATTTCTTATGTGAGATGAACATCCTGCCCTACTCCTACCATATTTTGATGCCAAGAAAGTAATGAAGCATGTTGAGGCCTATCATATTGAACTCTATCTTGAATAGAGTCTTCACATCTTCAATCTTCTCCCCGTGATCCCCAATTATGATTATACACTCGACATAAAGGGTCATTATAATTATCGCATCCCCCTTTGAATGGAAATATAAATTTGCATGTGCTCAATCATACAAATTCTTCAAAGTTCTAATCAATCCTCTGGTACCATGCTCATGGGGCCTATATTAGCCCATACAATGCCTATCATAGTCTACACACTCATGGGGCCTATTTTAGTCCCTACGATACCTATCATAGTCTACACACTCTATTACCTTGAATCCAAAATTTGGGTGGTGGCATGTAGACCTGATCCTTCAAATATCCATTTAGGAATAATGACTAGATGTGTGTCTAGAAGAAGGACCACTACCAGTGTGACCATCATTTGGATCATCTCTATTCACACCGTGGAAGAAAATGTATCATTTTAGTTAATCCTTTCCATCTATACAAAATCATTGGCCACCAATTGAGCTCTATACTTGACAAGCATCTCATTGTACTTGACTTTACACATTTGCTTGGTCACAATGACCCCTTGTCTAGCTAGTTTGGGAGAATTCCTAAGTCTTGTTCCACTCGATGGGTTCCGTCTCAATTTCCATTACAGGTTTCCAATCCAAATTGTCCTTCACCTCTTCAAAGGACCCTGGTTGGGGAGTATGTGCCTTGGAAGACCACATCCCTATTGATCTCACTAGCTCCTATGTCATTGGATCATACAACTTGTAGGCCTTGGATTCTTCATTGTAGTCGATGAAGACTTTGCCTCCATGGATCTCACGTGGCGCACATGTCACTATATACATGGACCCAAACATTAGAACCAAATACTTGGAGATGCTTGATTATAGGATTCTTTAAAAAATACACTTCCAAAAATGTCTTTGCTTTGACTGACTTCATTGCTTTTTCATTTTGGACATGTACAACAACGTTCATTGCCTCTATCTATAATTACCTTTGAAGATTCTTCCATTTGAACATACTCAAGCCATCTTGACTATAACCGAGTTCTTTTGTTCTACCAACCCATTCTGTGGTGCTGTCCTAACCATTGTTAGTTGCCTCTTGAGCTTGGTTTTCTTGTTGTACCTATCTGGGTTTTCTTGTTGTACCTATCAAATTCCATTGATGTAAAATGCCCCCCTCTATTCATACAAAGATTATTTAGCTTATTCCTAGTCTCATGTTCCATACCTTTACCCTCCATTCCTTGAATTTATGAAAGGCCTAGGATTCCTTTGACAGATTGTATATCTGCATCATGTGACTAAAGTGATGGATGAATGTGATGAACTACACTAATCCACTAAGACAGTCTAGGCATTGGCCCATAGATGTCCACATAAACCGATAAGAATGGTTTTGTGGCTTAATTCATGGCCCTTGTCAAGAATGAATATTGATGTTACTTGCAATCTTGGACTATATGATGATTCATCGTTTCAAATACTACACTCATTCCATTTCTTGCAAATACACTCATTGAGTAAATAAACGGCCCTTTTAGCTCCCACCATCTTCAAGTCTCACTCTCATGCTTTATCTAGTTCCAATCATATGCCTCCATATACTTTTTAACACATTTTGGAATATATGCATTGGGTCAAATAGATATGTGACTTTATTACACAAATCCATGACATCAAGTATCTACTTGAGTACTTTATCTTCGTAAGATAATGGTCCTAAATGCCAGTTTTTTGGTTAGAAATGATATATTTTTTGAGTTTTGAAACCATGATGGCAAGGGTTTAGAAACACTCCTTAGTGTTTGATATGTGCTTCAATGCACCACTGCCTCCAATCATCACTCACCCAAGCTACTATGAATGTGGAACACTTTTTTGTCATGTGAACAACAAGTAGATCCATGACATTTGTTGCTTTTGCCTTCATTGGATTGGGTTTGGAATAGCTTTAGCCTCTTTGTTGTGCTTTCTTGCATTAGCGATCTTTAGCAAAATATCTCAATTTGCCAAATTGAAGAACATTTTATGATTCTTGTCAAATTCGGTCATTTTAGAACTCAAACCTCATTCGACTTGTCTTTGCTACGGCTCCCTTTGCCATTCCACTTTACCAATAATATTCTTGTTTCTCATATTGGGCCTCTTCTTATAGGAGAAATGAAACAATTCTTTGAACATAACCGATGCATTTTGCAATCATGGTCACCATAAACCCTTTGTAGCTCTAGTGAACCATGCCTAGTACCATCTGACAATCCAAGATGGTTTAGTTTTTTGACCAACCATTTTGAGTCAATCTCTAACACCTTTTACCTTGGGGCAATGAATTATGTCATTGAATCTCCCTCATCTGTCTTCATGTTGCTCCGCCGTTTCTCACTCATAACATCTCATTGTAGACCTCCACTGATGTTTTGGATAGTTGTATGTGTGGAAGAACAATGTCTTCATTAGTACCAATTGATGATTACTAAGGCCTCCACATCGCACACTACGAAATCTTGCACTACAACTAGATCTAATATAATAGTCACCACTTAAAAATCATTTTTGATCTCCTTAAGGCTAAAATCCATTCCAATAGTGATTTGTTAGACTCCTCTAACAACAAGAAATTCATCTTCTAAAATGGATAGTTGGATCTGTTAAGCTTTTTGATCTCCCAAAATTGGGGATGGGCAACTAGCTAGCCAATAGCCATCTTGAGGTAAGACTCCTGGATTGGTGAAATTTGGTAATTAAGGGAACATAAAGCTTCCCTAATTTTGAAGGAACCCCTTCATGTAGACCTACAAGAGTTTTCAACAACAAGGCTCTGATACTATGTTGTGGGTTGCATCTTGACTAATCATCCTTATAGATGAAACCAAAACTATTTTTCTACTGGGTCTATCACAAGATGAAAGCCTCTCTTTGGTGCTACACTCGACTGATACAAAAAAATAATTTGTGAAGCATCCCCAAGTCTCTGTGATGAAGCATTCCAAGGTCAATTTGCAAGTTCTCCCACACTCTCTTTTGTGCTTGTTTGGGCTGAGATAACAAGTAATCAAATATTCCATGTTCTATGAATGTATTCTTCTCCATTACATCTTTGGTAATATGTTCAACTAATTATCACATCCTATCATTTGCCTATTCAAAACCATTATGACCTATAGTTTGTCTTGCTCCTTGATCACACACATCATTTTAGGTAGTGATCAAATTATGGGTGAATTTTGCTTATTGTGAAGCATCCCCAAGTCAATTTGCAAGTTCTCCCACTCATGATGCATCAACTAAACTAGCATAAATAATAATTCTTTATATTCACAAAAATTTTGCCAAAATGGGCAAGGAAGCTTGCAAATTAAAGTAAAATCTTTGCAACAGTCTCATGAATTGACAGCAAGGCCTGCATTATTGCTACATAGCATAGGTGATTACCTTCCAAGAGGAAAGGTAGTTGAAAGAAGAATGCATACATACATGGAAGAGGAATATACTGGCATTCTATTAAAAAACTTGGTATTTGGTTGAGGCTCCAATAGGAATCAATGTCATTGGCTATAACTAGCCCTACAAAGTCCAAGGCAAAGTTGATGGGATGACAAACACATGCAGGGCAAGGTTGCAAAAAGGTATACGTAGCAAGAAGGAATAGATGAGGGCACACGCTTATCTCTTGGATAAGGGTGCGTTTTTTTTGGCGAGCATGTACAAAAATGGCGAGCTTACTCTCTCTCTCTCTCTCTCTCGTTATTGCTATTGTTTTTCTTGTCATTGTTGTTGCACTATGATAGTCCCCCCCCCTCTCTCTCTCTCTCGTTATTGCTATTATTTTTCTTGTCGTTGTTATTGCGCTATGATAGTCCTCTCTCTCTCTCTCTCTCTTATTATTGATATTGTTTTTCTTGTCATTGTTATTGCACTAAGATAGTCCCCCACCTCTCTCTCTCTCTCTCTCTTTCTCTCTCTCATTATTGCTATTGTTTTTCTTGTCATTGTTATTGTGCTATGATCTCTCTCTCTCTCTCTCTCTCACACATTCCTCTTGAAATAAATCAATTTTTCTTTCCATTGTTATTATGCTATGATTCTCTCTCTCTCTCTCTCTCTCTCTCCATCCCTTTGTCACATTCCCATTGAAATAAAACATTTCTTCTTGTAATTGCTATTACACTATGACTCTCTCTCTCTCTCTCTCTCTCTCTCACCTTTCCATTGAAATAAATTATTAGTTTTTCCTGTCATTGTTATTGTCCTATGACTCTCTCTCTCTCTCTCTCTCTCTCCATCACATCCCATAGAAAGAAATTATTAGTATTCTTTGTCAATGTTATTGCACTATGATATTCTCTTAGTCTCTCCCCATGTTTTTGCCCTCTCTTCCAAACATATGATTATATTAAGCCTCACCTTCACATTTAAGGATTGGCATGAATCTTGTCTATATCTTGAAAATAAACCACTCCCAAAAAAAAATTCTACTTAAGTTGAAAAAAAAAAACTTCAGACATGAATGATTGTGGAATAGACTAGAAATTGAACTTAAGAGAGCTTGTGTTTCTCTTAAGACAATGATTGTGGAATAGACTAGAAATTGAACTTAAGAGAACTTGTATTTCTTAAGATATTAGACTATGGAGTTTTGCATATATACGAAAGTCACTTCACATCCCAAAAACTCTCCTTGAATTGCATTGTGGTTTTCTATTATCATTCACACATAGTCATGGGTATGTCCGCTCATGATATAGTGCCATAGCCACCTCTATCATTGATAGCATAGGTTCATGGATGAACATGTGCTCATTTTGATGGAGACCCGTGATCACTCTTAAAAGCACAAAGTAGATATGTTTGCAAGTAGATGTGTTTGCATCAGAGCAGGATTATGGGCTGATTTTGTTGGTAGTAGAAATGCGGTTTTTAAGCAGCGTTGATTGGCATAATTTTTAAGGTAGCTGACACAGGATTGATGGGCTATGCAGTCCATGTGTGTTGGCAAGAGTGGCTAGATTTGTTGCTTGACTCTTGTATCCATGTGATGGGTTGACCTTTGTGGAGAGTCCAATTTCTGTTGCCAAGATCTCGTATTTCAAGGCTAGGATGTTGTTTCATGTGTTTGGCCGATAAAGGGGGAGGGGGGGGGGTGGAATATGGGTTGTGTGGTACAAACCCCTTCACAAGGCATAAGGAGATATATGCGTGGCTAATAAGATAAGCACCTATTTGAAGGGATAATGCCTCAAGCAGGTAGCACTGTATGACACATGGATGAAGGAAAGACTAATCCGCACTCAGATTATGTCGTTCTCAATTTTATAGGGTGGGACCTAGAGGCTTGCTACAAGCAAAGACAGAGGTGGATGATGAGTCTTGGAGGATCTAGAGTGCCAGAGGGTTAGGATAGTGGGCCGTGGGCATGATGTGGTACATTGATCCCACCATAGTCTTATCGACCCTAGAGGGAGTAGTGTGGCACATATGTATTTGGGAGGGTAGACCCTGTTCGGTGGGATCCAAAAGAGTGGTTTTGGCCAGCCCATGTAAGGCAATTGGATCGGGTGGAGGAGGTCTCCTTCTTTTCCTACACGACTCGTATCGGGTGTCGCTTACAGCTTGAGGCTACAGCATGGTCCCCCTTGAGGGAACGCCATTGGCTAGAGCAAGACGTCTCAAGAGAGGTTATTTCCCATTCTAGCCTCAAGCTTGTGCCAGTGCAAGTTTTCCTATTTCTGTTGGTTGATGGATCATGGGGGTCTGCCCATTGGCCCATGGCTAGAGTAGATGTTGGTAGATGGCAAATGCATTGATTGCGCGGAAGGAGTTTTGGAGACGATTTCCCATTGCCTATGGGGATGCTCAATCGCACAACAGATATCGTTGGCATCCCTCAAGATTGTGGCTAGCACACAGAGGACAATGAGGGACTTCACTTGGGGGATGGCAGCCTGACTCATGGAGGAAGGACATGCCTTCTCTATTGATCTTGTCTCATCGACATACAAGATACATGGATAGTAAGTCTTCTGAATAGAGATCCATGATGCATCTCAACCCCCTCGATCATGCCCATGATCGCTACCAGAGGATAGTGTGTGGATTTGGAATAGATAATTCACTCGGTACAACCGAGTGATGGGAGGCCAACTAGCTTCTCTTATGGTTACCATAGTAGCCATCTGGCAGGACATCATTTTCACTTTGTGTGCCATTTGGGAGCGTGGTACTCTACGTTCGAGAGCGACTGCCAAAAGGTGGGAGCACTTCTGCTAGGCTTGGCCTGTAGGAATCTTCTACACTATTTCTGCGAGGGGTATTCACTAGATTTATAGACCACCATCTTGGTTGCTAGATCTTGTTTTGGAATCTCTCTAGGTGGTGAGCCATGAGATCTGAAAACAAGTGGGCTTCCCTATAGCTGATAACCTGTTCTTTTTTTTGTACTTTCATTGACAACTCCTTTTGGAAGCTATTTGTATGGTGTTTCAAGCATTAACAGAATTTACATTTTTTTGGGGGAAAAAAGAAAAGGTAGACAGTAGCATCATGTGTGATGAAAACATCCTTGATTTCCATGTAGGATTGGGTTGTATTGGCGTCTTAAAAGAGGATGATCTAGCAACATTGTTTTCAATGGGGCTATAAATCTTGGAGTATTTTAAAGTTAAAAGACAAGGATACTTTAGTTTTTGCATTTAATCAAATCTTAGGTTTCTTATGAAAATCCAACATGGACATAAAACAACATCCTTGACCCATTTGCTATAGCTTCTTAGACATTTCTTATCTTGATGAAATGGAAAATGTTCAAAGTTTTGCACACAAATAACTACAAAACCTGTGAATTTTTTTTGCATATGCACAAGAAATAAGTGCCAAAATAGCATCCTATTTGATGATTTTGTTGGCATTGGGTGATCATCAAAGGATTTTTTATTCATATAGAAAAACACTATAGAGACTAGAACATTTATCCCCAAAGGTGATGTGTTAGGAAAAGTAGTCCCATCACACGTTGACATAATATATGAATTTACTTTTGATATGTCCACGAGAATACATTCTTTTTTTGCCTGAACACAATGTAAACATCACCACAACCATTATGCATTTCAATCATTTAGCTAGCATATTAAAAAAATCTCAACACATTTGTCCCAACTATATGCAAATGTCCAACTAGCTATCATATACGAAATCTCAAACTTGTAGATCATGGGTTACTTACTATCAAGCATAATGATAGATCTTACTTCGGAGATGTGAACACTACTACATGTATTAAATGGGCCCTATGCGAGAGCCTTATATTTTAAAGTGGATTAAAACACATTGTAAACACTATAGGCATGAAAAGCCTAGATGCATTGAACTAACATAACCATGCATTCAAACAACTCTATGTCCATAAACATGCTAATGGAATTCAGGAAAAATTTCCATATAGACAATGACATTATTAGTTCAAAGATAGCATGTTGTACAACTTCTTTGAAAGACTATACCTTCCCGAATCTCTATAAGACATTGTGACAAAACTGGCTCAAGCACACAAAACACTTTACATGTAATTAACGTTGTTCTTGCGAATGTTATTTTCTTGTATGTGAGTATGAATTGGCAAAAGCTTGACACATAGGTTGGGTAAAATATCAACTGTGAAAACAAATATGCTCAAGTAACCTTAACTAAGCAATGGCCTTGTAAATAGTGAGATGGAATTTAAGTGTCATGGGAAGCATTACACCAAGACAAGGTCATAATCTACAACACTTCACCCCCATTTAATGAAGGCAATACTAATAAACAATGATGAAAGAGATCAAATTTGGCATACTTTACAAAGAGCACAAGGTTTAACAATGGAGAAATTGTCATTTAATCCTAACAATGTACATGGTTTAGCAATGGAGACATTGTCATTTAGCACAAGGTTTAGACATGGAGAAATTGTCCTTTAATCCTAGCAATGCACATGGAGATGGCATAGCATACACAACTCTTTCAAGGGTGAAAAACCCAAAGGAACTTTACTTGCTCGAAAGAATCGAATAGACTTTCTTTAAATCCCTTATAGAGTCCTAGATGCAAAATTTGCTGACTTTGGCTACCTTGGACATTGCATGTGGCTCACCCTATGTGGCACATACACCCACCAGACTTTTGATGGAGAACTCTTTCACCCCACCTTATGACGTCAAGTTTGGACCCCACCACTCAATATTTCATGGAGTGGAGAAGATACTAGGGCCTTGATGGATCCAAGTATGCGAGACTTGCCTTGAGCTCCTTGGCCCTTCGCTCAGCACGCTAAAAGTCCATTAACTCGTAGGTGCTAATGCTAGGAAAATTCTCCTTTGCATGCTAAGGCATATTATTAATTTTGTTTTTGCAATCGGAATCTTTCTCCCTCGTGATCAACTCAAACACAACATTTATCCATGCTCCACAATTCTACACGAGAAGTGGTTTTTCGAGGTACATTTGCATATTAAAAACCACACAAGAATTCAAAATGGGCGGTGGGCTTCCTTTGAAGCCACAAATGAATTGTCAAGGTCGAAGAAAGCACTTGCATGACCTCTCACCTACCTCAAGGCAATGTGACATCCTCATGACAATTTGCTTGCTTCACCATCCATGGTCCCATCGATAGCTCCCGTGTCCCAATATCAAGACCATGGGAAAAGGCACTTCCTAGCGGCCTCTCTCTGAGGGTGTTACAGACTGAAGCAACCCATTCATTGAATGCATCTAGGGCGTGGGTAGGCAATCTTGTAGTCCATGATCTGGCACTCTAGTCTGGAAACACCCATGTGCCATAAACTGTGTAAGTCTGACATCGGTGGACCATCGATGGCTCCGTCCCTCGATAGTTGGGAAAGGCACCTCGGAGGCCTTTCTAGACAGATGGCGGCATCGAAGTCGATGAACGGTGACGCGGCGATTGGGAAAGGCATGTCCTGGAGGCCTTTCCCTCAAGTCAGACAGATGTCGCTGTTGAAGTCGCTGCAAACTGGAAGTCTTGCCGGACTTTTGGCTTCCGATGAGTTTGTCCTTTTTGCACACGACGTTCGCCCTTTTGTTGAATGTATTCATTTCTTTTTTAGAAGAATGAGGGATCTTTTATTTCTGCAGTTTGTGAGCCGCACCTAAGAGCAGCTGAATTATACGCGTAATGCATCCAGAACTCACGACTCTTGACTGAAAAAGGTTGAATGAAAATGCTGAGATTCTTTTCCTTTCTTGTCGGAGGTGATGATCAATTCAAATCTGCAGTAGATCCAGGTGGAGAGATCCAAGCCACGATAAATTCAGACCTTTAGTAAAAGACTTGTTTGGTCTACTTCCATGTAGATTGAAAATAATGCCCGTGGTTAAAACGATGAGAAGTGAATTGTCACCATGACAAAATTGTGATAAGACACCCTGCAGACGGAAGAGTCAAATATACAAAAAGTTGATCACGACAAACGCGCTGGATTAAGTTGATTATCGAACGACCAGGATTTGATTTCCCCACGAAATTGGATTGTCTAATGAGTTATGACGCTAACAACAATATGCTATGTACATGAGAGCAACAATTAGACAACCAATCTAGGTCTCGGGTAAGTAGAAGCTGTGAACTCTGTGTGAAGAGTTGGTAGTGAATCAATTCGTCAAAGTGACTCTTACACAAATCAAACTTTTGGAACCTCAGATTTGTAGTGAATTGCTCTTGGGTGCTCTTGACTAGATCCAATGGGAAGATATGACACAGCATTGCCTCCATCAGGCATGCAAAAAAAGAACAAGCTCATTGAAGTAGTTCACTGATGTTGTACTAGTAGTATCTTTCACACTAGCAACCCATTGTTGGCTTCAATCTACTTTTTCTGAGCACATTGCAACATATGGTTATAATACACTTCAGAAGTCTATCAGCAAAAAGTTTAGTAGTTTAATAATTTTTGTTGGCAGGAGGTGTGACTCAAATTTAGTTTCTACGCTTTAATAAATTTCTATGTCCTCATCATTTCTTGAAAGAAACGTTTCAAATGTCCAATCCTCTTTTCTTGTTGCAGGCAGTGATGTATCCTTAGAGCAGAAACTACATCAAATATGATTTAGTTGCTCTTGAAAAGGCAAGCGACCAAAGCTAGAGCAGAAACTACATCAAATATGATTTAGTTGCTCTTGAAAAGGCAAGCGACCAAAGCTTTCTTGTAACTCCATACATTCAGCTTGTCATAGTGATTCCCATTTGAATGTACAACAATAGACAAGCCAGATGAGACCTGATGACAAGACCTATATTGTGACTCAGAATCAAAATAGAGGGCTCTAATAACTTTGTAAGTCTATCATTATTTGCTGAAACAAACATTAACAAACACTTTCTTTGCAGGCATTGGTATATTTTCAAAGTAAAATCGATATTCAAATATCATCTACCTACTCCTGAAAAGGCAAGTTTTCTAATTTTTGCAATTCTATAAACTCACCTTGTTGCAGTGAATTGCATTCGAATGTATAAAAGAACCAAACAGGCATGATGATGACAACAATACAAACCCCGGTGTGAATGTAAGGAAGACAACAAGCAAGACACAAGGGAAGGTCCAATTCCTAGGTTCTATATTTTTCTTTTAGTGAGAAAGCACACCTTCTTTCTAATCGTGCTGGCATGCATTCTCCAATACTATGCCAGTGTGCCTTTCTGGACCTCTAGCTAGAAGTAAACATGATCTAGATCGGAAGCTGAATGTTATAACAACATTCATTAATCCCATCCCTTGCTTAGTATTGTGCATGTTTCAATATGATAGACGGGCTATATGTTCTCGATTATAGTACATGTACTTCATCACAAGGGAGCACTCCGATATTGCAACTGATTAACATGAGCTTCTGTCATGGCATGCTGCAGGCCCATGGACATCTAACTGGACTTCCTGCAGATTAGGAAACGTCAAGCCAGCAGCAACAAATAAAACAGCCCCATAGGTGTATAGATCTTGATTTTGCACAGGCAGATCTAGATCTTGCAAATGTGGATCTACAGCTGCAGGACGTGGATTTGCTCCAAAATGCAGATTTCCAGCAGCAAAGGTCTATGCAGGTCCACATGGGAGCCATGCAGGCTGCCATGCTGCTGTCTGCCTGTGGCAATTGCCTGCAGCAAGAACAGCAGATATTTTGCAGTGGCCACAACAGTGCATGTCCAGGACTCACCATCAGGCCACGTCTAGGAGCATATCTGGTTGGCTGTTCACAGACCAGGTCGGGTGGAAATCAGTCCCTTGCAGACACAGTTGGCCCTACCCCTAGTTGGGTAAGTTCTAGAGGAGCTGAGCCTACAGGCCTGTCGCTCCAGTGTGCAGCCCTCAGCCTTCAGCAATAACCTCACCAACAGCTCCTCCTCCAGCCCAGCAGTCTCTCCATTACTCAGCCAGGGAGGTTCAAGCCCTCCCAGCCTCTTCAGCCAGCCATAAGTAACCCCAGTCAGAGAGAGTCCAGGCTCTACTTTGAGGGACAGATAGAAGTATGCAGCTCCCTTCGGGGTGTGGACCTTTACAATTTTATTCTTTGGACCCTTGGCAATTGCCAAGGTCACGATCAGTAGACTAGTAGTTAGCATAAATCTTATGCTCTCAATCCTTTGCTCAGTTCTTAGATCAAATTCACAATCTATCACAGGGCAGGCACACACAATTTCCTCCCAGCCAACCTCGGTGGTAGCAAAACCTCAAAAAGAAATCAACAACGTGAAGGCTCAAGCTTGCAAATTCCACCAAGCCCCAAAATTCCCTAGATGGATCTAGTATGCCACATGTCTACATTTGAGGGCCTCTCCTCAATGCATCATTTACCCCTCTCTTGGGATAACATTGAAATCATTTGCCCCTTGGCACATTTAATGCATTTAGACCTTTTAGCCTTAGATGCACCTAGTCTTGTGCCATGTCACCCTCACCAAGGACCTTGACCTTAATTCCTTTTTGATCATTTACGTGAAGCCCAAACAAATATAATACAAACATTGATCCTTCAAAGGAAAATGTCGACTGACCCTTCCAAGGTCATGTTGCCTCAACTTGAGCGTAACATTCCTTCCCTCTTCAGGCATCAGTGTCCTCGATGATAAAGTCTGGGAACACTCTCCGTAACTGGTATACGGATTCCCAGGTAGTTTTTGATAGAGGTAAACCATGCCATGCAACCAACACCGTGGTTATCTTCCGATTGCGTACTTGCATCGTTCCTCAGTCCAGGATTCTTGTCGGTTTGCGTCTTGCATTATCCTCTATCTCCTGAAACAAAACAACACCCTCGATTAGTGAGTCACCTGTATGCAAAAATTTCTTTAAGTGAGAAACATGAAACACTGGGTGCACCTTATAACCCTGTGGTAATTCTAATTTATAGGCTACCTTGCCTATTCTTTATAGAATTAACCACGGCCCACAATATCGGGGTGATAACTTAGCACACTCTCGTGTATTCAAAGACTTAGAGTGTGAAGGAACTCTGAGAAAAACTTTTTCTCCTTCCTTAAATTCTATAACGGATCAGTTTTCATCCGCATACGCCTTAGCTCTATCCATAGCTGATGTTAGCTCTTGCAAGTGCTAGCATCTCTCGCATCTGAACCACAAAGTTCGCGGCACTAGGCACTTTCTGAGGTACTCCAACTGTAGTTGGATTCGCTAGTCTATAACCATAGCTTAGCTCAAACGGACTAAACCCTGTAGAGGAATGTTTTCTATCATTGTAGGCGAATTCTAACAGTGGCAACCACTTGTCCCATGTATGTTGCCTCAATGACACATATGCTCTAAGCATATCCTCTAAAATTTGGTTGATTCTCTCCGTCTGACCATCCGTTTCTGGATGATCCCCACTACTCATTCCCAACTCAGTCCTTAGTGTCTCAAACACTGCAGTCCAAAAATGACTGGTAAATTTGACATCCTTGTCTGACACTATGGATTTGGGTAATCCATGTAAACGAAATATATGTTTAATACACAAATCCACCACTTGCGGGGCACTAATAGACTCTCTAGTTGAAATGAAGTGAGCCATCTTGGTAAGACGATCAACTACCACAAGGATAGAGTCATATCCACCTTGTGTCGTAAGTAGACCTACAATAAAGTCCATGGAAATGCTCTCCCACCTACCTAGTGGTATTTCCAAAGGTTGTAAAAGTCCGGGTGGCTTCACCCGCTCTACCTTACTTACCTGACACGAAAAACAACGTGTCACATATTCATGAATATGTTTTTTCATTTTCGGCCAAAAGAAATCTCGCTTCACGAGATCATACGTTTTCTCGACTCCTGGATGTCCCGCACATGGGCTATCATGGCATTGTTGAATGACTCTCTGCATGAGATCATTCTGATTAGGTACTACTACCTTGCCATTTCTTTTCAGCATACCATCTCTTATGGTATATCTTGCATAAGTCTGGCCTTTTCTAGATGCCAGGTCACCCTTTTCCCCGGGTTTGAATACATGAGCCTTAGGTCAAAGACTCTGGACGAACTCGTCCACCTTTTGAGTTTCTCTAATCTCGGTCATTAGAGCACTCTCTAATGCTGTGAAACTCATATTATGCATAATGCGTGACAACGCATCAGCAACTTTATTATCCTTGCCTCTTCGGTACCGAATCGTCAAGTTAAACTCCTGCATGAGTTCTGCCCACCTAGCTTGGCGGCCTCTCAAGTTAGGTTGTTTACAAAAATGTTTCAGAGTATCATTACCAACATCAACATAAAACTTTGACCCATGTCTCCATGTTTTCAGAGCATGGACAACAGCATACAACATTAATTCATGAGTTGGCCAATTTCGTTGAGAGGGAGAAAGCTTCTTGCTTTCAAAGGCTACTGGCCTTCCCTCTTGGAGGAGAACTGCTTCTACGGCAATGCCACTTGCATCGGTTTCAAGGAAAAACGGTTTCTGGGATCAACTATTTTTAACACCGGTCTTGAGACCACAGCTTGTTTTATGGTGTTAAAACTCTCCTGTTGATTCTGTCCCCATATAAAAGATACTTTATCTGAGGTCAGATCAGTTAATAGCGATACTATTTCGGAATATCCTTTGATATGCCTTCGATAAAATTGGACAAATCCCAAGAATGATCGCAAAGCAGTCAAACTCTGAGGGATAGGCCAAGTATCGCAGCCACTTTCTTTGGATCCATTTCTACCTCCTCAGGAGTAATAATGAATCCTAAATATTCAAGTCTTACCATACACAGTACAGTTTTCTTTTTATTTACATAAAGATTGGCTTTCTTCAAAGTATTGAACACTATTCTTAAGTGTAATATCGTCAATAAAATGTACTACAAACTTCTCGATATACGGACGTAGTAAATCGTTCATAAGCATGACGAATGTAGTTGGAGCATTGGTAAGTCCAAACGGCATTACCAAAAACTCATAATGTCCCAAACCTGCTTCTAAAAGCGGTTTTATGCACATCCTCGGCTCTAATACGGATGTGATGGTAGCCACATTTAAGAGCTATCTTACTAAAAATTACGGCCCCATGTAACGCATCTAGCAAATCATCGATCCGAGCCATCGGATATCTGTGTTTAATAGTGATATTATTCAATGCTATGTAATCTATACAGAGGCGAAAAGTATCATCTTTCTTTTTTTTAAATATCACTAGCAAAGCAAAAGGTGAGAAACTGGGTTGAATTTGCCCCAGCTTGAGGTATTCTTCCAGTTGTCTTCGTATCTTTGCTTCTTCGGTAAAACTTAACCTATAGGGAGGTCTATTTACAGGTTCTGCCCCCGGGATTAGTTCAATCTTATGCTGAACATTCCGCTTTGGAGGTAACCCATAAGGTAACTCATCCTTAAAACAATCAGGGAACTCCTTTGCTATTTGATCAGCCAGCTTGGCCATCTCTTCTAACATCAGTGCTAGCCGAAGGACCATCAATCGGCTCTACTGATGCTGTACAAAGAAACTCTTCTTGAGCTTTTCGAACTTTCATTACGGAAACCAACGGTCCTTGAGGTATATCTTTTTCACCTCGTAAGACATACATTGGAGTTAATTACATTGTGCGTTGATGCAGAGTCAAACAATATAATTACGTCTTGATTAGCTACTTGCCCCTTCATCTTAATTAACTCCGTATCGTTAAAGGTTGTATACCCCGTTGCACTAGTTACTAGCTTAGCAACAAACACACATAACAAAACAGGTACTGACCTTTGAGAAGATCCCGCTAGCTGAATCTGCATCTGTTCTGCTCTGGGGCTTCCCTCCATTTCCATGTCGCATTCTGAGATCACCATCTCAGCCATCTGACGATCCTTGTTTCGTGGACAATCTTTCCACTGATGAGGCTGAAGGCATCCAAAACACAAGCCTTCCCTCCTCGCTTTTTCTCTTTGCTTTGGGTTCAAAGAAGACTTCGACCAAGCCCGGGCCGCCATTGATGTTACTTTTCTTTTCATTCCAATGGTGGTACTTGGTTTAGGAGTCTCAACTGGCTTCACCTGCTTGGCTTGACCACTAGGCTGTGAGGCACTCCCTTTGCTAATCCACTTCTTCTTAAACCTAATTTTCTTCGGGTACTCATACTGAGTCCCAACTTGCACAAACCCACTTGGTCTGTTCCCTTTGGCATCCTCATAGTTTAGGGCTATGGCGATTGCTTCATCTAGCGTGTTCGCATACTTAGCCCGAACTTCCATCTTGATCCGATCATTCAGTCCAAAGATAAAATCTTTTACCTGGATTGACTGAGATAGAGGTTCATAAACTTTCATTACACTTTCTCTGAACTTATCAGGATATTCGGCCACTGATAAATTTCTATGATGAAGGTTTCGATACTGATCCCAAGCTCTGATCCCAAGCTCGGGATGCTTCGTTAGGAGGTAAGAAGTGTTTTCTAAATTCTTTTTTAAACCCCTCCCAAGTAGTGGATGCCACTCCATCTTTCTGCCGTTTTATCCACCACTGATTCACTCCCTCATTAAACATATGGGTGGCCTTGTGGATTTTCTTCATATCATTTCTGATTTCACAAATGGCGAAGGCCTCGTCCCATTTGTGTAACCAGGTCTCTATGATATCGGAACTACGGTCACACATCCAACTAGAATACTTTTCTGGCCTATAATTGGCAATATTAGGCACCTTAGCCCTCCTAGGCTCGACCGTATGAACACTGGATTGAGGCTCCATTGGAGCTTTACGTTTCTCTTCACGAGATGGTCTAGTAGACATACTATGAACCATTTTCCTGAGCTCAGATTGCCCTACATTTGCTTGTAACTGTTGCACTAAAATCTATTTCAAGGCATCCTCCAATAATGCAATTCTACCAGATAGTGTATGGCCTGTTGGGTGCGACACCTGTGGGGTCGGCCGGACTCTCGACTCTACGGGATTCACCCTAGAAGCTTCTTCTTCAACTTCCATTTAGGTCGATGGGTGTTTTTTTTAATATTTTAAATAATATAAATAAAACACCGCCTAAAACGGTATTTACAAACTGGTTTTCAATCTCATAACCACAAAAGGTGTCTAAACAGGCGTAACCATCAACAGAAAATAGCTGAGAACCAAGATGAATATCTTTTCCCTATACTAGGGAAATATTTGCAATCCTAAATAACTCAAACACCGAGGGCAAATAAACTAGCATATATCCCAACAAAAGTTAAAAGGCATAGAAAGCTCCTTGGTCATATTTCTGCTGCATGAAGAGATCAATTTGTCCCTGTGCTACTCCCAATCTATATTTATAATCTGTCGTGCAACCACCCCAAAAACAGTAACAATGCCTAGACCACGAACATGCGGGACTGTCTACCCCTTCCTAGGAGTTCACGACCAAGCGCAATGCCTCTCCAAATCCCAGTACCTTTCATATGGGGACAGAATCAACAGGTGAGTTTTAACACCGTAAAACAAGCTGTGGTCTCAGGACTGGTGTTAAAAATAGTTGATCCCCAGAAACCGTTTTTCCTTGACACCAATGCAAGTGGCATTGTGGTAGGAGCAGTTCTTCTCCAAGAGGGAAGGCCAGTAGCCTTTGAAGGCAAGAAGCTTTCTCCCTCTCAACGAAACTGGCCAACTCATGAATTAGAGTTGTTTTTCTTTTAGTTTCAAAAGAGAGTTTGTT
Organism: Dipteris shenzhenensis; assembly: GCF_047967505.1. Classification (NCBI taxonomy): domain Eukaryota; kingdom Viridiplantae; phylum Streptophyta; class Polypodiopsida; order Gleicheniales; family Dipteridaceae; genus Dipteris; species Dipteris shenzhenensis. Next base: position 21,235,674 of record NC_141598.1, on the reverse strand, counting down.
TGAGTATGCTTGTGCTTTCTAAGTTAGAAATGTATTTTTGACTCTTTGTAGGAAACAATACATAAGTGTAAAGGACCATTTAGCTTTTTACTTTTTAAATAAGAGTGAGAGTGAGAGTGAGAGTGAGAGAGAGAGAGAGAGAGAGAGAGAGAGAGCGATATTCTAGTTTTTTGGAAGATTTTGTTTCTTGACTTGCTTGTTTATTTTTTCTTAGTCACCTGCTTCCTTTCTTCTTTATTTCTTGTTTTCTTTCTCTTCTTTTTATTTGACGTATTTTAGTAAGCACTGGGTTTGCCCAAGAGACTCTGCGGGTCTTTAGAAACCCAGTATAGCTGCTTATGCTTGGGCACTGATGACGACATAAGTGTTGCTTTGCTTGCTAGGTATGTCTTCCTTTTGTTTTTCTTAAAAGTTTTTGTTTACCTCTTTTTTCTTCTCTTTCATATTCTCTTTTATTTTCTCTTTTATTTTCTGTGTAGATATTTGATCTTTAGAACAACAAAAAATCTAGTCTTACAAAGGTATATTTTTCTATCACCTTAGCGGACATGCAAATTCTTTGAATTTTCGTCCAAGTGGTGATCAGCTGTTCGACTACATCGTTTTTTTTTTTTTTTTCATGAAAAAGACTTCTATTAAGTAAGAACAAAAACCCGCGAGAGCAAGCTCAAAGCGGAATACATCATGAAATCATGAGGATAATAAAAAACCCCTCAGAGTGAGGTGGAAAGAAACCAAGGCTGAGACTGAAAGTGCCATCTCAACCCTGTAGTAGATTCAGAGAAGAAAGGAGAATCCTTCCATTCCCTGAAGAAAGAAGCCCTCCTAGCTGAGGCTGCACGGGAGTCCCCCTGCATACCCGTCCATACGGCCATCAGAGTGTGTACGATGTCTGTCCAGATACTAGCCAATGTGTGCGAGGGATGAACCTGAGTACCCTCCATAGCCTCTGTGCATCTCGCTCTCCAGATATGCCAGGCTGCTATGCTCGCTATAATCTCCCAAGAAGTATCCACAGAGGCATGTACAGCTGTAAAAGGACGGTGTGGAACCACATCCAACAAGCAGAACTCAACCCGATGACGTCGAACCGAAATGGCCCGAGAGGAGTCAAGTCCCTCATAGAAAACCTGAGGTCCTGTAAGAGAAAGCCAAGCCACCGAGCCCCAAGTCATAAAAAGTGGGGAATGGGCAAAGTGACTGAAGATCCTGGCTATCCCCATCCAAATCAATCTCGCCTGTCTGCAATCCCATAAGCAATGCTGAATAGACTCCAAAGCAGAAAGGCAACGAGGGCAAGTAGGGTCGGCTCCGAATCTGGACCTCCAAAGGTTCACTGCAATCCCTCCATGAATAGAAAGCCAAAAGAAGATAGTGATCTTTCTATTCCTGTGGGATTTCCAGAGCCTCCTCCAGAAGTACCTCTGCTGATCCGCAGTAATACCAAAAGTCTCCCAATGAGGAACTCTGGAGGGTCTCCAGCCTCTACTATTGAGCTGAAATCTCCTGGCATTACTGACCGTGTAACGAAAGAAGGGGATGGTCTTCTCTCGATGCCCCGCGTCAATCCACTCCCACTCTCCGGGGTCCCACTGTAAATACCTGATGGGAACTCCTCCATAGAGCCAAAGTCTCCAAGACCCGGTGGAGAGTAACTGGGGGTCAGGGTCTAAGAACCACTCTGAATCTGATCCCTGCATCAAAAGGCCTACGACCCTGATAGGCTGAAAAGCAGACTCAAGCAAGATATCATCTGTAGATCTGAGCAATCTGCCACCATCTTGGACACTGAAAATTAAAGCATCCTCCTGTGCATCTCGGAAGGCTAAGACCTGAAGTGGAACCCCGCCTCTCGAGAAAGTACCTGCCCAAGTGGAGGAAGTGAAAGGCATATCATCTGTGTCTATCCAAGCCTCTGGAAGGGCTGTCTCAATCTGCAAGATCCTCCCTGCACTCCCTCTGAGATGTCCTATCAACCTTGATTTGGTTTCCTCTGGAAGCCTACAGAAAGCTTTCCAAGATCCCAAAGAAGAAGCAGGTCCCCTCTCCCACCTGGCCCACTGCATGTAGAGTGAGGCACCCAGTGGTCTGCCACGATCATCTAAAATACTGTCGTTCCACATGATGGGCTGCCTATCAATCTCTTCCCGGGAGGAAGGAGGAATCCTCCGAAGAGAGCTTCTGAAACTAGCCCAAGCTTTCAGAATGGCAACCATGAGAGGGGATGAAGGTGATCTGAGGTGTGCTGAGGTGAAGATCCATCTAACACTGCTCATCCAGTCTCCTCCTGAGGAAGGTGTGCACCTCTGTATGCTGCTGATAAGAAAGTCCTTCCACGGTTCCTGTCCTGGCATAACTCCTCGCACCACTATCTTGCAAAGTAAAGCTCTGCACTGTAAATCTGGATCAATAATATTGAGACCCCCATCCTGTGTAAGGAGGATGAGGGTCTCCCAAGCCACTCTGGCTAAGGCATCTGCTGTGCCATCAAGCCCACTCTAGAGAAAGTTCCTGATCGGTCTTCTGAGTTGAATGATGCAGTCCCTAGAACGGCACCAACATGAACAAATAAACCAGGCAGTGGCCAGGAGGACCTGGTTGACCACCACAACTCTAGAGGCAAGATCCAGCTTGGCTGAGCTCCAAAAGAGAAGCTTCCTTCTGATGCTCTCCAACACGGGAGCAAACTGCTGCGTGGTAGAAATACCCAAGCCGACCTGGCAGCCCAAATACCTGATAGGCACACCCCTTTGAACCCAAGTGAACCCTATGTCAAGCCCCCAAACTGGAGTGTCCTCATCACTGATCCAAAAGCCATTGGATTTATGCCAATTTATCTGCGCCCCTGCCGCCAAGCAAAATAAATCCAATGCTGTCCTGAAAGAAGTCAATGTCTGTGGAGAGGCATCCAAATAAATCGCTGTGTCATCAGCCAACTCACTGTCAAGCAGCTCCTCTTCTCTTCTGATGGGAAGTCTCAGCCCAAAGATGTCAGCTTGAGATCTAACATAGATGCTCATAGCTTCGGTCACGAATAAAAAAAGGAAAGGAGCAAGGGGGCATCCCTGACGGACTGATCTCGAAATCTGAAATCTCTCACCCCTTACCCCACCAATAAGTACCTGGCTATGGGCTGATCTGTACAAAGAGGAAACACCTCTGATCCAAACATCAGTGAATCCAAAGCGTAGAAGGGTGCCCTCCAAAAAACTCCAATCTACTCTGTCATAAGCTTTTTCAAAATCCAACAGTAGAATGGCAAGATTCTGGCCACTCTGCATGGCCCACTCTGAAGCTTCCCAGAAAGAAAAAATGTTATCAAAAATACTTCTGCCATGCACAAATCCCGTCTGAGTGTCATGAATAAGATCAGGGAGAAGTGGCTGCAATCGGAGGCTGATAGCCTTGGCCAGAATCTTGTAACAAGTCCCCAGAAGTGTGATAGGCCTCCATTGGGACAATAAATTTCTGCTACCTCCTTTTGGGATAAGGTGGATGAGGCCCTCTGTAAGCGACTCAGGCATCCCGCCAGAGTCCCAAATGGCCTGCATGGCTGAAGTAATATAGTCTCCAATCATATCCCAAAATGCAATGAAAAAAGACGGGGTGAGGCCATCTAAACCTGGGCACTTGCCCTTGTGAAGGGCTGAAAGTGCAGTCCTGAACTCTGTGTTGGTGAAAGGTGCGTCAAGTAGAACATGCATATTCGGATTCACCAACACTGGGATACTCTGCCAAATAGCCTGTCTAGCATCCTCTATATCGTGTGTCTCAGGATCAGCAGTAAGGAGGGTGGCATAGAAATCTGAAGCTATGCGTAAGACGTCATCTGGCTCTGTCTGTAAAACCCCATGTGAGTCAATAAGCTGAGATACACTCTCTCTACTATGTCTAGGGCCAAGAGTAGAGAAAAAGTGTTTATTGACTCTACCACCCATCTGAATCCAGAAGGACTCCCGTGCATGAAAGGCATACTCTGCTCTCTGATCAAGCAATAACTGCAGATGAGCCCTCGCTGCAGCAAGGCGCTCCTGAATCCAAGCATCTGAAGGCCGTTTCTGCTCTTCCCTCTGCAAAGCTGCTAACTGCTGGCGAACACCAATCTCACGTCTGAGAATATCTCGTCTCCTGGTAGAAGCAACTAAGCAGTAAAAGTCGCTAATACCAGAGAGGGCAGCGGCTAAATGTGATGGATGTGGCTGCCCACCCTGGACATGAGCAAACCATATCCGTAGGGCTGCCTCCGTAAGGTCCTCCTCTGTGTAAAAGGCATCTGGAATCCTGATGCTGGCAGATCGGCCTCTCAAGTGAGGCTCTGAGATAGCCAGAACAACAGGGAAATGGTCTGAGGTGGAAACCCCCGCAGCAATGCATACCGATCCACCTCTGTCTAGTGCCCAGTCATCTACATAAAATCTGTCAATGCGTGCATGAATAGGCATCTGTTGCCTCCTGTTCGACCAAGAGAACAGGAGGGACTGTGGCTGAATAAGAAAGGCATCATCACACCAAGTATCTCTGCCACAGAAATGGAAAAGGAAGGCATCCCAAGCTGCTCTCTCCAAAGAGTGAAGTCCGCCTTCTCTACCCCCTTTTTTGTCTGAAGGTAACTCGACCATGTTAAAGTCACCTCCAATCACCCAAGAATCCACAATGGGGGCCCAGGAGAGCAAAGTCTTCCACATAAGGACATGTTCCCCTCTAATGTTGGAGGCATATAGGTTGAGGAAGCCAACCTTACGCCCTCCAATCAAAAGAATAATCCACTGAGCTCTAGAGGGGATAATGACTCCGTGCCCAACAACTAAGGGGAGAACCGACTGCGAAACTGAAATAGAAGTGCCTCCCCTAGTGCCCAATGCAGGCGACCAAAAAGTATGGCCTGAAAGCAACTTGCCTGACTTGGCACAATCTCTATAATCCAGCTTGTGCTCTTGAATAAATAATATATCAATGGGACCCCCAGTAACACCTGGATGAAGATGATCCCGGATCAGCTGTCTACGGCGGCGATGTGGGACGCCACCTAGGCCCTGTATGTTCCAACTGATAATCCTCATCGACGGGAGGATGTAGAGTGGAACACCTTACCCGACCTAGTGGCGGAAACAAACCCCTCAACAGGGGAAGACCTCCTGCTCGAGGAAGGAGGGAAGGAACCCAGTGGTGGAAAGTCAATAGGGGAAAGAATCTTGGCACCTGAAGAAGAAGCCCTGTCAATAGGAAACCCAACCACTGGCTCCCCAAAAGTAGCGGGCACAAACTCCTCCTCTGGGAAATCTGAACTCTCTGCCAAGGCTGAAAACGAGTTCATGTGGAGCAATCCAGACACCGGAGTACGAAGGATCCCTTGTGAGGGAAGAGGATCAACAGTGTAAGCTATCCCCTTCCCCCTATCCAAGGGAGGGAGTGAGGAATGCTCTCTACCCTGTCTGCCTAGCCGCGGAGATCTCTCCGTCCTCAAGAGGAACATCTGGCACTGCTGGATCTAAGGAAGAAGCTGCAACTGGGGAGGAGGTCGAAGCTTCAGCGTCTCGGACTGTGCAAGGTGAGACAGGAAGGACAGCTCGAGGTGAAGCAGAGTCTACTAAGGTACCCTCGTGAACTGAAGGAGGGACCTGCACACGTACTGGAACCCACTGTAAAGCGTCGCGTGTGCCTGAGGGAGGTGGGGGTCAAGGAGCAGGTGAAGGACCTGTACCACCCCCCTGTCGAGGCCGAGGAATAGGTACTGGACCTGTACCACCACCTGACTGAGCAGGACCGCCACGTGAAGAACAAGGAGCAGGAGCTGGACCTGTACCACCCCTCTGTCGAGGTCGAGGGGCAAGTGCCGGGTCTAATCCCCCCCCCTGTCCCCCTGTCGATGCCCTGAGGCGGTAGCTGTACCAGAGGGCTTCTTAGGCCTTTTCTTCTTCCTGGGGCAATCCTTGGCAAAGTGTCCCGAGGTCCTGCAAATCCTGCACTGGTCCTGCCTGCCTGAAATCTCCACTCTCTGGCGAAAAAAGGAACCATCCGGGCGCTGGATCATGACGTGGTCCATCTTGAGGTTAGGATCCTTGCAAAGGACCCTAACTCTAGGAACCCCATCAGCCTTGGTTGCCTCTGCTGCAGTCAATGGCAACCCAGGGAGGGGTGGGATCTCAGCAACTGCGCCAAAATGCTCCCCAATAACAGAAAGAAGTCGATGGTAAACCTGGGGAAGCCCGGGGAACCTGATGAAGAGCGAGAAGATTTTCTTATCTGCCTCTACTGGGTCGAAACCAAGGTGAAAGGCTTCAAAGAAGATCTTCCTGTGTCCCAGGTGTAAAAAACTCGGCCTTGAGCACAGTGCTCGCAGCCTCTGGAGTGTCAAAAACAACCTGGAAAAAACCTCGTCCCAGAAGGCGAACATCTAACAATCGAGGAGTGAGGTCTGGGGGGAGAGCCGCAAGCATCCAGTCTCTGGCTTGGGATCTGGAAGGGTGAGACCCGAAGATGCGTGCTAGCAATGTGGTAGAGCACTCAATCTCTACATCCTTCTTGAGCTGCTGCAACTCGTCTTTAGAGAAAGTGATAGTTTTCGCGGCCGGTGAAGATGGAGTAGGATTGGCTGACAGGGTATCCATCGCCAATCAAGGTGAGGAGGCCGACTCGAACAGAATAAAAGCTCCTTCCGTTCCAAAAAAGCTGCGGGGTGCAAGGGAGGGGAAAGGAGGCAAGGAGGAAGCAGGGGGGAAGGGGAGGGAAGGAGGAGAGGGGCTGGGGCTGAGAGGGGAGAGGGGCAAGCTGAGAGGGAGGGAGGGGGAAAGGAGAGGAGAAGAAAGAGAGGAGTGAGAGGAAGAGAGGGGGCGGGAGAGCAAGCAGGGAGGGGGCGGGACAGCAGGGGGGAGGCGAGGGGCAAGCAAGGGAGGGGGCGGGACAGGGGGAAGGGGCGGAACAGCAAGGGGGAGGGGGCGGAGGCAGGGAGAGGGGGCGGAGCAGCAGGGGGGAGGGGGCGGAGGCAGGGGGGAGGGGGCGGAGCAGCAGGGGGGAGGGGGCGGAGGCAGGGAGAGGGGGCGGGACAGCAGGGGGGAGGGGGCGGAAGCAGGGAGAGGGGGCGGAAGGGCAGGGGGAGGGAACGAGGGACAGGCAGGGGGAGGGGACGGAGCAGCAGGGGGGGAGGGGGGGGAGCAGCAGGGAGGGGCGAGGGACAGGCTGAGGGGAGAGAGAGACGGGCTGAGGGAGGGGGAGCAGCAGGGGAACGGGGAGGAGCAGCAGCTCCTGACTTAGGCTCGTAAAGCAGGTTTTGGGTAGTTGGCAAGCCGACTACATCGTTTTATCTTACGCGGGTGTAGAAGCCCCAACAGCTAAACTTATTCTCTTTTAATCTTATTATTATTTTAATCCTTTTCTTTTTGTTTAATAATTTAATTCAATTTTTATTTTTAATTCTCTCTCTCTCTCTCTCTCTCTCTCTCTCTTAATTTCAATTTTAAAAAAAATTTTATTTCTTCAAAAAGTGTGCTTTTGCGTTTTGTTTTAGTTGCTCTCCTTGGTTTATTTCATTGTATGACTGCTTTATTTTTTATTTTATTTTATTTTATTTTTAAAATTTTTGGTTAACTTTCCTTTTCTCTTTCTCTTTCTTTGATGCTTCTAGGTTGATTAAGCTCTTAGAGTGGCCTTGGGGCCTTGGCTAACCCTAACTATAATCACTAGTTTGGGGGTATATTGGCTTAGCAATACATGCTTTGATGAATTTGCCTTTTGGAAACCAATAGGGCGATCTCCTGGGATGTCATCTGGCTCCTGTGACATTCCCTTGTAGTAGTAAGGGAGGAGTTACCTTGGGACGAGTAACGACTGTGCAAGCAAGCCCCTCCCTAAATACTAGTCTCGCTCCTGCTAGAATTAGGGGATATAGCAAGGGGAAACTGCCTTGGGATGGGCAGGGAGAGTGCAAGTAAGTTCCCCAATGTTGGATCGTTTGACCTCACCGAACAACATTGGAAATACTAGTGATGGTCTTGTCTCTTTGGTAGGTGATTTAGTTGGGTCTAGCTTGGTAAATCAAAACAAAAAAGCTAGAAGAAACATATATAGAGAAAGGTTTAACTTTTTAGCTAGGTCAAACATGAATAATCTTCATGATTTTGGGGAAGGTAACATTAATTGGTCTAACTTTAAGGCTTTATTAGTTAGCACTCATTATACTAATAATAACATAAGAATTCTTAATAAACTAAGACGTCTTAGAAACAAGCATCTCAAGACTTCTGTTTCTATTAGTCCTATTCATGCCTGGCAAGTAATTTATGTTGTCTATAACATACATAGTAGTAATATGCTTTATGTAGGACAAACCTATAGGACAGCTTTTATTTGTTTTAAAGAACATGTTAGGGAAGCTAGAAAAGTTCATAGGAAGAATTCCTTAATTGAGAATTCAAAACCCTTATATGCGGCAATGGCAAAGTCTGGTTTCGAATCTTTTCGTTGCTTTCCCATTGAGCATATAGAGGGCCATTTTAATAATGCCAAGGATTTTTACAAGGCTGCTCGTCCTTGTGAATTGTTTTCAAGGGAAGCCTTCAAGACTGAATGCACAGGTAGAATCACGTTCACACATTGAATCTGAATTGCTGCCGCAAAACTAACTTCAAATACAATGAATTCACGATACAATTGAAATCCTAAGTGCAGAGGTGTGAGGGTGAAGCCACATGGTGGCTTCTCACAGGGGCCATGGTCTCAGCCCCCTCATATGTGACACTGACACAGTGTGCCCAGTCAGAATGCACTAACACACATGCATGGATGCAATATTGACTTCTGATTGACTGTCCTAGCGTGTGTGTGACATGGCAAAGCCATGTCAGTTAGACTTGTGATATCCATCCCCTCCATCCATGGTGGTGGATGTGTGCCACCTCATGTGGCCCCTTAAAAGTCTCTATCTAATGACATGATATCACACGTGGCCTAACTTTGGACCTAAGGTCCCCCTCAATTCCGCAATCAACAAGCATGCTCTTCTCTCATTGTGAGAGGATCTCTTGGCTATTCTAAGTCTTCTTGATGTGAGAGGATAACATGGGTGTGTGATTGCAAGTGGGGACGACAAGGTTGAAGCACATCAATACGTGTATGCTCTTCACAGGTTTGCTATTGAGATTCCAAACATCCTTAATGGGAGAAGCTAAGAAGGAATGCCCAATGACAAGGCAGATAGCACTTCTAATTGATGAGTGCTGTTTGTAGATTACAATGCAATAAGCAATATTGTGGAAATCTGTCAGCTGTGAGCACACAGGTCCTAAAATGCATTTGCTTTGACCATAAGCCAATGAGCCACCATCGGCATGAAATACGTAATCTTCCGTGGACCAAGGCTAGTCCATAGGTGGGACCAGAATTCGGTAATGCCTTACTAAGCACCTGCTGCTCTACCCAATGTCGCTCTCTTGAAAGGGTCCAGGCTGCTGCGTCTAGCTGTAGATGCCGGCTGATGTGTGTAGTTTATAAGAAGAAGGGCACATCTGTAATCCGCCTTGCTCTAGAGGTCAAAACCACTCACCCTGGATCCGACTATACCTCTCGCAAGGGACGGCAGCCCTCCCACACCCAAAGCCGCCACTGAGCTTGGTCCTACTCCAAGTTCACTGGTGCTCGGTCAATGGTCTATCCTTGCACAGGCGACCCAGAGCCTTGATCTGCTGCCACTTGAGCAGATCCAGGGCCCCGTCCAACCTTGGGTCTCCCTCTGCCTCTGGCTGAAGTAAACCCATGGCCCCATTCTGCAGTGCATGGGGGGGGAAGCGCGGAGGACTTGGTGCATCAAAAGGATCCTTAGGGGCACCTCTGTCCTAGAATACTGCCCATACCAACTCGGGGGCTCTGAGGCTCTGTGCAAACTATCCCTCTAGGACTCAGGAATGGAGCAATCTATCTCCAATGTCCTCATACCCACCCCTCTCAAGTGCGAGAGGGCTGTGTTCCAAGCGTCCATATCTTGGGGAAGCTGGGTCTATGCTCCAAAGGATCTAGCCTGGCCGTTGTCTCACAGTGCCCACCTAATTTGTGTACGCTGCCTGAGCATACATCCCTCTTCATCTCAAACCTCCGGATGCTAGACAAGGGGCTGGCGATTAAACTCCTCTCGACATTGTGGGCTGGCTTGGACGAATCCAACAACTGAATGCTGGCACACTCTATGTAAGCTCCTCATCAACACTGACCCCTTCCTTGTGAGGGGAGCCTCTAAGAAGATCCAACAATGAGACTACTGCCATTGTCCTCCCATGCAAAGGTTGCTCCTTAGAAGCCATTGCCGAAGCAAGAGCTTCTAGGGCTTTGAATCTAAGGTGAGGACACCATAAGCTTCCTCAGCCCTTGCCAAGTGCGCCCTCCACCTAGGGCAAAATCACGGTCTGCCAAGCAACCCTGGCTCTAGTGTTCTGAGGGCCGGTTAATCATACCCACAAGAAGTTGCACGCCAAGCGCTTGCTTACGTGTGAAAGCTATCTACCAAGTCATGGCTAGGAGTACTTGCTTGGTCACGAGGGCCTACCTTGCCAAAGATCATTTGGCTTAGCTCCAATGAAAACTTGCACCGCATGCTTTTCTAGCACCAGGGCAATGTCCTGCTCTGCTGAAATATTGATGTCCACTTGACAACCTAAGTATTGCGCTGTTTGACCCCGAAGAATCCAATGGAAGCCAAGAGATCCAAGATCTCTTGGATCTCCTCACTTGTCATGAGGAAACCGATTGATTCAGTTAATCTTGGCGATGCTTGACAATACACTCCAAGGGCACCCTGAACTCTTTCTAAGCTCTCGGTAGTGCCCGTGCCCTCCACAAAAAGGTTGTATCAAAGTAACAACTACTACCGGATCGAGATGCACACCTATGTGAGGCCCGTTGCTTGAGAATGGAGAAAATAACCTAGAGCATCTGCCCACGAAGAGGAACAAGAACAGGCCTAGAGGACAGCCCTGGCACATTGAGTGGGAAAAATGGAATGTCGTCCCTGAATGACCTCCTATAAGCATCTGCCTAGAACTCCCTGTATACATGGCAAAGACCCCTCGTATCCATTGGTCCAAGAAACCCATCCTCCACATGGTGCCCTCCAAAAACACCACTTCACCCTATCATATGCCTTCTCGAGTCCACGAGAAGGCTTGCAATAGGTTTGGACTCCTCACGGGCCTCCCAAAAAGTGAAGATATTGTCCAAGATACTGCATTCTTGAACAAAACTTGTCTAGGTGTCGTGGATAATGTCAGTCAGGTGGGGGATCAATCACAAACTCAAGACCTTAGGCAAGACCTTGTAGGTGGTGTCCAAAAGGGTGATTGGGTTCCAATGTCCAATATATGAATGGTCTCCCCCTTTTCGGGATCAAAAAAATCCAGCCCTAACTAAGCGATTGGGAGAGCAATCCTGAGTCAAAGATCTCTTTGCAAGCCAACCACAAGGGAGCATGAATGACCTCGCAAAAGCACTTGAAGAAAGACGGTGTCAGGGCGTCCTTGCTTAGGCACTTCTGCAATGGTGGGGAAGACCTTGAGGCTCCAAGAGCTCAGTTGTGAAAGGGGCCTCCACTTACTACCTACTGATGCACGGGGTGACCAGAAGGATGTGCATCTAAATTGTTTCTGGGCTGTAAGAACTTGAGGAAACTCCTCTGTCTGAAAAAGCTGGCGGTAAAAAGAGGTGCGCTGCGTGAATGACATGTGGCATTGAGGTGAGATTGAATTATCCCATAAGGAAAAATGTGTAATTGTCTATCCTTGAATATATGGGCTGAATGGAAGACCTTTAGAGTATCCTTGGGAGATTTTGGAGAATTTCGTGGCTAGCAGGCAGGGGATCGGGATCCCCTGCACCTGGTGCTTGCTACAGATGCAGGCGCTTCAGTGACAACAATCTCTCCCGATCCCCTGCACCTGGTGCTTGCTACAGATGCAGGCGCTTCAGTGACAACAATCTCTAAAGGAGCGGAAAAGAGCATGAGACGACGAGATCTAGCCTCCATAGAGAGACTAAGGGAGTAGGACCCTGCCTCGCAGTGGTTTGCAGACAGATACGAGAGCGCATGGCTTGACCCTCATGCCATGGAGATTTACAGAACAAAGTTCTCATATCACTCTCCCAGGGCACGATGGGTTCAGCAGGGGGATAGGATGGCCAAGCAATTCTTCCAGACCAGTGGTCCACACCTAGCAGGGAATCAACCACAGTGGTTACGAGATAACAATACGCCTCTGGATAGCATCCACTATCCATATAGCCCAACCATCTGGTGGGGGATCATCCCCTTGCTGCCATATCGTTGCTCTGGCCTGCTAGACCTCCTTCTATAGCATCGCATCAGGAATCCACACTCCCAGAGTCCTCAATGGGGCTGCTCCAATTGAAGCAGTCTTGACATGGGGGCTTGCTTCATTCTCCAACAATAGCCTCCATCCTTACGGATGATGATGTTCTATGGATAAGTGTTATTGCAGAGTTCCCATAGTCCATGCTTGAGCAGATTCTTCTAGAGACCTTGGATGGTGATGAGTTCCGACAGAGGAACAAGGTCTCCGCAGTAGCAGTCTCAGACCCCTTGGGATGAGCCATCCAAGGGGGTTGGACTTGCATCAACCACAAGAAGCTTGGCAAGAAAGCCGCAACAACAGAAGATGCCATGCACATCTACAACATCAAGCGATATGAGGCCCCTACCAAGGCGCCCCTTCACCTAAGAGGAGCAGGCATAGAGGGACCCCTTAAGATGACCTCTGACACCTGAGGGGGAGGTATTTTTGATCTTCTAGCAGACCCCCTCCCTTCAACAACACAGGGTTCCTAGTTGGCTGAGAGACCCCCAAGGGGCCATCTGCAGGAGAGGCATCCTCCCGGTCCCGTATTACCATCATCTCTTCCATGCTCCCCCCTGCCTTCACACCCCCGCCCCCCTCCTAGCTGCCTTCTTCTTCTTCTCCCACCCCCTCTCCACCTCCACCACCTCCCACTGCCACTTCAGCACAGCAAGTGATCGTCCTCACCACCCCGCCCTCCAGTCATTCCCTCTCCCCCCCAAAGCTCCCACTTCCATCCCCCTCCCCCTCTCTTCTCACGTCCAACAACACCCAACCTGGCCGAGGCTTTCTACTCACTTTGGCCAAAGCCCCCGACTTCCTCATCTCAGCTTCAGCCTGCCCCTTCATCAAGCCAAGGCACGGCTCCCACAACCCTTCCTCTTCTGTTTTTCCACCCACCCTCCCTTTCTCAAGAGCTCACTCTCCTTCCCCTCTAACATGGATAGTCTGTTGGAGATGGTTGAGAAGCCAATAAAGATATGAGTCCTTCCCACATTCGTGTAGACCGTCAGTTGGATGGCAACAACTATAGGGTGTGGTAGGTGATGATGTAATGTCCTGCAGTCATACGACTTCATCCTTGTTGGAGCTGAAAGGCTAGAACCGAGTGCGGAGCACCTTGACATCCTTGAGCAGAACAAGGCAGAGACATTGGTGTAGTTGTGGGATTGGGTAAATGCTCGTGTTCACTCTTTCATTTTTCTAAATTGTACTCCTTAGGTAATCAACCATGGCAAGCACATGACGTTGGCGAAGTTGATTTGAGAGCATAAGCATCCCTCTACAACAAGGTCTCCTCAATGAAGAGTCTCACTTTGGAAGTCTAGATGCGAGTGTTAAAGCCCTCACGGTCAGCAACGATGCGGGAGCATATCAACAAATTGTAGGCACTCTAGTAGAGGTACTCCAAGCAAGCAAGGAGATTTCCTCATAGGACATGGCCATGACACTGCTGCTCCACCTATTTTCCCAACATTCAGCATTCTACTCCTCTCTCATCACTAGTGGGAGGCTGAACACTCTCAATTGGGAGGAGATTGTGCCTATGGTTCTTGATCAGGAGGAACGTTTCCAAACCCTCCACAGGACAGAGGTGCTGAGGTATTGGCCACCCTCAGGACAAAGGTTGGAACAATGAAGGCAAGGGTACATGGAAATCTTCTCCATCTGTAGAGAAGTTTGCGAAGGGCCTTGAAGGTGGGACGAACATGCAATCATTGTGGCACGGAAGGCCACTATTGGAGGCAGTGCCCTTAGTGGAGCAATGACATGGGTATAGGTTCCTCTGCTGCAGCTGCAACCACTCTGGCCTTTGTTCATATAGAGCTTGGATGCTCCATCTTCTTTTGGAGGAGAGGGCATTGCTCTAACCGTTGGAAATTCATGAGAATGAATACTCGATAGTGGTTCTTTTAGGCACATGGTGCCATCTCATGAGCTGCTCAAAGAATTTCGTTGGAAGTCAGACCACCTCTACATGGGTGACAATTCAATATTTCCAGTTCGAGAAGGAAAGCTCGAAATCATTCCAGATGGCAGAGGGGTGAAGCATTCCTCGCAAGAGGTATTGTATGTTCCATCACTCCGGCTTTCATTTGCTGTCAGTTCTTGAAGTATGTAAACTTGGCACACGTGTAGAGTTCGAGTAAGGTTCTACAGTCATTAAGACAAAGTAACCAGCCAGCCAGCCAAGTTGTCTGGGATGACATGGTGGATAATGGCATCTGCAAGCTCTCAGCTCTCTCTTCTATCACAAGTACCCCTCTTGGTTACTTAAAGCATTTGAGATACGGTCACCTGAATCTGGATGCGTTGCCGCAAGCCGCCTCCTAGAGCACATGGTGGATGACTTATCTGATGCAGGCAATAAAAAAGGAAGATGTTGTTCTTGCATCCGAGGGATGCAACACAAGGAGGCCTTCCCAAAGAAGGCTGATAGGTGGGCTTCGAAACCTCTAGAGATGGTTCACACGAATCTCTGTGGACCTATGCAGATTCAGACTCTCGGATGCCTAAACAAACTCCTAACCTACATCGATCACATACCACTCATAGAGGACCGTGCTGCCTTGATTAGTCGCACACTCCACGAGGCTGCCCTCCGAATCTTTCCCCACACCACACGGTCCACTAGACCACCACCTCTTGGTAGTGCAAGGCTTATCGCCGACAACTCCGACTTGAAACCATATGTCACCTCTCGAATACATCAGACCTGGTACGCAAGTACCGACGTCTCGTACGTTGGAAGAAGCAGGCATTTCTTCGTCGAAATGAGGAGCAGCTGCTGAACATTTTGTACAGCAACAACTCTAAGGATTTTTGGCAGAGATTCCTTGAGCGTAGGTCTCTATCACCCCTCACCGACACGAGAGTTTGGCACACGTATGCACACCATCTTTATGATGCCCCACACCAGCCTACTCCAGAGCTCATACACACACCACGCCCCACCACTGACACGTTCACTAGAGGGGGAGTCAAGGACGCGACATTGAAACTACACAATGGCCGAGCTAAGGATCACGACGGGCTATGCATTGAGTTTATCGCATATGGGATCGACACGTTAGCCCCGATCCTAGCAAAGCTATTCAATGACGCTGTTTGCCTTGGCTTCCCCCGCACTTGGACTCTCAACACCCGATCCTAACAAAGCTATTCAATGACGCTGTTTGCCTTGGCTTCCCCCGCACTTGGACACTCAACACCATCACCCCCATCCACAAGGCAGGGGATCCCATGGACCCGAGTAACTATAGGACTATCATGATTGGACATGTGATGTCCAAGATCTATGCAGCAGTATTGGATGCGTCAGTCAGCGTGTTCGCAGAGATGAGAGGGCTCAAAGCAGAGGGTCAGGCCGATTTCAGGCAAGACCATGGGACTATGGATCAAATACTCACGCTCAGGAGTGTCACTGAGGAGGCGAGATCACGGAAGGAGAGGGTATATTGCTGCTTTGTGGATTTCCGCAAAGCCTTTGACACAGTACCTTGAGCTCGTCTCATCACTCGCTTATAGACACTGGGATTTGATCTGGGCAGTCATGGCACTTTATGAGAGAGTCTCAGGCCAAGTTCGGACAGGCGCAAGTTGGACAGATGAGATCTTGAGTACCATAAGGGTCAAACAGGGTTGTCCCTTATCACCAACCCTGTTTGGCCTCTACATCGATGAGCTTGAGACTTTCATGGGGCTTCCAGAGGGACCAGTTGCTCACTTGCTGGGATCATCATCAGGATTCTACTTTATGCAGATGACGTGGCACTCTTGTCGTCCACACCCGAGGGGCTCCAGCGACACTTGGATGCACTGCAGGCTTTTTGTTTATCCCATGATTTGGAGGTCAAGCTTGGCAAGACCAAGGTCGTGATCTTTAACACCTCTCGAGCAAACATGCAACGGAAGCAATTCACTTTCGGTGGGTCACCAGTTGAGATCGTATCCTCATACACTTACTTGGGGGTCATCTTCTCCGGCTCGATCTTCACGATGAGACTAGCGATGCAGGCCAGACTGAGTAGGGGATACGCCTTACTGGCTTGGTTAGAGCGACAATGCTTCCACTCCCACATCTAGGACCCTCGGACCAAGGCTCTTCTCTTCGACTCCTTGGTCCGATCAGCCGGTATGTATGGCAGCCCTTGTTGGGAACCTGATATGTCAGAGATAGAGTGGACACATGTGGAGTGTCTGCAGATCCTCATGCTCTCAGAGATGATCTGGGGGAAACCATCTGTACCACATCACATCATTCAGGCCGAGTTTGGTGCTTCTCCACTCTAGCTAGATGCAGCCTTTCAGACCATCACATATCTACATCGGGTTAGATCATATGGGGATTGCACATCAGGGAGACAGAGGTTGCCATGGTTGGCTCTCGATTGGCTCTCGATTCCTCCATAAGGTTGGCAACAGAGGGAGATGAGCGATGCTGGTATGCACGGACTCACAGATGGTTTGTGAGACTAGGGTTTCACATCGATAGGATACCTCCTTTTCAGTACAGTTTAGATGCCCCTCCAGTATTCCCACCAACCATCCCGATCGGGCCACACACCAACGAGGTCATTCGAGAGGATCTCCTGAAGCTACACACCTTTAGGACCTGGTTAGAGCCGAGGGAGCTTCAAGTGAAGCTGAGTTTCTACAGAGATTACTGTCTTCGTATTTCAGAGGAGGGATTCATCACACCAGCGGGGTACATTGAGCTTCATATGCCTCACTCACTACGGATCTCCATCTGACAGTTTCGAATATCATCACACTGCCTCTGCATAGAGAGCAGCAGAGTAGAGGGGATCCCTAGGGAGCATCGCATATGCATATTGTGCGACTGTCAGGAGGTTGAGTTGGAGGAGCATTTTATTTTAGGTGCCCAGTGTACTACGAGATCCGAGGTCGCTACCACTATCTCTTCAGAGACGGCTTTGGGCTCCTTTCCAGATTCCTCGCCGACCTAGATCAGAGATGCCTCGTGGCCTTCATTCACGAGGGGGTCCGAAACAGAGAGTACTTACTCAGGCGACTTACTCAGGCGACGGAGCTTGGCCACACCATCAGACACCTCTCAGAGTAGGATCACAGAGTTCTTCCCATCGTGTGACATTGATCGTCCAGTCTCTAGCCGCAGACGTGACAGAGACCTCAACCCGACGACCGCAGCACGACACACAAGACATCAAGGGGACACACATATCACTCTGGGGGACCTCTTGTCATTGTTTAGACCCGGGATATGTCCCACAGGAGTCACGGTGGCTTTGGTCTTGCGTCAAGCCTCCTCGGATTCCGCTCCGGTCTTGTCTTTTTTCTTTTCATTGTCACACCCAGATGTATTTGATTATGTATGATCAGACCTAGGATTCAGCATGGGTGATGATGCTCGTCTCTTCGGACTAGCAAAGGAGGTGAATTCTATTCCCATGCATACATGGTGGATGACTTGCCTGTTGGAGTTAGTGTGTGATCATCCTCATGAGGTGATCCATTTAGGGTAGGGGTTGTGGTTAGACGTGGTATGCTATCCACGTGGCATAATTGCATGCAGTAGTCTACGTAGGAAGGGAGATAACAAGCCGCCTCCATTTCATACTCTCTAGTCAGTTCGATGAGAGTTTGGATCCACGAATTCAGGAAGGTCATTTGACCTTTGGTGCCTCCACAGAGCTGGGCGACGCTGCTGGCGAGCACGTTATGAGACAGTTATTCCAGGCGGTTATCTTCATGCATTAAGCTATGAAATTGTGTCGCCATTTAGTAGTGTGTGTTGATGGTTGAAGCTGAGCCTTTGTGGCTAGTCATGTGTGTCTTTGTAAGAGCAACAAGCTTGGTCGGAATGAGCTCAGTTGGATAGAATAATTGAAGTGTTTTGGTTTTCTGTGATACATCGAAATCATCTTCTCAGTTCCTAGTTTCTTCTCAAGCTTTAGATTTGAATTCTCATTTGTTAAGTTGCATGAATAATTGAGTGAGATATCTAGCTATTGTTGCCCACATAGCAAGCGCCTCAGGCTTGGAACCAGAAAATTGATGCTTTCTTTCTTTGGAAGAGATTTCGGGGATTTATGGCTGATCTGAACGTGTATATCTTTCGAGAGAAAGGTTTGGTTACCCTCATCATTTCCTATGTCGATGATCTCATCTTGACAAGCAGCCACGTGGAGCTTATTGCCATGACAAAGTCTACTTTATCTCAGGAGTTTGAGATGACAGATTTGGGTCTTCTCCATTTTCTCTTGGATTTAGAGATACGGCAAACAGAGAGGGTTTTTTTTTTGCGTCCCAATGGCAGTATGCTCATGAGCTGTTGGGACCCTTCAACATGGAAAACTGTAAACCTATCTCCTCTCCAATGGATCGTAACAGTCATGCTGTCCAAGGCTGGTCCTTGTGAGCAGGTGGATGCAACATTGTACAGGAAGCTTGTTGGCTCCTTGATCTGGCTACTGAACACCAGGGTGGACCTCAGCTTTCCACTGCGCTGTTAAGGTCTTTCATGTGCAGACACCTCTAAAGGCACATTGGGATGCAGGTATGTGGATCCTCCGATATCTACAGCTACAAAGGATCGTGGACTGTCTTGTGCTGTAGGATGGGAGTGAAGCCCAGGATCCAGCTACAAGGATGGAGTGATTTAGATTGGGAGGAGATATGGACATGAGGAGGTACTGCCTTACCCATGGTTTAGCAGCCATTACGTGGTGTCATGTGCACGGATTGGTAGCATGTCATGTGCACGGATTGGTATCTGACGTGTACTGGGTACACGAGACTAGCTCAGGTAGCGTGGGGAGGCTTAGAGTTAGGCAGGCTTGATTCTCGAGTTGAGTGGCAAGGGTACGAACCAGTTAGAGGTCTTCGCTATTTTTGGCGCTTGGGGCCCGAGTCTATATAAGGGGCCGAGAGGTTCAGTTCTCAGAGAGCCGATGGGAGCAAGTTTCGTTCCCAGGTGCTAGGTCTGGTCCTGGATTGAGTCGCGGACACGCGCCTGCATCATAGCGTAGCCCAAGGCCCAGTAGCAGATCTGAGGCTTCACAGCGCCACCTGGTGGTATGGGACACCAGGCTAGTTAGGATCTGGTTGGGAGTTCGTGCCAGTAGCTCAGCTCGTGGCTCAGAGGGGACATCTCCTGATTCGGGATCACATCCCGTAGATGTCATGGTTGGGTGGTGAGCAGCCTGCTCAGTTTTCTCATGTTGTGTGTGTTCTTGTGTTTGCTTGCAGATCAAAGGTTTCAGGAGTGTTGGGACGTGTCAGTTGGTATCAGAGCCAACTCTTGAGGTAGGAACTTCTGTTCCAAGAATTTTGGATGATTTGTTCCTCCAAGTATGCCCTAATTTCGAAATTTATGCTGCAAGTTCTTGTTTGGTCCATCGGTTATGGGAAGTGGTTAAGATTTAGGGAAAAGGTAGGAAGAAGAGAGTGAGGATGAATTTGAGACTGCTGAAGGGTTAGGTGAGAGAGGGTGTGAGGTGTAGCTAGGAGAGAGTGGAGAGGATTGGAGGAGAGGCGTGAGAGGGGCTGTTGGGTAGGCGAAGGGCTGAGGGGAACCCTAGGAGATTCCGTTTATTGGTCAGGGCTGCGCAGTGGTTAGAAGATGCAGGTGGGTGCGTGTAGAGGGGTGCGCCATAAGCTGGAGCAGGATGCGGCCAGGCTGCTGTTCGGGGAGGCTGATGCGAGAAAAGCACCAACCCTTCAAGTTTGGGAGGGTGGGCATGCTAAAAAAAGCTTCGACCCTCCAAGTTGGGAGGGTGGGCTTTTTTAGAAAGCATAGCTTTTTAAATAGCTGCACCTCCTTTATAGCCTGGCAAGATCATAAGCTCAGCCACAGCTTATGCTAGTGTGCGCAAGAAGATCCCTCCACACCCCTAGCAGAATTTCGTCACCTAGGTACGGCTGCAACAGATTTTCGTACGGTACAGCCAGCAGCGGAACCAGCAGGGGGAGTCTCTGGGTTCACCTACTGATCGTCAGCTTTGTACCCCTTCTTATCGGCCAGCTTCTCTTCTTTCGTCACCTCCTCTCGGGACAATGTTTCCCTCTGCTCCACTCTCCTTCAAGCTTCGATTCCACGTGTCACTTCTCTAAGTCCACTACTTTTCAGATCAGATTTCAGACATGGCTGATTCTGTAAATCCTGAGTTTGCGATGGGTGACCAGGATTTGAACTACCTTGCGGAGGATGACCAGGGTCTCTACGATGATTTGATTACGAAGAAAGCCTTCAGTGAATTCACCACTGCTCTTGATGGAAAGTTTGAGCAAGTTAACGCGAATCAAACGGGGTTGACGCAGCAACTCCAAGGGATTCAGGCTACCCTCACACTTCTGACTAGCACTGCACCGTCTCCTTTATAGCCTGGCAAGATCATAAGCTCAGCCACAGCTTATGCTATTGTGCGCAAGAAGATCCCACACCCCTAGCAGAATTTCGTCACCTAGGTACAGCTGCAACAGATTTTCGTACGGTACAGCCAGCAGCAGAACCAGCAGGGGGAGTCTCTGGGTTCACCTACTCAAACTGATCGTCAGCTTTGTACCCCTTGTTATCGGCCAGCTTCTCTTCTTTCGTCACCTCCTCTCGGGACAATGTTTCCCTCTGCTCCACTCTCCTTCAAGCTTCGATTCCACCTGTCACTTCTCTAAGTCCACTACTTTTCAGATCAGATTTCAGACATGGCTGATTCTGTAAATCCTGAGTTTGCGATGGGTGACCAGGATTTGAACTACCTTGCGGAGGATGACCAGGGTCTCTATGATGATTTGATTACGAAGAAAGCCTTCAGTGAATTCACCACTGCTCTTGATGGAAAGTTTGAGCAAGTTAACGCGAATCAAACGGGGTTGACGCAGCAACTCCAAGGGATTCAGACTACCCTCACACTTCTGACTAGCATTGTTCAGGCGCTCACGCATGTGGATGCCATGGCTTCAGTGTTAGGTCCGAACATCACTCCAGATCCTTTTCCCGGAGATCAGAAGTCTCGTACCAAGGAGGTTGTTGACACTTGGTTGCGCAAGTGGCAAGTACACTTCCAGTTTCACCCGTACCCAGATGACAAGAAAATACAGCTTGCAGCCGGGTTCATGTCAGGAAAGGCTTTATTGTGGTAGAAGGAACTCCAACCCAAGCCTGCAACATTGATAGATTTCGAAGGGGTCCTCAGGAAAGAGTTTCTGAAGAAGGAGGAAGATTATGATATTGTAGGCAAGCTCAAAGCCCTCGATATGTCTAAGCTGAACTTGACTTTTGAGGTTTATCTTTAGAGGTTTCGGGATTTGCAGACCAGAGCTACAAAGATGGATCCAGTGACCTTGTTAGGTTTCTTTGTGGATGGTTTACCTGACTCCTACAAGTTACAAATCAAGAACAACAAGTGTACCACGTTGCAAGAGGCCATGAATTACGCACGTATTTATGATGATACCATGGCCAGTGCAAAGGGAACCACAGTTTCCGACACGAGTGGGAAGAACAAACGGAAGTTCTTCCAGTCTACCACTGGTACCGGAGAGATGAAGTCGATAGACAACGCCTCCAAGAAACACTTGACTCAGGCGAAGAATGGTCGAGCCCGTTTCCTTCGTACCTTGAAGCTAAAGAAGGAAGGACGTTGCTTCTTCTGTGAGGAGCGGGGCCACACTAAGAATGATTGTCCTAAGCGCAAGAACCAAAAGCAAGCACTGGGACCGAAGCTCCAGGCGGGTACGGGTACCAAAGCCAAGGGAGCTAATCAAGTTGCGATGACAGGTATTTCTGTAAATGTCATTACCTACCCATTTTCTTGTAATTGCACTTTTAATACTTCGTTATTTGGTTCCCATGATCTTTTCCGAGTTTATGGAGAAGTTAGGGACCAAAGAGTTCACATTCTCTTTGACCCGGGCAGCTCTCACAACTTTGTTAATTACAAACTTGTGCAGAAGATGGGGCTGTCCACGATACCTAGCGATCACACCTATGAGGTGCAGCTTCCAGCTGGGAAGCAGTTTTGGGATCGCAAGATTGAAGCCCTTTCTATTCGGATTCAAGAATACACAGCGGCTTTTACGTGCTATGTCATGCACTTGGAGCATGTGGACTTGTTGATCGGAATAGAGTGGTTTAAAACCCACGATATTCGGATTGGATGGAAGGACCATACTCTTTCTTTTTTGGATAAGGACACCCAATTTTGTATTCAGTGTGATAACATTTCCTCTTCTCAGGGACCTATTGTATCTGCGATGCAGCTTCGGAATATATTAAACACTTCTCAGTATGATGTCTATCAGTGTGTTTTGATTCCGCTTTCTTCATTTGTTGTCTTTGTTAATAACAAAAATGATTTAAGTAGGTTTGAACACCGTGAATTGAGAACGTTGTTAGATGATTTCATGGATGTATTCCCTGCTCAACTGTCGGAAGGTTTACCACCAGAACGGGTAGTAGATCATCGCATAGACTTAGTACCTGGGGCTCAACCTATTAGTGTTCCACCTTATAGGATGAGCCAGCTTGAGGAGGATGAGTTAGCTTCACAGCTGTAAGATTACTTGAATATGGGCTATATTTGCCCAAGTAAATCACCTTGGGGAGCACCTGTCCTCTTAAGGAAGAAGAAAGATTCTACATGGAGAATGTGTATAGATTATAAACGATTGGATAAAGTGACAATTAAGAATCGATACCCTCTACCTTGTTCCGATGATCTAATAGACCGTTTGGCCGGAGCGAAGTATTTCACTAAGATTGATTTGCATACGGGTTATCACCAAATCCGTATCTATGCTAAACACATAGATAGAACCGCATTCCGAACTAGGTATGGCTACTATGAGTTTCTTGTATTACCTTTTGGTTTGACCAATGCTCCTGCCACCTTCCAGCAAATGATGAATGATTTGTTCCGAGATTTTCTGGGCAAATTCGTTGTAGTGTTCTTAGATGACATCTTGGTATATAGCCGAACGCTTGAGGATCACATAGGACACCTCCGGATTTTCTTAGTTATTCTAAGACAGCATAAGCTCTATGCCAAGATGAGTAAATGTGACTTCTTTATGAAGGAGATCATTTACTTAGGACACAAGATTTCTTTTGAAGGTATTAGCATTGATCTAGATCGTATCCAGAAGGTTTTAGAATGGCCTATCCCTCAGACTGTGAAACAACTTCGTTCTTTCCTAGGATTTACGGCATTTCTACGGAAGTCTGTGCGTGATTATTCACATATCACAGCACCCCTGACAAACATATTGAAAGGTCGTGGATACAGGTCTACCCAGCCGATCTCTTGGAATGGTGCATTGAATAAGGCTTTTGAAACCTTGAAGTTTTCTATCAAGGAAGCACCCGTTCTTGCATTACCCGATCCTACCCGGCCTTATGTTTTAGAGGCCGATGCGAGTGATTTTGCGATTGGGGCAGCTCTATTCCAAGAGGGCAGACCTGTAGCTTTCGAGAGTAAGAAGCTAGACGACACCCAATATCGTTGGCCTACACTAGAAAAGGAACTCTATGCTGTAGTGTATGCCCCTAAGGTTTGGAGATACTTGTATGGTTCGAAGTTTCTTGTATTGACTGACCATCAGTCAATTAAGTATGTGTGTGATGGGTCTGAATTGAGGGGACGGAAAGCTAGATGGGCAGAATTAATGCAAGATTTTGATTTTGAAATACGTTATTGAAAGGGTTCGTTGAATAGTGCGGAGGATGCCTTAAGTCGAGTCAAGTTTGTAAATGCTATGTCATTTACGGAAATATTCTCGCACCTATTTCAATCCTTGAGAGGGCTTTGCGCAACTGATAGTCATTTCAGTTCTTATTGGCAGAGAGTCCAGGATGGGAGCTCCATGGTTGACCAGGACTCAGGGATTGTGCCCCCTACGGTACAGGCGGCAGGAGGTCAGTGGATGATTAGGAACGGCTTGCTGTTCCGAAATGGAAAGATTTGTGTGCCAGATGTTCTGGAACTTCGATCCAAGATTCTCTGGGAGTGTCATGAAGCTCCTAGTGTTGGACATCCTGGTATACATCGGACTCTGTCTCTTGTGAAGCATACCTTTTATTGGCCTAAGATGTGTGCATTTATTAAAAACTATGTAGTAGGTTGTCGGGTTTGTCAGGTTACTAAGGCAGAACGCCTTAGAAGCGCAGGTTTATTACAGCCACTGTAGATTCCAGGTAATAAATGGGAAAGTATTTCCATGGATTTTATTACTGGTTTGCCTCGAACGCGCAAGGGTCATGACTCCATTTGGGTCATAGTCGACTGTTTGACAAAAATGGCTAGATTCTTACCTACTAGAACAACTATTTCAGCTGTTCAGCTGGCTTACGAGTTTGTGGACCACTTGTTTAAGCTGTATGGTTTGCCCTCTGACATAGTCAGTGACAGGGACTCGAAGTTTACAAGTAACTTTTGGACACTTGTTTTTGAGAAGTTAGAAACTACTCTAAGTATGAGTTCCTCAGATCATGCACAATCCGATGGCAGTACAGAGAAGGTCAACCAATTGGTTGAAGATATGCTTCGGGCATATGTTTCTAAGAGACAGTCTTCATGGGAAGATTATCTACCTATGATAGAATTTGTTTATAACAGTGCAAAGCATTCGAGTACTGGTTACAGTCCTTTTATGCTTATGTACGGGTTTCAACCTAAGTCACCAGTTATGGTTGGGTTTAAAGGGATTCAAAATGATGCTGCAAAGACCTTCTTGCAAGACATGCAGGAAATGTTGCAGTTTGCCAAGGAGTCTATTAGAAGTGCCCAAGATCGGAACAGATTTTATGCTAATAGACATCGTTCACCTAGAGAGTTCTCTGAAGGAACGATGGTATATTTGCGAATTCCCAAGGAATCCAAGAGCCTAAGTACTGGTTTGGTTCCTAAATTATCCCCCAGATACTGTGGTCCATTCAAGGTTATTAAAAGAATTGGACCAGTTGCATATCGACTAGAATTGCCTCCTGATGTTAAAGTACATCCAGTCTTTCATGTCGGTAGACTGAAAGAAGTATTGGGTGCGGACGATCAACTTGTTTCTCCTCAAGAAATAATAGAAGTTACAGATTTGACTTTTATTCCCCACGAACCTGAGTGTATTCTTGAATTTCGTGACAGACAGATTCGTAATAGATCTATCACGGAATACAAGATCAAGTGGAAGGATTGTGTTGAGGAGGATGCAACATGGGAGACATTACAGAACCTCCAGAGACCATTCCCAGGTTTTTTAGCGAACTCAACAGTGAGTTCTTAGAGGAGGGGAAGTATGTCATGTGCACGGATTGGTATCTAACGTGTACTGGGTACACGAGACTAGCTCAGGTAGCCTGGGGAGGCTTAGAGTTAGGCAGGCTTGATTCTCGAGTTGAGTGGCAAGGGTACGAACCAGTTAGAGGTCTTCGCTATTTTTGGCGCTTGGGGCCCGAGTCTATATAAGGGGCTGAGAGGTTCAGTTCTCAGAGAGCCGATGGAAGCAAGTCCCAGGTGCTAGGTCTGATCCTGGATTGAGTCGCGGACGCGCGCCTGCATCATAGCGTAGCCCAAGGCCCAGTAGCAGATCCCAGGCTTCACAGCGCCACCTGGTGGTATGGGACACCAGGCTGGTTAGGATCTGGTTGGGAGTTTGTGCCAGTAGCTCAGCTCGTGGCTCGGAGGGGACATCTCCTGATTCGGGATCATACCCCATAGATGTCATGGTTGGGTGGTGAGCAGCCTGCTCAGTTTTCTCACATTGTGTGTGTTCTTGTGTTTGCTTGCAGATCAGAGGTTTCAGGAGTGCTGGGACGTGTCACGTGGAGCCGTAAGAAGTAGCCTATCGTGCCCTTGTCATCAAGTGAGGCTGAGTATCGGACTACATGTTCAGCAACCTGCGTGGTGGTTTGGCTTTATATTTTCACAGCTCAGCGGAGAGCCACAACGGTGCCGGGCTTCAGCTTCTGAGTCCCAGCTCTCAGTTTGACTTGCTTCAGTTTGTATTTGCTGTTGCTTTTTCTTGAGCTCTTTAGCTTAGCATGGCTTAGTACTCAGCAAGGGCCCTAGTGTGCCCTTTGCTTCAGCCCATTGAGGCTTGTATGAGTTTTCTTCTTGGTGTACTTTGTCCCATAGGCCCGCGAGGCCTCCCGAGGACGTTAATATATCTTTTTTCTTCATAGCTGCCTCAAAGCAGAGAAGCTAATACTAAAAGAAATGATAGACATCGATGGAACAATGCTTTTACAGTCGAATGTTATGAGCATGATATAAAGACCACAACGCCCAATAACGACACTAGGAGAAAAATCAATCATAGTCTAGCCTAGGAGTATATCTGTCAAATAGCTAGAATTGCATGTCGCAAGAAATCGTGGAAAAACAAACATGAATATAGCCCCTAAGTCTTTGAAGAAAATTACGACCAACATGGAAGGTCCATAGTAAATGCAGAACAGTCTCTCTCGGATGCAAGCATGTGGGATAGGCCGAAGAAGATAGGCTCCCTCCTTTTCAGTATAGCATGGATGCACCCCCCGAGCTGATTCCGCGAGATGAGATTAACTGCATCATACGATTAGACCTCCTTCAACTT
Source organism: Dipteris shenzhenensis (assembly GCF_047967505.1). NCBI lineage: Eukaryota > Viridiplantae > Streptophyta > Polypodiopsida > Gleicheniales > Dipteridaceae > Dipteris > Dipteris shenzhenensis. The sequence continues at coordinate 21,208,774 of NC_141598.1, read as the reverse complement.
CACACACTTCAAACTTGGGGGGGGGGGGACAAGGATTTCCCCACCAAGACCCAGCTCTACTATGACCATTTCTTGAGAGTATTGGAGGATGTCATCATCATCAGACCCTAGTATCTTGAGGACAGAGGAGTCTCACATGCAATGAGGATTGCCATTGGACAGATGCAAGTCTCCTCCCATCAGCTGAGGATTGAGGCAGGGAGAGTTGCAGGCATACCCAGAGAGCAGCGGACTTGTATGCTATGCACGATGGGTCAGGTCGAGACCGAGGAAGCACTTTCTTTGTATGTGTCCCGCCTACTACGAGATCCGAGGGCGCTACCATTGCCTTTTTTAGGAGGGACACGGGTTTGGCCCACTCTCATGACCGATCCACTTCCAGGATCAGGTTTGTATTGGGATCTACCTGATGGAGATGCGGAGACACAGAGAGACACTACTGCGATGGATCAGAGAGCAGCAGGATGCAACCACCACGTCACATGACACTGAGGTGGACCGAGTGCAGAGGCATATCACCGACTTCTATGCATTTGAGTCAGCTCCAGGGCACTCGGGAGTAGAGGAGGAGGAGCTAGCTGATATGAGAGATAGATGGGTCAGTAGAGGGAGTCGACACGACACCACCATTGGACGAGGGTCACGGGGATCTCACATGCGACAGGAGACCAGAGCACACACGATTGAGGTTCGACCTATCTCAACTCTTCTCAGAGGTGACCAACAGAGACGTGGCATTACACTTGACATAGCCCATCGGATCCAAAGATCGAGGAGACCACGCCCCCCACCATAACGCGAGACAGCTTGACAGATGTAGATACGTGAGCTCTTTGTGTCACACCAGAGAGCTAATACGGAGCCTGGATACATGGAGTCAGATCATGTTCTTGGAGCATTAGCCTTGAGCGCCTGACATGCCCCACTCATGTTACACACTATTTGGCTTTTCTGGCCTGACTTGATATGATGTACTACATTAGTATTTCAGTTTATGTGTTTTCTAGTACTCAGCGAGGGCCTTAGCGAGCCCTTTGCTCCAGCCCAGTGTGGCTTGTATGAGTTTACTTTGTTTCCGCACTTTAGTCCCATAGGCCCGCGAGGCCTCCCACGGACGTTAATACATCTTTCTTTCTTTCTTTCTTTCTCTCTCACTCACACACTTTTTTTTGGGTGGAGTCCATAAACTTTATATTACAATGAGAAGCTCCCAGAAAAGGACGTGCTAATACATCAGAAAATGTCATTATAAGACATGTAAGTAGAAGCATCTAACTAACGAGCACATAGACAATCATAAAATGATTGTGGTAGTGACATCCGGAAAAAGTGAAACTTGGAGAAGGTGGGATCATGAAAGGCTCTATGATTCCTGTCTTTCCATAGAATCCAGAGTCCCCAATAACCTATCCATGTGAAGAAGAGATCAAAACCAGGTTGTTGTGGATAGATTCCAAATAGGCAAAATGCTTTCCAAAGCAAGCAATGGGAAACCGTGCCTGCAGACGCTGCTGGAGAAACTTGTAAAGAGGAGACAATGAAACATCTGCGACAAACTGGAGAAGCAATATGTCTTCGTGCTAGGACTTGACTAGAAGGAAAAACTCCAAGCATCACTTTCCACAGAAAGACCTGTTGATGAAGAGGAAATTTGCAGCTTCAAATCCGCCGCAATCTCTTCCGCCACCACTTAAGATTACGATTCATAGCCCATATATGATTGGCCCTATTTGAAACCCAAAATGGAGGCATCAAAGCTTTGTACAGGCTGGCTATAGTGATGTCAGCTAATAACAATGGGCGACCCGATGAACCTTGACGATGTAGAGCCCAATCCTTAAGCCGAGAAGCGAACCGAACTTTGGGACTTGCAGGAAACTTTGAAGCACGTGAGAAATGTAATGCCAGAGGGGCTGATAGTGCAGCCCCAAACTATATTGTCTAAGTGCCAAAGGAAAAGCTAGAAAAGTACCATCAGCCTTAAATAAGTACATCCCCCACAATCTGGATTCCTTTAGAGGAAATAAAGTAGGAGTGTCTGGGTTCCTGCAATAAGGAGTTGACTTCAAGAGAGGTCCCGACCTTGCCATTTAAAATGAGAGAGTATCTCTTTCCACTCTGAAAACATTTGGGTGGCAAAAGGGCATCCCTTAACTCTGCCATCAATATACCCTGTAATGAAATCCCATGGGCTGCCAATGCCCCAAAGCATGAGTAGTCAAATGTAAAAGTAAATGCCCAACATAGCAGCGCGTGCACACACACACACACACTTTTTTTTGGTAAATCCATGATTATATTATCAGCAAAATTTACATGAGGGTCTCAAAAAAGCAGAGAGCCTCAACAGGAAATCATGCACACACACACACACACACACACACACACACACACACACACATAATTGTGTTCTTTCTTTTGTTATATAAAAAGGTTGGATATATTATAGTTCTTATGAAACTGACACCCACACACATGCATTATTGTGTTGTTTTTTTCCTTATTTTTAAAAAAGTAGTCGATTTGTAAGGTTGGATATATATTAGTCTTTTGAAGGAAGGGGGGTGTGTGTGTGTGAGAGAGAGAGAGAGAGAGAGAGAGAGAGAGAAAGAAAGAAAGAAAGAAATTTTATTAAAGGTCCACGGAAGGCCATACATGGCCTATGGGACACAAAATCATCCGAAAGGAAAATACATCATCAACGATGCGCCAACTAGGTGGCCTCATCGTAATACCGCTAAGATGCCAAAAATGGCTACAAAAATCCTAGATACAAAATGAAATGAAATAGAGTACAAAAAATGCCTAGATACAAAAAGTAAAATATGAAATATGAGGAACATCGTCTTCCCTAAGGGGTCTGTGATCCAAAGAAATGATGGAAGTCATGGCCATCGACCATGCCTCCTGCCATGAGTGTGAAGATCTGGGCAAGTGTCAAATGGGCTGCTGGCGGTGCCAAGTCTCCATGGAGCAATCTCCTCCGAAAATCTGCCATCATCCTCCGTCGTCTAGAAATAAAGCGACGGGTACGGCCTCTGTGTAAGATCATCCTGCGGTGCTGCCGGATCATGTCATATGTACATCCTCGGGGTGGAACCATTGGTGCTCTCTGGCAAGATGGGCTATCTCTGTGCTCATGGTCCTGCGCCTCGTCCTGCTCCTCATGAATAACCAGGTCTCTGGCAGGGATGCGACGGTGCTCTCCGAGGAATCTCTCTCTGTATTTGGTGATCTCCCTGATGAACAACGCTAAGCAATACTGATCCTCATACTCCATAATCCGAGAGAGAGGTCCAAATCCGTGCCCAAATAAACAGTGAAATCTGCCACGGATCTCATAATATAAAGGGCATCTGCAAACAAAGTGCTCCTCAGTCTCCACCTCCCCCATAGTGCAACAAGGGCATATCCTAGTCTCTCGCCTGGGTCTATGTCCGGTAGCTGTACGACGCATCCTGCCGGCCTCAACGTCTAATCTGTGGGAAGATACCCTGAGCTGGCCCAAGGCAATCCCGAGTGAGTGCGACATATGAACGCCGATATATCCTGGGGATATGATGAAGCCATCCTCTGAAATCCTGAGAAAATGGTCACGATATGTGGCCATCTTCGTAGGAAGCTCCGTGGGATGAACCCAAGTGCGAAACGTGTGTAGCTGCAACAAATCTGCCCTGATAACCTGGCTGAGCTCATGTCGAGTGAGAGGGAGGCGAGGGGCATCTATGCTGTATCGAAATGGTGGCAGCCTATCCATATCCAAGCCCAGCGAGGTGAGCCATGTGGAGAGTGTGTGGTACCAACAAAAAGTATGACCTCTCTCCCCTAACATCTGCGAGGATGTCAGTGCTAGCCACGGTAATCGTGCTCTGCCTGCTGCTGAGTCTCCGAGCGCCCTGATCCTATGCAAGTATGTAACTGACTGAAATGCTGCATCTAGCGCTAGGGGTGTAGCTCCGAACTCTGCGAACGTAATCTGATGCGGTACCGTGGGCTTCGCTCTGATCAATCTGGAGAACATGATGATCTGTAACCTCTCTACTCGTCTCCAATCTGCAACACTGAGATCTCCTGCCCAAAAGGGGCTAGCATACATGACTGCAGGTCTCACCAGCGTATCGAAAAGTAAGGACTTCGTGTCGGGATGCTGAAAATGTGACTGTGCACACTGCCTCTCGAGAAGAGCCAAGGCGGCATACCCTCTACTGATCCTATCTCGTGCTGCATGCGTCATGGTGAAGACTGGACCTCTAAATGTGGCACCCAAATATGTATACTCCCTGACTAGCTCCACCTCCTGCCCATCAAATGTGAAAGAGAACTCGCCTCTCCTATAAACCTGGTATGACGTGTTGAAGACCATGACTTTGGTCTTCCCAAGGTTTACAGACAACCCTCTGTCCTGACAAAAGCTGTGGAGTGCATGGAGATGTGCCTGTAAACCCTGCTGGGAGGAAGAAATAAGAACCACGTCATCTGCATAGAGGAGAATCGGTATCGTGGATCCTGCCAGTAAAGAACCTGTACCACCCATCGTCTGTATGTACATCTCTAACTCATCGATATAGAGACCAAAGAGTGTCAGAGACAAAGGACACCCCTGCTTCACCCCTATCGTACTGCGTACTTCCGCCGACAGCCCCGCCCGTGTCCTGACTCTACCTGTGACTCTCTCATACAAGGCCATGATCGCCCATTGAATCTCCCCATTGAATCCCAAGTCACGAAGTCACTGGAAGAGTCTGAAACGCGGCACAGTGTCAAATGCCTTTCTGAAGTCCACGAAGCAACAATAGAGCCGTTGCTTACGTGACTTCGCCTCCTCAATCAAAGCCCTGAGTGTGAAGATATGATCTAGAGTCGAGTGCTCTGTACGAAATCCTGCCTGCCCTCTAGCTCTCATGCCTGTCGCCTCGGCATGGTCATTTATATGTCCTTCTAGAATGGTCGCATAAATCTTGGCCATGACATGGCCAATCATAATGGTCCTGTAGTTCGACGCCTCCAAAGGATCCCCCGACTTGTGTATGGGTACTATAGTATTTTCTAGCCAACTAGGTGGAAGACCTGTACAAATGGACTCGTTAAAAAGACGGGAGAGGACTGTAGCTAAGGCATCAATCCCATGGATTACATACTCCGCTTGCAATCCATCATGGTCCTTAGCTCTCCCAGTCTTCAAACGATGAGCTGCTGCTCGGACACTATTGGATGAGAATAAGGCAGAGGAGGTGGGTCTAGGCACATGGGATAAGTCGATCTGTGGCTGATCTGGAATATCATATAAAGTGGAAGTATAGGCAAGCCAAACCTGCGGGTCTGTAAGAGGAGTTTGAGATTTCAAGCGAAGGAATTTCTTCCAGAATTCCTTGGAATCACAGCTGAAAAGTAAACTTCTCAGCTCCTCCTCATTCCGGGCTAGAAATTGGCACTTTTTGCGTCGCACCAAACGCTTGTAACTCTTCTTGGTCTCAATGAGGAGAGGAGACTTATCCTGTGTCTCAAGGCGAAGCTTCCTGCAGAGTTCTTTACACTCCTCATCATACCATCCATTACAAGGCACAAGACCGACTGGTGGAGGACTTGGGCTGCCGAGATGATGGAGGTATGTACAAGGTCCCACCGATCCTGTGTGGAGGGTAGGGCATCGAGAAGGTGCAGACGGAGAAGACCACTCAGGTGCTGGCTATAAATATCATCAAACTGGTGGTCAAAATGAACCTCATAGTATGGCTGACGCTCATGATGTCTAGAAGGGGGGGCATGAGGAATCTGGGCAAGAATAAAGTGCAGACGTGCATGATCGGCTGAAGGCATAAAAGGGTCGACTGTGAGGTTATGTACAAAAGGGATTAAAGTCGGGGGACCCAAGACGTAATCAATGACGCTCGTACCACCACCCGCGAAGGGAAAACATGTGGCTGTGGATGAATGCGGCCACTGTCGAAGTCCATTATAAATGACCATGCCGTGCGATGAGAGAAGCTCCAATAGGCGATGTCCCTGATCTGTCACCTCTACCCCTCTATCTGAAGATAAGCGTGGAAAACTCTCATCTGGGGCAGCTGGAACTAAGACTGGATCCTCAGCAAAGTCCAAAATCTCTGCCTGTCTGTCTGATGTCCTCGCGTTGAAGTCTCCTAAAAGGATGACCTCTCCGCGGCGTGAGTACTCCAATACATCGGCTGACAAATCCTCAAAAGGTGACTGTCCTGGTCCATCTGAGGCATAACGAGACTGTCTCGGGGGAAAGTAGCATACTGCAATAAACAAGTCTCTTAGGGGGGGTCTCCTGATCCGTACCCAAAGATATCTGGCCCGATGGTCTCTCCTCATGACTGTGAGTATCGATCTGAGATGCTCTCTATAAAGAACTGCCACACCGCCAAATCCTCTGACTCCTCCTGATCGTCTAGTCTGCTGTCGAAAGACAGACTCCCAGGCATACCCTGTCACCTGCGGCAAGCCTCTCTCTGGGCTCTCATGGGTCTCTGTAAAGAAGACGATGTCCTGATCAAAAAAGGCCTCTCGTAAGTTGCCAGGCTGAGCTGTGAGGGAACCATTACAGTTCCAAACTGCGAAACTCAAGCTATCTGGCAGACTACGTGTCCCATAGGCCTCGTGTCGTCAACTGTGGGCTCCAGCCGGTCTAGATCGCATAGCTCCTATCAAAAGTCTGCCCTCTCTGATCACGGCCCACTTGCCCTCACGACGGGCAACATCCCTCTGTGCAATGAGACGTCTATGCTCCTCCCACTGAAGAGCTGTAAGGTCCTCATCCATGTGAATCTGTGGATGGTCCCTCAATCTGGATCTCCTTCGTAATACTGCGAGACGGGCCTCAGCATCTCTGAATCTGATGATAAGTGGCTGGTGCCGTGCTGGATCCCGGCCCACTCGATATGCAGCTACTATGTCATGATCCTGAACTCCGAGTGTCCCAGATATGAAATCTGTCGCCTGATCCATGGCTGATCTCGTATCTGATCGCTCAACTCCGCGGATGCGGATGTTGAGGGCCTTCTGAGCTCGCCGCTGACTCTCGGCAATAGTCTCAGAGACTGTGGTCTGCTGGGCCTGTGGGGCTCTACGCACAACGTCCACCCACTCTGAGGTCTTCTGTACCTCTGTCTGCAGTGTGGCCAACCTCTCCTCAACTGCTGCACTAGCTGGAGGAGCTACATGCAGCTGCTGGAGGCGATCATCGCATGCCACAACATGCTCCTGAATGCATGCCTCCAGCTGCACTATGCGCTCAGCATGTGTCCGTAACTGGATGTCCCGATCAATATCTCTGGTATGAAGCTGGCGAATATGGGAGTCCTGATCAGATCTATGACTCTCAACTGTCGATAGCTGATCAGTCAGTGTGTGTATCTGTGCTGTGAGAGACTGAATCGCAGCGCCCTGAAGTCTGCAAGTCTCCATGCACTGCATAACTAAATCTCTCAATCGCAGATTATCTGCCAGGACTGCTTCCGCTGTGGAGGGTGAAGGGGAGAGGGGGTACAAGGATGAGGGGGTAAGAGGGTAAGAAGGTGAGTAAAGGAGGGGTGCAGAAAATGGAGGTCCTGAAGAGAGAGAGAGCTGTCTCACCTTGGGACAACTATGAATGTACATTCTTCTTAATGAAAGTTTCTTTCACAAAAGAAAAAGTGTGTGTGTTTGTCTTTGTGTGTGTTATGACGCTTGATAAATTTTTAAATGCTAATTAGAATTTGTTAAAATGACAAATGTTCAAATCAACAAGCATGCTAGTGTAATTTGATAACATAAATTGAACACTAAGTGGGCATTTCATATGAATCATGACAGTTGAAAACGGGATGAATGGGGAACTTTTGAAGCTTGACACAATGTTTGTTTTCATTGTTTGAGTTCTCACATTTTGGCTAGATGAATCAAATCTTCATTCATGTCTGGAATCTAAGATTGTTGCTTTTGAATAGGGTCCTTTAAAAAAATTTGAGGCTTCACCTTCAAGTATAGAAGTTAGCATGCAACGCGTAACATCAAGTGTGGAGGAGCAGATGATAATTAAAGCTATTCAAGATGAAACTGCATGGGAAAACCTTCCCAAGCGGCTCAAGGCTTTTGTAACCTCAAAAGAAGATTGGCATAAAAAGTAAGGCATATTACCTTTCCTCTGGCTCAAAACAATGCTCTAATTAAATATTAAACTTTTGACCATTTGTCTTGATTATTAACCATCGGGATGATTAAAGACAAAGGTTGAAGAAGGTAAGCTAAAAATTACACCAATGTGGTCACTGACAGGTCTATGTGAGATCCCCTAATGCTGTTACATTCATTGAAGCAGTCAACTTGATCTTGACACAAAAACAAACCCGACATTCAGATCCTTGACTATTTGTTGTCTTTGTACATGTTTCCTGTGGTTCTACACAGTGAATTTTTGTTAGTCAGTATAATAATGCTACTGTTCTAAAAGTACAATCATCTCTTCCTCAGTCACCCTTATGGCATCTTTTTACTACATGTGATGCTTTTTACTTGAGTTGCTTCTCAAGTATAAAATTCTAGAAGAGGAACTGCTGCTGCTCCCCACTCCTCCTGCTCCCCTCCTCACTGCTACTCTCCTCGCTGCTGCCCTCCCCTCCCCGCTCTCTGCTGCTCCCCCGCTCCTTGCTGCTCCTCCTGCTCCGCTCGCTGCCCCCTCCCTTCCCTCCTGCTGCTCCTCCTCCCTGCTGCTGCTCCTCTCCCCGCTCCCTGCTGCCTCTCTCCCCGCTCCCTGCTGCTTCTCCTGCTGCCTCCTCGCTACCCCCTCCCCTCCTTCCTCGCTGCCCCTTCCTTCCTGCCCTCTCCCCCGTGCTGCAGCCTCCCTCCCCTGCGCTGCAGCCTCCCCCCCCCCCCCGCGCCTGCTGCTGCCCTCCCTGCGCAGCAGCCTGCTGCCCCCCCCCCGCATCTGCTGCTGCTCCCCCCCCCGCTCCTGCTGCTGCTTTCCCCCCGCTGCAGCCTGCTGCTCCCCCCCCCGCTCCTGCTGCTGCTTTCCCCCTGCTGCAGCCTGCTACTGCTTCTACTCCCTTCTCCTTCCCCTTCCCTTCTCCTCCACTTCCTCCCCTCCTTTCCCCTCCTCCCTGGTTTCTTCTTCTCTCTCCCTTCTCCTTCACCCTCTCCTTCATCTGGATTACCCCTATTTTCTTATAGGGGTCTCCTGGGATTCAGGAATGCGGACGGAGTTCCATTTTTTGTGTTTGAATCGGCCAACACACCTCGATTGATGAATGGGTTCCCATTCAGTCAATCCGTCTCCGCTCACACCGGCCGCGAGAACTGTAACTTTCTCAAAAGACGAGCTACAGCAGTTGCAAAAGGATTTCGAACATGAGTGTTCCACGACTTTCTTCGCACGCATTCATGGCTCACACCCCTCCAGGTCACAAGCTAGAGATTGGATGCTGTCGGCGCTTCCTCAGGACCTCGCCCCCCACCTCAAGGATGTTCGTTTGTTGGGACGGGGTTTCTTTCAAGTGTGCCTAGATTTCCCGGACGTTACGAGAGACCTGCTACAGGCCGGGTTTCTACTTCTAGGCTACAGGAGGATCTTTTTGTTTCCTTTTCAACTGGGATTTGACCCAGTTGAAGAGGACAAGCAGGGAGTTTCTGTTTTCATCAGGTTCCCTGGTCTTCCCTCAGTCTATTACCGGCTTCTTTTAGTTATTGGCGAGAGGTTTGGTGTGGTGGCAGAGATCCCCCCTCTCCCTGGCGAGCCCTCTTCGGCTGCTGAGGCGGTCACGATGGACGGGGTACCCAGGGTTAGGGTCATTGTCCAGGACCCCAGTATTTTAGATGATCACATCATGCTACAGCAACCCGATGGGTCTTTCTTCCGCCAGAGATTTGAGGTTGCAGGTTGGCAGGACCAGTGCAGGATCTGCAGATCCTTGGGGCACTTCGCCAAAGATTGCCCAAAGAAGAAAAAGAGGCCCACAAAGTAACCAGCTCGTACTCGCTTACGACAGAGAGTTGGAGTAGGACTGACCGCTCCATAGACACGGCCTCAGACACGGGCTCCCCCTTCTCCTAGGGCTACTCGAGTCCCTTCGGCACCCCGCCCCACCTCTGGCCCACGGTGGGTTCCGGTCGTGGCTAGGCCCTCTACTCTAGTTCACTCCTCCACCTCTTCGGAGGCTACCCCCTTGGAGCCTCAGGAGGAGACTACTGTTCAGGAGCCTTGTTCGACTCCACCCTTGGATCAGGCTGTATCTCCTCAGCAACGCAGGTAGTTGGCACCTCGTCTGCACCACTTGTTGATCAGGATCCAGTACAGGTGCCTCCCTCTTTGGACAGAGGGAAGGGGGTTCTACATTCTCTTCCTGCTTTGGTAGGAATCCTTCGTACCCCCGGACTGGCTTAGCGGAACTCTTTTTCCGCTTTGGAGGACCTTTCTAGCCTCCCAGATGATGATTTTGTACCCTCTACTTTTGGAGAGCCAGTTATCGGCATCCCTTTTGAGAGATCCTTCTCTCTCTCACCTGTGGACTTTCCTCCCCTCGGACCTCGTGTGTATGGCAGGAGGTCTGCTTCGGTAGAGGCTTCTGTTTCCGCCACTAGGTCGGGTAAGATATTCCAACCCACTTCCTCGCGCCGATGAGGATAGCCAGTTGGAATATACAGGGATTGGGCGGCATCCCTTATCACCGTCGCAGACAGCTGATCAGGAATCAGCTCCATCCAGGTGTTTCAGGTGGTTCCATAGACATTCTTTTTCTTCAGGAACACACAAACTGGATTTCAAAGATTGCTCCAAGTCAGGTAAGCTGCTTTCAGGCCAGACTTTTTGGCTTCCTGCCTTGGGAACCAGAGGAGGTACATGCATTTCAGTTTCAGACTCTATTCTCCCTCTGGTCATTGGAAAAGGTACCATAACCCCCTCCAGGGCCCAGTGGGTTTTACTTCTGATTGACGGACGGAAGGTTGGTTTCCTTAACCTTTATGCTCCGAACAACCGAGGGGACCGTGTTTTGTTTTGGAAAGAGTTGCTCTCGTGGGTTGACATTGCGGATTCATGGATTATTGGAGGCGACTTCAACATGGTTGAGGCACCTTCTTCTGATAAGAAAGGGGGCAGAGAAGGTGGTATCCACTCCCTTAAGAGAGCAGCCTGGGATGCCTTTTTGTTCACGTTTAGTGGCAGAGATGTTTGGTCAGATGATGCATTTCTTGTTCAGTCTCAATCACTTTTGTTTTCATGGTCGAACCATAGGGTGCAGATGCCTTTTCATGCTCGGATTGACAAATTCTATGTGGATGACTGGGCTCTTGATAGAGGGGGGACAGTTTGCATTGCACCCGGTGTTTTCACTTCAGATCATTTTCCGGTAATTTTGTCCATTTCAGAGCCTCATCTGAGAGGACAGTCTCATAGTATCAGGATCCCAGACGCCTTATACACGGATGAGACTCTCACAGAGGCAGTGTTGGAGATTTGGGTTTCTCATTTGCAGGGGGGGTGGCCGGTCCTTCACATGTGGCCACACCACTTCGCAGTATCAGCGACTTCTATCACTCAGTTGCTAGTGCGTGACGAGATGAGGTACTCAGGCGAGAGTTCGGTATCCGCCGGCAGTTGGTAGCCCTTCAGAGGGAGGAGCAGAAACGACCATCAGATGCTTGGATACAGGAGCGGCTTGCTGCCGCAAGGGCTCACTTGCAGACCTTGCTTGATCAGAGAGCAGAGTATGCCTTCCATGCACGGGAGTCCTTTTGGATACAGATGGGAGGGAGAGTCAATAAACATTTTTTCTCTACACTTGGCCCAAGACATAGTAGAGAGAGTGTCAGGCAGCTTATTGACTCTGATGGCGTTTTGCAGTCCCATCCGGAAACCGTCATGCATTTAGCAACATATTTTTATACGTCCCTTCTTTCCGCAAATCCGAACTCACAAGCCAGAGAGGCGGCTAGAGGTAAAGTTTGGCAGAGTTTACCTGTGTTGGTCACCCCAGAGATGTTATGTTCACTTATGCACGCTTTACCAACACAGAGTTGAAGGCTGCTCTTTCTGCCCTTCATAAGGGCAAATGCCCTGGTTCCGATGGTCTTACTCCTTTTTTTATAGCCTTTTGGGATATGATAGGTGATCATATTACTTCAGCCCTGCAGGGCATTTGGGACTCGGGTGAGATGCCTGACTCACTGACCGAGGGACTCATTCACCTTATCTTGAAAGGTGGCAACAGGAATTTTGTATCCCATTGGAGACCCATCACTCTTTTGGGCACTCCCCATCCACTTCTCCTCTATGAAGGAGAAGACGCTCAAACTCCTCTCTGCATCTGGTCGGAGCACGAATGAGACCCCATGCTAGTCTCTACCAGACCCTGTGAAGGCTCCTCATCAAGGGGGAACCCTTCCCTGCTGTAAGGGGGCCCTATGAGAAGATCCATCTGTGTGAAAGCTGCCACTGTCCTTCGGTGCGTGGGGTGTTCCTGAGAAGCCCTTGTTGTAAGAGGAGCTTCCAAGGCTTTGCACGTGGGGTGAGGCCGCGAACAACCAACTTGCCCAAGAGGGCTCTGCTCTGCTCTGCATCTCCGGATCAATGATACCCAAGCCTCCTAGTGCCTGTTGAAGGGTCGATAGCAAAAGAGAGAGAGTACAGTTACGTTAGAGTTGCACTAGTCTTAGCGGTCACATCAAACTTGGATAAAAAAATAGAGAGTACAAGGTACTTGTACCTAGACCTAGGACTAAGTGTCCTAGGTGTCACATAGGACTAAGTGTCCTATGTGGCCTAAAAGGCACTAACACTACAAGTGCCTCTATTTATGCCTACAAGGCACATACCATGGCCTATAGGGCATCACTAGAACCACCAGGAGATGGCCTACAAACCCCCCTCCATGGGATGGGCTGAAGTACTCCGGAAACGTCTGAAAATACATGGTATTTTCTGGTCATGGTGGCACATGTTCATCCAAAAGGATATAGCCACCTATGAATGTACAAGGGATGTCAGATCATGTAACAAAGGGAACCAAGTGTAAATCTTGTCGGAAGACTTCGAACTTGGGATGAGGAAGTGCCTTTGTAAACATATATGCTATGTTGTCCTCTGTGGGAAGATAGAACAACTCTATGTCTCTTGTTGACAACCGCTCCCGAACATAATGATAGTGAACTTCGATATGCTTGGTATGCGCATGAAACACTGGGTTACAACTTACGCGCAATGGCCAAAGCACTCTGGTTGTCAGTGTAGACAATAGTGGAGGATGTCTGCCGAATACCAATATCTGTAAGTAACTATCGAAGCCAAACACACTCTATTGTAGCGGTGAAAGCTGCCCTGTACTCAGCCTCACAGCTAGATGTGGCAAGTGTTGGTTGCTTCTTGCTGAGCCAAGAGATACATGAATTGCCAAGCAAAAAACAATTGCCAGTATGTGACACTCTAGTGTCGGAACATCCTGCCTAGTCACTATCCGTGTAAGCATGCATGGTAAGTGAACCTTGATCACCATAGAAGAGGGCTAAGAGTGCCTCTGAGATATTTGAAGACTCTCTTCACTGCCTGCCAATGCTGCCTGCCAATGCTGTGGACTAGGCATGTGCATGAATCTGCTGAGCTGAGATACTGCATACTGTAAGTCAGGTTTGGTGTGACATAAATAAATAAGGTATCCAACAGCCTGCTGATAAAGAGTGATATCACATCGTGGGCTCCCATCATGAGCTGAGAATTTGAAGCCAGGGTCCACTGGAGTAGAGATTGGCTTGCAATCCTCAAACTGAAAACGATCAAGGAGCTGTCCAATATACTTGGACTGAGACATCATGATACCCCCCTCGACATGAGCAAACTGAATGCCCAAATAATAATGGAGCTGTCCCATGTCTGACATTTCAAAGACCTGCTGCAAATCAGTCTTGAAAGCTGCAATTTGCTGAGTATATCTGGGCCCGTGATGAGCATATCATCCACATATAAAATCAGCACTAAAAAGTCAAATCCACTCCCACAGACATAAAGAGTGGTTTCTGTGGGACTATTATGAAAACCAAGGGATAGTAAGTGGCCCGTGATGAGCATATCATCCACATATAAAATCAGCACTAAAAAGTCAAATCCACTCCCACAGACATAAAGAGTGGTTTCTGTGGGACTATTATGAAAACCAAGGGATAGTAAGTGTGCATGAATTTTGGAATACCATGCCCTGGGTGCCTGCTTCAAACCATAAAGGGCTTTTCTAGCCGGCATACCTTATTTTCAGAATTAACAACCTCAAAGCCAGGAGGTTGTGTGACATATACTTCTTCCTGCAAATCCCCATGAAGAAAAGGAGTCTTGATGTCAAGTTGGTGCACTTGCCAATGATGATGGGCTGCAATGGCAATGACACATCTAATGGTAGTAATCGTGGATGTGGGAGCAAATGTCTCCTCAAAGTCAATGCCTTGTTGTTGGGCATACCCTTTTGCAACAAGATGGGCTTTGTATCGATCTATGCTGCCATCAGATTTCCTTTTTAATTTGTAGACCCACCGGGTTCCAATGGCATGCTTGCCTGGAGGGAGATCTACTAATTCCCATGTGTCATTTTTAGCAATGGAATGTAACTCAGCTCTCATTGCATCCATCCACTCTTTGCTGTCAAAAGCATCTTTATGGCACAAAGGCTCTTCATTGCAAGCTGTAGGAAGGAGTGCAAACTCAAGAAAGTGACCATGCATCTGTCTATTCCCTGATCTTGTCCGGGCAGCAAAAGGCTGATCTTGTTTGCTGTCCCTCAATGTATCAAGAAGCCATATGGGAACTTGCCTTTGCTGTCTATTGACAGCTCTTTCTTCAATCACTGCATCATGAATAGTGGGATCATTTTGTGCTGGAAGAGAAACCTGCAAATCAGCATGGGGTACTGGCTGATCATTGCTTGTTGGAGGGCTTGTAGGAGGCTCATGTTGCTGGTCAAAGTCCTCTTTTGAGGATGGCAGAGGTAACCAAAGTCCTTGTTGGGGACTTCAAAGATGGGGTTTTCCATACAGATCCTGATGCCATCATGCGCATAGCTACAAACTTTTATGCCTCCCTTCTCACAGCAAATGCTGATACACAGGCTAGAGATAATGCCAGATATGCTATATGGTAGTGTATTCATGTGTCAGATGATATTGTTATATTTGTGGATGTCACGCCACATACGCTCACTTCATACCAGATTTGGACTGCCCATAGGCCATGTACATACTGGACAGTCACCATTCAATATGGGATATTAGGAATTCTTTCCATTGGAGTAAGGTGAATGCAGGCTTGAATATACAAGAAACATTCAATATTTGTGAATATTCAAGGAATGCCTCCAGGTGAGGTTGCTAGTTGTCGACATGATGCAAAAGTTCCTGTAAAAATATCATCTCTATCATTTGCAATCTGCAAACTGCTAGTGAAGATAGAAACTACAATATATCCAATCTATTACAAACCTTGATATGGCAATATATGCTGAGAATAGGCTGTGTTGGATTTGTTTTGCATTGTTGTGGGGACACACATCAATTGGCATAAATCCAATGGCTTTTGGATCAGTAACAAGGATACCCCGGATTGGGGGAATGATATGGCTTCACTAAGATTTAGAGGGGTGTTCCCTTCAAGTATGTGGGATGCCAAGTCGGTATGGGTCTCTCTCCATCACAACAGTTTGCTCCTGTGTTGGAGAGTATAAGGAGAAAGCTCTTCTTTTGGAGTTCGGCCTAGCTTGATCTTGCCTCCAGGGTAAGTGGTGTTTAATCAAGTTTTGTTGGCCTTGTCTTAGTCGTTGCTGGTGCTGTTCTAGTGATTGTATCACTCATCTTAAGAGACCTCTAAGAATCGTGTTATGGAGTGGACTTGATGGCACATTGGATGTTATAGCCAGGGTGGCTTGCAAGACCTTGATTCTCCCCAAACAGGAAGGGGGTCTTAACATCATATCATACAATCTTGTACACCTATTTCGGAAGGAGATTGGATGGATAATACTAGATAGGTTTTTACTTCTGCCCACCTCAGGTCTCCTTCCCCTCTTATGGCTACTATCCTGAAGGCTGGGCTAGCTTCAGGAGTACCCTTCAGAGAGGTCCACCTCCTCTCATGTATAGATAGATAGGCAGCCTGTCATGTGGAATGATAGCATCATGGCACACCTCTCAATACCTCTCACTACATGCAGTGGTCCAAGTGGGAGAGGGGCCCTGCCTCTATTGTGGGATCTTGGAAAGCTTTCAAAATGCTTCCAGAGGACCATAAAGTTTAGTTAGTAAGCAATCTGAAAGGGGTTCCACTTGGATGGGAGATTTCATGAGAACGGGCATTCCTCTATAGGTATTGCTTTTGGTGGTGCATATGAGGATGCCCTAGTTTTTAACGTTTTTGTTGTGGGAGGCAAGCTATCTAGATTGACCAGTTTTATTAGAGGTTGCATTTCAGTGTGTCAGTATTGTTGGTTTTGTGGAGCATGGTTCAGACTCAGAGTGGTACAGAGATCCTCACCCATGTCTTGTTACCCTGGGTGCTTGGAGACTGTGGCTTTATGGGGGTGTGGGTTCCGATAAAGTTCTTGCAGTGCGATCCGTTTCCATAAAGTTCTTGTAGTGCGATCCTAGGGCATGGGATTGGATTGATGAAGGGCACCGAGAGAAGAATCTCCCCTTCTTTCGTTACATTGCTAGTAATGCTAGGAGATTTCAGCTGAGTTGTAGAGGTTGGAGGCCCTCTAGAGTACCCATTAGGAGGGGTTTGAAATTTCAGCTGACTCGCTGAAGAACTTTTGGTAGAGACTCTGGAAAATTCCTACGGAATAAAAAAATCACCCTCTTCTTTTGGCTTTCTATTCATGGTGGGATTGCTGTGAACCTGTGGAGGAGCCTATCCTCATTGCCTTCCTACTGTGGAGTTTGTTCAATATTGTTTATGGGATTGTAGACAACCCAGGATTATCTAAAGGGGATAGCCAGGATTTTCAGTACTTTTTTCATCGCCCCTTCTTCATGATTTGGGGTTCAATTGTTTGGCTTTCTCTTTCAGGGCCTCAGGTCTTCTATGAGAGACATGACTCCTCTTGCGTCTTGTCAATTCGATGCCACTTAGTTGAGCGATGCTCTCTTGATGATGTTCTTGGCTCACCCTTTAGAGTTGTGCATGCCTCTGTAGACTCTTCTTGGGAGTCTTTTGCAGCATGGCATATTTGGAGAGCCAGATGCACAAAGACATTGGATGGATCCCAGGTTCACCATTCTCAAACTTTGGCCAGTATATGGACAGACACTATACATACACTGATGGCCATCTGGGCAAGCACGCAGGGGTCCTCTCGGGAAGCTTCTGCTAGGAAGGCTACATTTTTCAAAGAATGGAGGGGCTCCCCCTTCTCTGAGACTACTGTAGGGTTGAGATGGTGCTTTCATTCTCAACCTTGGTTGTTTTCTACCTCTTTCTGAGGAGTGTTATTGTTCTCATGCACTGCATGATGTATTTCCGCTTTGAGCTTACTCTTGTGGGTTTTGCTCATACTTAATTTTGGGGGGAAAAAAAAGATGGGCGAAAATTTCTCGGATTGGGCCAAAATTGCTCGACTAGACAATGGGCTCCATAGTTCTCATACTACATAGGACATCAAAATCTAGAGTGCTCCTCTATCTGTTCTCTCCCATGGACATAGCCTGGGCTATCTCAATCTTTAGCCTATGAGAAGATACTCAAAACTGCCCAATCAAGATCCTTAGTGCATATGGAAGATAGATATGAGTATAGCCTGGTGGTTCAGTAAATCCCTCCTTCGAGATCCGCAGGCAATGATCTCTATAGAAGCTGAGTTTTACTACTATAATAGGTCCTCTTTGATGACTTAGTTCACCTCATGATAGGTGAGTGGAATGGATGGAGGCTTGTCTGCTCCATATTGGCCATGGTTTTGACTGCACCCCCTAGCTGAGACTAACCCCCGAGGTTTGGGTTTCATCTCAACTCGGGGTAGGGGACTGCCACTGTGCGTCTCTGCAGCTGCAATGGAGGGGGCTGTGAGGAAGGTTGCTCGGAACTGCACGAGGCAACTGTGAGGGACTACAGGAGGAGGGGCTGTGAGAGGGGGAGGAGTGGAGCAAAAGGGACCGGGGAGCTGTGCGAGGGACGAGCGGGGGTTGAGCAGGGGACTAGTGGATTGGTTAGCAGGGGGGTGGCGAAGGGTTAATGGGGGGTTAGCGTAGGGCTAGTAGGAGGTGTGCAGATGCTGAGTGGGGCTGAGCTGGACTGAGAAAGAAAGAAAGAAAGAAAGAAAGTTTATTAACGTCTTCGGAAGACCGATGGGTCTATGAGACTATGAAAATCCTAATACAACAAGTTGTGGTAGTGGAGCTACTAAACGAGCGTCCATACGAATGCAAAATGCAAAAATGTAGGATGGCAGTACTAAGTCCTAAGTACAACATAGTCATGTCGATGGTCGACTATATATCAGTCTCAGCATCGTCATCAATATCATCATCATCATTGACATCAGCAAGTAGTACACAGGACACCTGAAGATGAAACGCTCCTCTATCTCAACCTCCTGCATGTCACACAGTGTGCATATGTGCCTCTCCTTGGGTAGTCGCTCTGCTCTGCCGCTCTCGATGCGAAGTCTCTGTGAAGAGACCCGGAACTACCCAAGAGAGATCCTCAGCGAGTGGGGTAGGTGAATCTGCGTGTATCCTGGTGGGTCAATGAAACCCTCCGCTATGATATGTAAGAAGTGATCTCTGTAGAAGCTAAGCTTCACTAGGAGTTCACTCGGTCCCAACCAGGTCCGAAATGAGCAGAGGTGAGCGGGGGGTGAGCGGGGCTGTGAGCAAGGTGAGTAGGTTAGTGAGCAGGGTTGAGAGAGAGAGAGAGAGAGAGAGAGAGAGAGAGAGAGTATTAATGTCCACGGGAGACCAACAGGTCTATGGGACAACAGAAAACCATCCAATACATCTGCTTAGGGAGGGCACATGGCCGCTCCCCTAGAGTGCAAAGAGTGACTCTATTTATTCAGAGTACCTACATAGAAAGCATAAATATAGCTGGCCATACATCAGTTTAAGACTCAAGAGTCTTTTTGGTTTAGATTTAAACTCTTTAATAAGTGCTATTTCATCATGATAAACTGCCCATTTACCGTCCTTCCTGGCAGCCTTAACCTTGGCTAATTCTGTTGCCTTATCCTTAAGTTGAGCGCTTGTGAGTTCTTCGGCTATCCATATTTGAGTCCCTTTCATCTTATGGGATTGTTGTAGAACCTTTATACGTAATCCTCGTGAGTTGAACGTAATGATGGCAACATTACGATGACTGATCTGGACTGCTGTAGTTTCACCAACATCATTAGGATCATCAGGATTGCCATCTGCATCAATTGTCAATCAATAGTAGGCATGGCTGCTTTGACACACGTAAAGGTATCATTGAATGAATCCTCTTCTTTATACCATCCATCTGGGAGCCCCCCAATTCTGATTTTCAGAGCATTATCCTTTCTAGCTGCATGCTCTT
Source organism: Dipteris shenzhenensis (assembly GCF_047967505.1). Lineage (NCBI taxonomy): Eukaryota > Viridiplantae > Streptophyta > Polypodiopsida > Gleicheniales > Dipteridaceae > Dipteris > Dipteris shenzhenensis. The sequence continues at coordinate 21,189,258 of NC_141598.1, read as the reverse complement.
TAATCTCTTCTTGAATATTAGCTTTGTTTGCCTTTGCATCAAACTCCACAATCACTTCTTGCTTGGCTGTCTGCACTTCAGTTTGGACTAGCGCACCCTTTTCTTCACATTTTAGAGGCTTGTATGAGCTCTTTTGCTTGGTGTACTTTGTCCCACCAGCTCGTGAGGTATCCCGAAGATGTTAATCTCTCTCTCTCTCTATACACCTCGGTTGCAGCCAGGACTTCTTCCCATATGCACACATATATGAACGAGGTGGTTGTTTTGACCGACCCATTATTGGGTATCACGAACAGATTTGCTTCCTATAGAATCAAGTGCGAGAATTGCGGATGCAACTAGCAGATGCAGTAGCTCAAATCCAAGTTTTGAAGGACCTGGTAAGAAGGAAATTATTGAGAGGTTGTAAAGTCTTGCAATGCTTCCCCCCTTACTCCCCAACTGGTTTCTGCAGTAAAGAATCTGCTAGGGCCCTTGCTGAGTACTATGTTAAGCTAAAAACTAAAGCTAAAGAGCTCAAACAAAACCCAAAACTCAAATATCAAATACAGACTGAAAGCTGAGGCTTAGAAACCAAAGCCCGGCACCATGGTTGCTCTCCGGTGAGCTGTGAGGATATCTCGGATTTGTGTCTGTCGAGCTGTCTCGCATTGTCGCGGAGGGCGTGGTCTCCTCGATCTTTGTATCTGGTTGGCTATGTCAAGGGTGACGCCTCGTCTCTGGCGGTCCCCTCTGAGGAGGGCTGATATACATCGGCGGACCTCGATCGTATGTGCTCTGGTCCCTCTCCGTGTTGGGTGCGGTCTTTGTGCCTCTCGCTCGGAAGCATCGTGTCGGCTCTCTGTACTGGTCGATGAAGCCCTTATATCAGCTATCTCCTCCTTCTCAACCCCATTGTGTCATGGAGCTGACTCAAATGCATAGTAATCTTTGACATGTTTGTGTGCTCGGTCTGCCTCAGTGGCACGTGGTGCGGTCGCCTCCTGCTGCTCTCTGATCTGTCGCAGTAGCGTATCTCTGTGTCATCGCATTTTAAGCAGATAGAGCCCAATGCAGACTCGGTTATTGAAGTGGGATCAAACGGGAAAGTGGACCAAAGACATGTCCCCCCTAAAAGAGGCAGTGGTATCATCCTCGGATCTCACAGTATGCTGTGCAGATACATAGAAAATGCTCCTTTGTCTCGACCTCACCCAGCATGCATAATCACCATATCCAATGCTCTCTGGGTATCCCACCAGCCCTTCCTATCTCAATCCTTAGCTGGTGGGGCATCTATGCAATGGCAATCCTTAAAACATGTGAGACTCCTCTGTCCTCCAGGTATTGGGGACTGATAATGAGTCCATCCTCCGATACTCTCAAGAAGTGGTCGTGATAGAACTGGATCTTGGTGGGGAACTCTTGGTTCCCCCCCTCCCCCTCAAAGTCCGAGATGTAGTGGAGTTGGAGAGAGAGAGAGAGAGAGAGAGAGAGAGAGAGATTAATGTCCTCGGAAGACCTCGCGGGTCTATGGGACAAAATACACAAACAAAAAACTACAGCATCAGTTAGAGTCTGAGAGTCTATGGGGAGTACAACAACTCAGCCCTAGATTATTATAATAGCATAACATAACTACATTCAGGTATTATGTAAGAGTGATCTGAATAACATTAGTTTAAGATGGAGAGTCTTTGGGTTTAGGTTTGAAATCTCTTATCAGTTCTTGCCCATCTCGGTAGATGGCCCATTTACCTTCCTTCCTTGCTTCTTTCACTTTGATGAGTTCATTTGCCGGTTGTTTGAGTTGGGTGATAGTGAGCTCTTCAGATATCCAAATCCTAGTACCTTTCAGCTTGTTGGTTTGTCTAAGGATCTTGACCCTTGAGCTTTTTTCTTTGAAGTAAATCTGTGCCTGGTTACCCTTTCGAGTGATGTAGCTTATGTCATTCTCATCCCAATCGACTTGTGGTACTGCCCTTTTGAGTTGAATGATCTTGCTCTCATCAATGTGTTCCTCTTCCTCTTCCATTCCAGAACAGCTAAGGCAGCTCTCTTGCAATCCTCCAATGCTTAAAATCTTCTTGTTACTTACTATGGTTTGCTGCTCTCTCACCTCAGTATAGAGATCACATTTGTCGATCTTGTTGTGTATTGCTGCTGTAATTTCCTATCCCATGGATTTGAGCTGAGTGTCTTGGACCTTGACTACGAGTTGTCGTGTCGGAGCCGCAGTGTTGCATTGCTATAGGACTTCTTGTACTACCTCTTGTCTACCTTCATTCTTCATTTCTGAAACTATCTCCAGAGAAGCAATGCGGAGCTTTACATCTCCGAGTTCTTGCTGTAGGAAGTAAATCCGTTCGTGTGGATCAAGCTTACTTTGAAATTTGTGATAAGTCAGAGCATAGGGGGAAGGCGTCGATGCCATGGTGGCGTAGGATGGCTTCTTGGTGGCTGGAGTCAATGGGAAAAGCTTCGTTTTCAGGAAAGTAGCTTCCTAGCTTTTGGCTGGCTGCTCCAGCATTTTTCAGATTATCTTTCTTAGATGTATAGCTCTAATGCCATTTGTTGGTCCTATTAATAAAGTACTTTATAGAATTTTGTTCAAGCCTTAGGTGCCGTGGGTCTTGCCCATGCAGATAATAGCCAATAGCCTTATCCACAAAGAGAAAAAGATGCGAAGCAAGTGGAAAACCTTGCCAAATTGATCTAGATAATTGAAAAGTAGGGCCTCTGCCTCCACACACCACCATCCTGCTGGTTGAGTGAGAGTAAAGAGAAGAACTTAGAAACCCAAGAAATCCAGTTGTCACTAAAACCGAGTCTCCTCATGGTACCCTCCAAGAAGCTACAGTCTACTTTGTCATAAGCTTTCTTGAAGTCAAGAAGCAGGAGCACAATATTCTGATGACTCCTACACCTAGTGGGTGGCCTCCCAAAAAGTAAAGGCATTGTCCACTTAATCGATAAAGGGCTTTCTTTAAGAGGCATACTTGACTTTCAGAACCTTCAACCTCAAAGCCTGGAGGTTGGCTAACATAGACAAAGTGCCCTGTTTGAGGGGAGGGGTTCCTATCCTTCCGGAGGTGTTACCGGAGGCCAAAGGCCACTGGCGTGAGAAGCATGAGTGTTGCAATGCTCTAATGCAATGGATCGCACAGAGTGCACCGTGTAGTGGTGTGCGAGTGTTGTATGCTATACTGCAGTGAACGACGAGAGAGTGCACCGTGCAGTGGTGCAAGTGTCGTATGCTATATTGCAGTGAACGACGACGTACGAGTGCACTATGCTAAATGACAATCACCTGAGAACTCCACAACATAAGAAGAAAAAGAAAATCTCGTCATACACCGGTGAACAATCCCCATATCGGGAAGAGACAAGAGAAATGAGAAAGTGACCAAGTTGGCCAAAGTACATATCACTAGACTAGTGTCTCCAGGTCACAAGTCGCAAGTCACAAGAATACACAGGTCTATCCCCATAGTAGACAGAGGGTACACAGAAGTCTCTCCACAATCTCTCCTTGGCGAGCTCATAGCTCTAGCCTCTATCTCTCCTCACACTCTCCTTTCTTTTGCTCCAGTCCGAATGCCGAATGCCCTCTCCCTTTCCACCTTCTCCTTCATCCTCATCCCCCCCCTTGGAGGGTCCCTTCTTCGTTGAGAATCCCCCCCTTTCTTCCCATTGGTCATCCTCTTATCTCCTTAGCTGTTGCGCCGCTAGCTCTCTTGATGGCTACGGCGACTTCCTGACTCCTTGACTCGCCAGCCTCTTCTAGTTAGGATGGTGTAAATTCTCCATGTGCAGGTGAGCTGGATCACCGCACCATTGCACCACTGTATCACTCAACCACTGTGTAAATGTAAATACTCCTGACTGCTCCATGTGCTAAGCTCACTCTCCATGTGCGCAGCTCTTGATGAGATCACTTTGGACATGATATTCCTGGTTGACCTGTGGTTGACATGTGTCGATACATGGTTGCGTCGGATAGTACTCCTGGATGAACCTGTGTGATCGCGTGGCTGACGTGTGTTGACACATGGTCAACAGATGTCGTCATGTGGTCAGCGCCTATCAACAGGTGGTCGTCGTGTGGTAAGGTAACATGCCCATGAAGAAAAGCTGTCTTAATATCAAGCTAATGTACCTCCCAATGAAAATGGGCAGCAAAGGCAATAACAATCCTGATAGTAGTGATCCTAGAAGTGGGGGCAAAAGTCTCCTCAAAGTCAATGTCTTGCTATTGCTGAGCATAGCTCTTAGCAACAAGACGGGCTTTGCAACAACGGTCCACTGAACCATCAGCTTTCCGTTTAATCTTATAAACCCACTTAGTTCCAATGGCATTCTTGCTAGGAGACAACTCACATAACTCCCAAGTGTTATTCTCATGATAGATAGAATCCAATTCAGCTTGCATAGCCTTCAACCAACATTCATTTTGAAGGTTATCCTTATGGCATAATGGTTCTTGATTGCATGCTGTAGCAACCAATGCACAAGCAACCAAATTAGCATGCTCTTTTCGGACAGCTGCTCTACTAAGGGCTGGTAGAGGAGTATCCTGTTTGCTGTCTTTTGATGTGTCAAGAAGCCAATGGGGGACCTTTTTGGGCTCGTGTATTTCAGTTCTCTGCGGGTCAAGAGCCCTGTGCACAATATCCTGATATGTGTTTGAGTATTGTACATAACTGGGGTTAAGATACAGTGGCCTTTAACCCCCACACCTCTTTCAGATTTGTTTTATGTTGAGATCAATTCCCTTCAAGCTAAGGCATATCAGGCTGTAAATGAGGCTGAATTTCAGGCTGCACAATTTTTCTGCTTGTTTGTATCACCCTGTGCCTTATAAGAAGGCTGTCCAGAATCAGCTTTATGCTGATGTGTGGGCTGATGGGCATGTGGCTTATGCTGCCCTTTACCCTTGGGCTTGAACTTAGAGAGCATAGCATGCTCGCCAGCCCGGGTTGCCATATTTTTGTGTGTTTGTTCCTCCTGCAACAGAAGTCCTACCAACTCGTGAAAGGAGAGAGGATTGCTGCCCCCCCTCAATGACAAATTCAGCGAGGTGTGGAAACTGAGATAGGACTCAGGAAGAGAGTTCAGAGTGGTGGAGATCTCATCTTTGAATCCGGAATGACTTCATCAATGTTAAGCAATTGTTCCCTAAGATCCTGAAGCTTCGTGAGGTGAGAATTCATGGAATCTCCCTCCTCCATATGTGTATGGGAAAGTTCTCGCTTAAGAAAGGAAACCCTGGCATCCTTCCTTGCTGCAAACATACTCTCCAGTATTACCCAAGCTGCCATAGATGTCTTGCATGACCGAATATGAGGTACAATGAATCTCTTGACAGAAAGAGAAATTACTGAAAGAGCTTGTGCATCTCTAGAGTCCCATCTTTTTTGCTCTGCTGTGGGAGCTCCCGGAGCAGCTGCTCCAATTACTTGTGCTGTATTTGTATTTCTACCCCTGCCTCCAGCTGTAGCAGTGACAGGTACAGGCGTTGTCAGTGTCACCAAAAAACGCGTTTTGGGACACCGAAATGCGAAGAAACGTTTCTTAGAAACGTCCGAAACGGGCAGTTAGGGCGAAACGTCTGGCTGTCAAACAATCCGCCACGACAGGTTTCTTTCTGAATTTGGCCGCTGTTTTCATTTTTTCGCTCCTCTCTCGCGCCGCTCCATTGCTTTCCTTGCTCCTAGTGCCTACCATCTACTCTACCCTCTACTCTACCTTCTACTCTACCTTCTATAAAATATAGTATTTTTAGGCGTTTCTAGACGAAACGCCTATAAAAATCTAGAAACGTTTCTTATGACACTGGGCGTGGTATCTGGTCTTTCTTCATCTCCATTGACATAATCCCAAAGATTTCTGCCAACTAAGATATTTCGAACCATGAAACTCCACAAGGAGTAGTTGGTGCCATCCAACTTATCCTCCTGTGTGAGAACCCCGAATACCTCATTTGAGTTGTTCTGTGCCATTTTTGCCAGATAAACTCAGAAATACAGCAAACTGAACAAGTAAAATCCCTTCTTGGGATGTAAGATGCACAAGTAAAATCTGCAAAGAAAAATATGCCCACAGTGACAAATACTGTCACAGCCTGTCAAAGGCTCAAAATGCACCACAATGCTCTGCTCAATGCATAAAAATCTGCAAAAGGTGGCAAAAGTCTGCAATTTGACTCGTACTGAGTCCAAAACTGTCTGCAAACTTCCAAACTCGCCTTTTATCTGCAAAATTGCAACTTAGATGTAAAAGCCCCAATTTCTTGTGGGAGATTGCATACAAAAGAGGGCAAATGGTCTGAAAGCCCCAAATGTTGCACAAATTGCACTCTGCCTGCAAAAGCCCCAAATTTCTGCAAGAAATTGCACCTGAAAGGCGCAAATGAACTAAAAGCCCCAAATTTTTGCAATTCTCTGCAAGAAATGCAAAAGCCTCAAAGTTGCTCCCAAAATGCAGGCCAAACAATGGCTCTCTGCACCAATGCCTGATAAAAAACTCCTTCCAATGTTCACCTGCAATGAGAACTCTCCAAATGACCAATGCACCCTTGTTCAGAAAGACTAGAACAACCCATATAGTACGGACTGTACGGCTGTACGGACAGCTATCAAGAGCTGTACGGCCCAAATGTCAACGTAGGTACAAGTGATCAGAATAGTACGGATGACCGTACTATTGTACGGGCTAATAGGCGCTGGTAGCGGAGCTATTGCAGGTATGTATGGAAGGACTGACGGGAGCAGTACGGACAGTGCAGGGAACATGTGTACGGATTGATGCAAGTGTACGGCCAACTGTACGACGATCTGTTATCAGCTGTACGACGGTCGTACAGCAAAGGTACAACACAGGTACCTGGTTGTCGGGGGTACAACATCCGGTGGTAGCTGTTTAGAAGACAGCGCATGTACGGCACTGTACTGCAGTGTACGGACTGCTCATGGGAGCAATGTACAAGATGGCGACATCGCTACTTTGCAGTACGGACGACGGCGCTTGTACGGACGGGAGCTGAAAGCTGAGAGCAGATTGGCGCTTGTACGGAAGTTGTGTACAGAACAACCAACGAGCTGTACGGACGTAGTGACCTGACACGCAGGTACGAAATCCGTACTGATGTACGGATGGGGCAGGAGCGGGACTTGAAGATGGAGCTTGCGGGGTAGAAGCAGGAGGTCAGGCAGGAAGGCCCTGCTCTAATACCAAATGTTAGAAATGAGAGAGTGAGAGAGCAGGAAGCAAGAGAGCTGAACGTAGTGCTTGTAAATAGAAGAAGTGACTAATACAAGGAGTGGGATGGGTTTTGTCTAAGTGACAAAACCTTATCCTTCACTAACCGTAGTTAGTGAGCTAACTGTGGTTAGGGGGAAAAACCTCTAAATGAGGGAAAAGTGCCCCTAACCTACTTATTACATTACATTGGTCACTACTGAATTATAATAATAATTCTAACAACATTTTCACGAGGACGAGGCTCCATGGTATTGATCTGAGGTATTGAAACGGTGGACTAGTAGCTTCCACAGGCAGAAGTGACAGATGGAGCAGCAAATCGTGGGCACCAGCAAATCGGGGGCACCCGCAAATCGGGGGCACCCGCGAATTGGGAGCAAAGTGAGGGCAGCTCAGCTCAGTAGCTCATGTGCATTTGGAGCAGCAAGAAGGGATGGAACTGAAGGTAGAAGAGGCAGAATTAACAGCAGGTTTGGTTGTGGATTTTGAGGGCAGGAGCAGCAGCAGTAGATGGCGTCAGATGGTGCAGCAATCGAGGCTGGAGCAGCTGCCGTACGGGCAGCGGAGCAGGCTGGAACTGTCCATACTGTACTGAACAGTCCGTACAGCCTGTATGGACTGTACGGTGGGCTGTACGACGGTCTTGCACGGCGCAACAAGAGCAGACAGCAGTACGGCCTGTTGTACGTGCTACTGGCGTTGCTTTTGGCTAGGCTAAAGGGGTAGTTGATGGCGAGGAACCATGGCGAGGCTAAGGGAAGGGAGACTCTACCTTGGAGGAGAGGGGAGCTTCCATTTGCGGGCTTCTCTCATCCTCTAGGTAGAGCAAGAAGAAGGGGAAGGTAGGCTCTGATACCATATGAAGGTGCATGGTGGAATGGGAGAGAGAGAGAGGGGGTAGGCTAGAGAGAAAGAAAGTGATACTCAAAGACAGACATAATGAAATGGAAATGAAATGACAAGAAAGAAAGAAAGCAAGTTTATTAAAGTCTTCGGAAGACCGATGGGTCTATGAGACTGTGAAAATCCTAGTACAAACGAGCTGTGAGGGTGGAGCTACTAAATGAGCATCCACACCAATGCATATAGAATGGTAGCACTAAGTACTAAGTACAACATAGTCATGTCGGTGGTCGACTATATATCAATCTCATCATCATCATCATCATCATCATGACATTAGGATGGATGAGGCAATGGAGGCATGAAATCGGTGATAGAGTGTTGTCGGCCACTCACGGGTGCGGCCTTGTGATGTCTCCTGGTCATAGCTTTGCGCCTAATAAGAGCTACAGTAACCTTTGTCGGGCGGCTGGCTCTGGGTCACGATCATGCCGAGGCCTCGTCTTGTGGGGATCCATGTGATCTGGCTGAAAGAGCTCCGTGATAGAGCTCTGAGAGGGATCTGCCAAGAAAGAAGTCTACTCCTGTCTCCGTGATCGAAGTATTCTCTCGCAGTGCTTGACTACCTCATGAATGAAGCCTACCAAGCATCTCTGGTCTAGATAGGAGAGGAATCGGGACAAAACCCCAAAGCTATCTCTGAAGAGGCAGTAGAAACGCCCTTGGATCTCATAGTAAACAGGACACCTAAAGATGAAGTGCTCCAATGTCTCAACCTCCTGCATGTCACATAATGTGCATGTGCGCCTCTCCCTGGGTAGGCGCTCTACTCTGCTGCTCTCGATACGAAGTCTATGTGAAGAGACCCGGAACTGCTCAATAGAGATCCTCAGTGAGTGGGGTAAGTGGATATGCGTGTATCTTGGTGGGTCAATGAAACCCTCCTCTGTGATATGTAAGCAGTGATTTCTGTAGAAGCTAAGCTTCATTGGGACTTCGCTCCGGTCCCGACCAGGTTTGGAATATGTGTAGCTATAAGAGATCCTCACGGATTACCTAGTTGACCTCGTGTGATAGGAGGGGAGAAAATGGAGCATCCATGCTGTATTGGAAGGGAGGGAGTCTATCCATGGGAGCCCCAGTTGCTCAAACCATCTCTCTGTCCATGCATACTAGCATCTCTGGTCACCTCCTGCTGAAAGTACCATAGAAGAGGACAATGCTAGCCATGGTAGTGGGGATGAGCATTCTTCGAGCAAAATCTTCCAAGCATCCGAGCGAGGGAAAAAAAAAGCTTCCAACTATGTAAAAATATGGCAAAAATAGATCAGAACAAAATATAGTTTCACTTAGAAATATGTAAAGTATTATGGCAATGCCTATTTTATACACAAGTCTTTACAGGAATCTTTGGGAATGGTGACTAACATAATGGGATGGATTTTAAAGAAACCCACATGTAGAGTAGACTTCTCTATGAAAATTCCCTTATGATCCTTCTTACAACTTTTACTTAATAGGGGGTGACATTAAAAACCCTCTCTTAAACTAGCTTCATGAAAGGGTTTCTACAAAGAAACCTCATTTTTTTTAAAAACAAAAAGAGGCTTCCAATAAGTATAAAAAAAACCCGTTAGAGCAAGCTCCATACGGGATACACCATGCAATGCATGAAAAGCTCAAGAGCCAAAAAGAAAGGATTGGGGCTGATAGTGCCATCTCAATCCGGTAGAAACCTCCGAGAAAAAGGGAGAACCTCTCCAAACTCGAAGAAATACAGTCCTCCTAGAAGAGGCTGCCCGTGAAGGGCCCTGCATGCTAGCCCATATGGCTATCAAGTGTGAACCGTGTCACTCCAAATACCCGTGAACAGTTGTGATGGGTGTATCTGGGTGCCATCCAAGGCCTATGTGCATCTGGCTCTCCAAATGTGCCAAGAGGAAATGCTAGCCAAAATCTCCCAAGAGGTGTCCACTAAAGCGTGTGAAGCTCTGAAGGGAGTAAGTGGTACATCCTGAAGAGAGCAGGGTTCTATCACTTGCCGGCGGATTGAGAGTGCCCAAGAAGAAGGCTCACCCTCATAAAACACCTGGGGCTCAGTAAGGGATAACCATGCGACTGAGCCCCAAGTCATGAAGAAAGGGGAAGCATGAAAAATGCTGAGTACCCAAGTAACGCCTTTCCAAATAGTCCTCGCCTGACTGCAGTCCCAAAGGCAATGTCCCACTGACTCTCTGCAGAATGACAGCGAGGGCAAGTGGGATCAGCCCAAAATTGTGATCTCCACAGGTTCACTGCAATCCCTCCATGAATAGAACGCCAAAAGAAAAGAGTGATCTTTCTATTTCTGAGGGATTTCCAGAGCCTCCTCCAGAAATTCCTACGCAAATCTGTGGTGATAAAGAGGCTGTCCCAATGGGGGGCTCTGGAGGGAATCCAACCCCTACTGCTCAGCTGAAATCTCCTGGCATGACCAACCGTGAAACGAAAGAAGGGAATTCCCCTCTCTCGGTGCCCATGATCTATCCACTCCCACTCTCCTGGGCTCCACTGCAAGCACCTAATAGGTGCACCTCCATATAACCACAACCTCCTGGATCCCAGGGCCAAGAGCAACGGGTCGGGGTCTAAGTACTACTGCAAGCCCGCTCCATGGTCCACAAAACCAGCAATCCCGACATGCTGAAAGGCAACCTCTAGAAGAATATCATCCGTGGATCTAGAGAGTATACCTCCATCCCCGACGTCAAAGACCAGTGCATCTTCCCCGAGACCTCGAAGAGCGATCACCTGTAGAGGAATTGCTGTCGTTGAAAAAGCTCCCATCCAAGCGGTGGAAGTAATAGGCATCTCAACTCTCCATTCCACCGGGATGGCTGCATCTATCTGCTGAATCTTGCGTGCTACCCCTTTGAGGTGACTCACGGACTATAGTCTCTTTTTTTTTTTAAAAACAAAAAAGAGACTTCTATTAAGGAAGAAAGAAACTCGCTAGAGCAAGCTCTGAGCGGAAATACAACATGCTAAGCATGTAATAAAAACACCTCAGAAGAATGAGGTAGAAAGAAACCAAGGCTAAGGCTGAAAATGCCAACTCAACCCTGTAGAAGTCTCAGCAAGGAAGGGAGAGTCTCTTCAATCCCTGAGAAAAGTAACTCTCTTGGAGGAGGCTGCTCGAGAGGATCCCTGCATGGTTGCCCATATGGCCATCAGAGTGTGTACAGTATTTGTCCAAGTACTGGCCAAGATCTGAGAAGGGTGAACGTGAGAACCCTCCATAGCCTCAGTGCATCTGGCTCTCCAAATGTGCCATGCTGCAATGCTAGCTAAAACCTCCCATGGAGAGTCAACTGAGGAATGAGTAGCCCTGAAGAGAGTGGCCGGAATATCCTCTAAAGACCACGACTCCATAAGGTGTTGTCGGATGTGAAGAGCCCAAGACGAGTCATGTCTCTCAAAGAAAACCTGGGGCCCTAAAAGAGTGAGCCAAGCCAGTGATCCCCAGGTCATATAGAAGGGGAGGCGAACAAAAGTGCTGAAAGGTCTTGCAATCCCCTTCCATATGATTCTCGCCTGTCTGCAATCCCAAAGGCAGTGCTGTACTGTCTCCAAAGCAGAAAGGCAACGAGGGCAAGTAGGGTCAGCCCCAAACCTGGATCTCCAATGGTTCACTGCTATCCCACCATGAATAGAAAGCCAAAAGGAGAGAGTGATTTTTCTATTTCGATGGGATTTCCAGAGCCTCTGCCAAAAAAATTTCTGCAAGTCTGCAGAAATCTGAAAATTCTCCCAATGAGGAGATCTGGAGGGCCTCCAACCCCTACAACTGAGCTGGAATTTCGAGGCCGTGTAATGAAAGAAGGGAATGCCCTTATCTTGGTGCCCTTCATCTATCCACTCCCATTCCCTAGGGTCCCACTACAAAAACTTAATTGGGACACCTCCATAGAGCCACAACCTCCATGAGCCCAGGGCAATGAGTAGCGGGTCAGGATCCAAGTACCACTGTGAAAGAGAGCCATGCTCCATGAAGCCCACTATCCTGACTGGCTGAAACGGTACCTCCAACAATATATCGTCTGTGGACTTGGACAGCCTACCCCCCTAAGAAACATCAAAGACTAGGGCATCCTCATATGTGTTACGTAAAGCAATCACCTACAAAGGAATGCCCAATCTGGAAAATGCCCCCATCGAGGTGGAACAAGTAATAGGCATGTCATCTGTGTCCACCCAATCCAAGGGCAAGGCTGCATCAACCTGTTGAACTCTCCCTACACTCCCTCTGAGATTATGAACCACCTGGGCATGTCGGTCTGCAGGAAGCTTCCTGAAGGCTTTCCATGCTCCCACAGTAGATGCAGGGCCCCTCTCCCATCTGGGCCACTGCATGTAAAGAGAAGCTCCAAGTGGTCTGCCATGCTCATCCAAAATACTGTCATTCCACATGATAGGCTGCCTTTCAATCTCTTCACGGGTGGACGGGGGAATCCTGTGAAGATACCCCTGAAGTTGGCCCATGCTTTCAGGATAGCAACCATAAGAGGGGAAGAAGGAGATCTGAGGTGGGCTATGGTGAAAAACCAGCTGGTACTGTGTATCCAATCATTTCCTGAAGTGGGTGTGCGAGACTGTATGCATCTGATAAAAAAATCCTTCCAAGGCTCTTGCCCTGGCATAAGTCCTCTCACAACGACCTTGCAGAGTAAGGCTCTGGATCCGGGTCGATGATATTCAAACGCCCTTCTCTTGTAAGAAGAATCAAGGTCTCCCAAGCCACCCTGGCTATAACATTAGTTGTGCCACCTAGACCACTCCATAAAAAGTTTTGTACGGGCCTCTTGAGCTGAGTGATACAATCCCTAGAATGGCACCAACAAGAGCATACAAACCATGCTGTGGCTAGAAGAACCTGTTGGGGTAAAGGCACATTGCCACCCCTTTATTAAAGTTAAGACATCTATGACTGTCTTAAGACAGTCATAGGATAAAACCTAATCCTAATAAAACTAATGAGTTTGTGGTGTGGCTCATCACTTCACACCCGCACATTTGGAGTCCTCTCTCTTTCTCACTCTCTCCCTCTTGCTCTTCTTCCCCCTTCGGGCCCTTCAACTGGTATCAGAGCCTACCTCTCCTACTCTCCCTACTCCACTCCCTACCCTAGCCTAACCACCCCCTCAATGAACTCCTCAACCTAGCATCTGCAGCAGGGCCAGGCGGCGCTGAACAGCGCCAGCAGCTGCAACAGCAGCTGCTAGCCGCTACAGCTGCGAGCAGGCAGGGCGGCAACGCATCGAGCAGGCAGGGCGGCGACGCATCGCGCAGGGCAGGGCGGCGCAGCAGCGCGCCACTTCGCAGGGGGCAGCGCATCGCACAGGCGTAGGCACAGGCTCCTTTCGCGCGCTGTACATCTGTACGTCCGTACGTTGGCCGTACATCCGTACGGACGGCCCTGTGCCGTACAGTACAGACTACCGTACTGTACGCTGACAGGCCCTTCAACTGAGCAGGGAGCTGCTTCTGATTTTTGCAGCAGGGAGGTACATTTTTTTTTCGGGATCTGTGTCAGAGGATACTTTTCTCCTTGGATCTGGCTTTTGCACAGGTACAGCAAGTACGAAAGTACAACAGGTACATTTTTTGCTTGGGGAAGAAAGAGAGGAGAAAGAGCACTCTGCTCTTCATTCCTCTTGATTCAGGATCATCTTTCAGTTCACAGAACTGTGTTTTCTTGAAAGTACAGCAAGTACCTTCATTTACCTCGTGCTTGAGGAAAAGAGAACCACAGTGTGTGGTTGATTGCACAGTTATTTTGTTCTGGGAAGGTAATGCCTTGATTTTGCAAGAGGACATATGCTTTTACTGGGTTTGAATCTCAGTTTACAGGTGAGCAGATCATAGGGCTTTTGCCCGGCAGGTGATGCTTTGTATGCCTTGAGGCAGTGTGGTGCCAGAGAGCACACATTTGTCTTGATTTCCGCAGTGTCGAGGTGACATTTTCTTGCAGGTCACATTTCTTGTGCAAAACTCAGAGAACCTCAGTTGAGCCACGCTTGGCCAGGGCGCATCGAGTTTACTCGGTCCCTAACTGTCCATCGTTGACAGTGCTCAAAAGGTTCCTCATTGAGTGTTTGTACGTTGGGATCTGTGTATGTCATTTTTACACAGGACAGTATATGCATTACACTGTTGGTTGATTTTGTCAGAGAGACTTTCATATTGCATACTACCTCAGTGTTGAGGTGTTTTTCACTTGGTTCAGGTGTCAGATCAAGGGGCTTTTGCCCAGATTTTGTTTGATAGCACTTGGGTCACCGACAGAGATCTTCAGATGCATTTTATCCCCTTGGCAGAAGGGTGATTGCTTGGGATTTATCCCATTTTCTGTTGCAGGTTTTGTGACAGGCTGAAGTGTCATTTTTTTTTGGGTGTTTGCCAAGTGGTTTATGCATATTAACTCAGTGCAATACCTCATCTGAGGTGGGAGAAGTGATCAGTACAGCCAGTACAGCAGTGTTTACAGCAGTGTTTGTGCCTTGTCAGCTGATTATGCACTGTTAAGCACTTGTTGAGCAGCTGCAGCATTCTGAAATTACTGTTTATGCCTCTTTGAGCACGGTACAGTGTGTCAGAAGGTACAGTATTTGCAAGGTCATTTACTGTTTTGCTGCAGATTTTCCTGACAGTAAAAAACAGCACTATTGTGAGTGCTCCTGGCTCTTAATAGAGCAGGTTTTTTCTGAGAAATCAGAATTTTTATTCAGTCTTTTTACTTCCAGTGAGTCAGATACTTTCCTTATCTGATATGGCATCAGGGGGAAGTGATTCTTCAATTCTGAACATAAAGAAACTGGAAGGAGCACACAATTATGCATTATGGGCAAAACAGTGCTTGAATGTACTTCTATTAAAGAAGATTTCTAAGCCCATAAGGGTGAAGGGTGTCAAGCCATCTGACATGGCAGCTGATGACTGGGAAGAGCTTGATTTGTCCGCAAGGGCAGCTATCATGCTCACTATTTCTGACACTCTTATGTTCAATGTTCAGGCTGAAAAGACCTCTTATGGTCTATGGCAAAGGCTAGAAGAATTGTATGCCCAAAAGAGCTCAGCCAGTAAGGTTTATTGGTTGAAGAAGCTGGTTGATCTTCGCATGAAGGAAGGTACAGCTATGACCTCACACTTGAGTGAGTTCAATGCCATCTTTACACAGCTGATTGCACAGGGATTGAATCTTGATGAGGAGTTCAAGGCTACTTTCTTGCTGTGTACCCTGCCTGAGAGTTGGGACACTTTCAAGACCACCTTGTCAAATTCGAATGTCACTCTTATTTATGCTGATGTAGAGAGCTCTCTCCTTATGGAGGAAATGAGCAGGAAGAATAATGCGAGCAGCAAGTCTTCAAATGCCTTGCAGGTACAGGATAGAGGCAGGACTCAGCAGAAGGGGAGATCTGCTAGTAAGTCCAAATCCCGGAGTCAGTCCCGTGGCAAAAAGGATATTGAATGCTTTTATTGTGGCAAGAAGGGACATGTGAAGTCTAAGTGCTTCAATTTCATACGGGATCAGAAAGCCAAGAAGGTTGAAACAAAGGATGCAGGCAATGGAAGCAAAGGCAAAGGCAAGGCCAAGGCAGATGACTTGGATGCCGTGAATGTTGCAGCAGAGGACAGTGACAGTGACATACATGATGTTTTATGCTCTTCTGCTGTAATAGCACATGCCTTGGTTATTGATGGCCATGACATGCACACCTGGCTCTTGGATTCAGGTGCTTCTTTTCATGTTACTCCTCATAGGGAGTGGTTTACTTCCTACACAGGTACTCATGGAGTTGTTTATCTTGGGAACAACTATGCATGTCAGATTGCAGGGATTGGTAGTATACAGATAGTATTTCCTGATGGACGCATATTCATGCTTGATGGTGTCCGCCATGTGCCGCAAATCAAGAAAAATCTGATTAGCACTGGCTTATTGGATGACAGTGGTTACCACACCACATTTGGGGATTCCAAATGGGTGATTACTGATGGCCAGGCTGTAGTGGCTGAGGGTTTTAAGAGTGATACCTTGTACCCTCTTTATGTTTCCAGTGTGGGTAATCATGTTGTTGCCATAACCGAGCTGCCAAAGGTTTCATTGTGGCATAGCCGGTTGGGACACATGTCTGTTAAAGGAATGCAAGAACTGTCACGTTTGGGTTATCTGCCGTCTCTTTCTTTTTCAGATTTGCCTACTTGTGATCATTGCATATTTGGCAAGCATTCTGTGACTCCTCATAAGAGGAGAACTCCCCAGAATAGAGCACCACTTGATCTAGTGCACACTGATTTGTGTGAGATGCCACAGTTATCACTAGGGGGTGCAAAATATTTTATTACTTTCATTGATGATGCCACACGCAAAGTGTGGGTCTATTTCTTGAAGCATAAGGGCGATGCCTTAGATGGTTTCAAGAAGTTTGTCGCTCAGGTTGAGAATCGGACAGGTCGCAGGCTGAAATGCCTCAGATCCGATAATGGGGGTGAGTATGTGTCACATGCTTTTGTGCAGTTTTGCCAAGCTAAGGGCATCAAACAGGAACTCACAGCTCCTCATAATGCATCTGAAAATGGTGCAAGTGAGCGGATGAATCGAACTATTCAGGAGAAGGTTCAATGTATGTTGTCTTATGCTGCATTACCCCATGGCTTTTGGGCAGAAGCCGTGCAAACAGCAGTTCACATTATTAACAGGTCGCCAAACAAGGCTTTGGAGTTGAAAGTGCCAGAGGAGGTGTGGTCTGGCAAGCCACCTTCATATAAGCACTTACGTGTATTTGGCTGCGAGTGCTTTGCTCATGTACGCAAAGAACTGCGCACCAAACTGGATCCAAAGTCTATCAGATGCATCTTTATGGGTTATGGTGACGAAGGTGAAATGGGGTACAAGTTATGGGATCCCGTTAAACGGAAGATTATACGCAGCAATGATGTCATCTTTAAAGAGGATAGTGTACACAAGGAACCCGTGCAACCTGTGGAATACAGGAGGGTTATTTATGATGATGTTGGACAGCAAAGAATGCCCATTTATCTGCAGCAGCAGGCTGCTGCAGATAACCCTGTTCAAGAGGGTATACAGGCTGAAAATCAGCCAGATAATTTTGCCAATGATGCACCACTAGATATGCCAGCAGATGGGGCTGTAGAACAGCCAGATATGGTGGTACAGCCACCCGTCATGCATGAAGAACAGGCTGGACAGCAGCCTAATCCGGAACATTTTGTTAGGAGGAGCACCCGTGTACAACGGCCTCCTGCCAGGTTTGTTCCAGGAGCCAATAATGTGGCTGATTTTATCATGCTGACAGATTGTGGTGAGCCTTCCAGCTTCAAGGAAGCTATGGAAAGAACAGAGAAAAAGAAGTGGGAGAAAGCCATGCAGTCAGAAATGGACTCCCTACTTCAAAATGATACATGGGACTTGGTGCAGTTACCTGCAGGCAGAAAGGTTTTGCCATGCAAGTGGGTTTACAAAATCAAAGTGGATTCAAATGCTTTACCGAGGTATAAGGCTAGATTGGTTGCCAAGGGATTTAAGCAGGAGAAGGGAATTGACTTTGATGAGATCTTTTCCCCTGTAGTCAAGATGACTACTTTGAGAGCAGTGTTAGCTCTTGTTGCTCATGACGACATGGATTTATGTCAGATGGATGTGAAGACAGCTTTTCTTCACGGAGATCTCCATGATGAGATCTATATGAGTCAGCCAGAGGGATATGCTGTTAAAGGGAAAGAGCAGCTTGTGTGTAAGCTCAAGAGGAGCTTGTATGGACTCAAGCAGGCGCCAAGAGAATGGTACAAGAAGTTTGATGCCTTCATGCAGTCCCAAGGGTATCATAGGTGTGAAACCGATCATTGCTTGTACACCAAACGGGCAAAGGATGGCAGTTTGATGCTACTCATTCTATATGTGGATGACATGCTTATTGCCAGTAAATCTCAGCATGAGATTAGTGCTTTGAAGAAACAACTGCATAAGTCTTTTGACATGAAAGACTTGGGTGATGCAAATCATATTCTTGGCATGCGGATTACTCATGACAGGTCCAAGGGACTTTTGTTTCTGTCACAGAAAGAGTACATTGACAAAGTACTGCAGCGCTTTCAAATGGAGGGGGGGAAGTCTATTAGTACCCCGTTGCCTCCACATTTAAAACTCAGCAGTAAAGACAGCCCTAGATCAGATGATGATAAGGCTGAAATGGCCAAGGTTCCGTATGCATCTGCAGTTGGATCTTTGATGTATGCCATGGTTGCCACTCGTCCGGATATTGCTTTTGCGGTGGGAGTCATCAGCAGGTATATGGCAAATCCAGGCAAGAGGCACTGGGAAGCTGTGAAAGGTGTCTTGAGGTATCTCAAGGGTACCAAAGACTTGTGCATATGCTATGGTAGGCAGGATGCATTGGTGCATGGTTTTACAGATTCAGACTATGCAGGGAATGCAGATAACCTGAAGTCTACTACCGGTTATATTTTCACATTTGCAGGAGGTGCTATATCATGGGTGTCTCGGTTGCAGAAATGCATTGCACTGTCAACTACTGAAGCTGAATATGTTGTAGCCACTGAGGCTTGCAAGGAAGCAATATGGCTTACTCGGCTGGTGGGAGACTTGGGCATTACAGGAGATATGCCGGTTTTGCATTGTGATAGTCAGAGTGCTATCATGTTGGCAAAGAATCCGGTCTTTCATCAGAAGACCAAGCACATAGATGTGAAATATCATTTCATCAGGGAGGTACTGGAAGACAAGCGACTTGAGCTTCTGAAAGTGCATACTGATGATAATCCTGCAGATTTGCTCACTAAGAGCTTGCCTACTGAGCGGTTTGCACATTGCCGCCACATCATGGGATTAGGATGAGACCATTCTTATTTTATGGTCCTGTATACACAGTAACTGTATATTGCTGTAATTTTTATTCTTTTCTCCCCTTTAGGCACATTGGCCTTTAGGTGGGAGGTTGTTGGAGTAAAGGCACATTGCCACCCCTTTATTAAAGTTAAGACATCTATGACTGGTCATAGGATAAAACCTAATTCTAATAAAACTAATGAGTTTGTGGTGTGGCTCATCACTTCACACCCGCACATTTGGAGTCCTCTCTCTTTCTCACTCTCTCCCTCTTGCTCTTCTTCCCCCTTCGGGCCCTTCAGAACCTGGTTAACCACCACCACTCTGGATGCCAAGTCAAGTTTGGCTGAGCTCCAGAAAAGGAGCTTTCTTCTTATGCTCTCCAACACCGGAGCAAACTGTTGTGAAGGAGAGATGCCCACCCCAACCTGGCAGCCCAAATATCTGATGGAGACACCCCTCTGTACCCAAGTGAAACCAATATCATTACCTCAATCCGGGATGTCATCATCGCAAATCCAAAAAGCATTGGATTTATGCCAATTAATGTGTGCACCTGCGGCCGTGCAAAATAAATCCAAGGCTGTCCGGAAGGAAGTGAGTGTCTTGGGGGAGGCATCCGAAAAAACAGCCGTGTCATCTGCCAACTCACTATCTAGGAGCTCTTCTTCTCGGCGGAGAGGAAGCCTCAGCCCATAAATATCAGCTTGAGATCTAAGGTAGATACTCATAGCTTCCGCCACAAACAGAAAAAGAAAAGGGGCAAGAGGACATCCCTGGCGGACCGATCTACCGATCTGAAATCTGTTCCCTCTTAGCCCCCCAATAAGCGCCTAGCTATGGGCTGATCTGTAGAGAGAGGATACTTCTCTAATCCATGCATTTGAAAAACCAAAGCGAGATAGAGTACCCTCTAAAAAATCCCAGTCTACTCTGTCGTAAGCTTTCTCAAAGTAATTTCCAACCTCTGGCGGCTTTGCATGGCCCATTTTGAAGCCTCCCAAAGTGAGAAAATATTATCGAAAATACTTCTACCATGCACAAACCCTGTTTGTGTGTCATGAATCAAATCTGGAAGAAAAACCTGTAGCCGCAGACTGATGGCTTTCGTCAGAATCTTGTAAAAAGTGCCCAATAGAGTGATGGGTCTCCATTGTGACACTAAATTCCTATTACCCCCCTTTGGGATGAGATGAATGAGACCATTTGTAAGTGAGTCAGGCATCTCCCTAGAGTCCCACACGCCGTGCAGGGCTGATGTAATGTGATCACCAATCTACTTCCAAAAAGTAATACAAAAAGAAGGGGTAAGTCCATCCGAACCTGGGCACTTGCCCTTGTGAAGGGCAGGTAATGCAGTCTTGAATTCTGCATTCGTGAAAGGTGCATCAAGAGAAACATACATCTCATCCTTCACCAATACAAGGATACACTGCCAAATAACCTCTGTGGCATCATCTATGGTTTGTGTGCTTGGCTCTGCAATAAAAAGGGATGCAAAAAAATCTGAAGCTACACGCATGACGGCATCAGGATCTGACTGTAACACCCCGTCTGATTCAACAAGCTGCGAGACACTATCTCTACTATGTCTGGGCCCATGAGTAGAGAAAAAGTGTTTGTTGACCTTGCCACCCATCTGAATCCAAAAGATTCCCGTGCATGAAAGGCATACTCTACTCTCTGATCCAACAATATCTGTATATGAGCCCTTGTTGCAACAAGGTGCTCCTGAA
This sequence comes from Dipteris shenzhenensis, assembly GCF_047967505.1. NCBI lineage: Eukaryota > Viridiplantae > Streptophyta > Polypodiopsida > Gleicheniales > Dipteridaceae > Dipteris > Dipteris shenzhenensis. The sequence continues at coordinate 21,168,528 of NC_141598.1, read as the reverse complement.
TCCAAGCATCTGTGGGCCTCTTCTGCTCTTCCCTATGAAGGGACGCTAACTGCTGGTGTATACCAATAGAGGGAAAGAGGGGGGGGTGCAAGCAGCAGCAACGCCCCCCAGTAGCGCCCGGGGGAGCCGGCGCAGCAGCAGCAGCGCGAGAGGGGAAGCGCAGTAGCAGTGTGGGAGGGCGCAGGAGCAGCAGCACCGGAGGGAGGCAACATAGTAGCAGCGCGGGCCGGGGAGCAGAGCAGCAACGCGGGGGGTAAGCGCAACAGCAACGTGGGGGGGGGGTAGCGTAGCAGTAGGGGAAGGGGAGGGGGAGAGAGGGGAAGGGAGGGGTAGTAGGTAGGGAGGGAGGGGAGGGAGGAGGCTGCAAGGAGGGGGTTTCGCCATCAAGGTAGTTTCGCCAGCGAAACCCCTTTGAAGTAAGTCTCCCAAGGTAGTTTTGCTGGCAGCGAAACTACCATGGACAACACTTTTAAAAGTGGTATAACTTTCACATCCAATGTCCAAATATAGTCATTCAACCACTCAAATTGATTGGAAAAATCCATTTGAGCACATCTATGGGGTTATATTTTGAGAAATATTTCATATATAGTATTAAATACTACATGTATTTTATGAGAGTGATATAAGAGCCCAAGTTAATAATTAATTTTAGTAATTTAAACTTCTTTAGAAACATATCCATAAATATCTTATTATTTATGCTATTGAAAGACTAGAAAGCTCTTGTCACATTGATATAAATATGTTTAATAAGTAATTATATATGTATAATATTATTACATTGAGAGTGATTATGAGGTGTTTTCTTAAACGAATTATTTTTCGACACTTTTTTAAGGTAATAACAGGGGTACAAAGGATGTCCGTGAATAAGAAAATTTATGTTATGTAAAATTCAATGAGTGACTATTCTATATATTTTTATGATAAAGGGATCTAGTTCTAGTGAAAATACAAGTGTAAAAACCATGTTTCCTAAAGAAATACAATTCTTTAAATCTCTTGAAAAACACGCTCGGATAAACTTGCTCATAGGTTTTTGCTTGTAAAATTGACGCATCCCCATGGTCATACTCCCTGACTCGGTACAAATAAGTGATGACCTGAAATGCAACATCTAGCTGTAATGCGGATGACCCAAACTCAGCCTGAAGGATCTGGTGAGGAATGGATGGCTTACCGCGAATCATCTGTGACAGCATGAGAACCTGTAGCCACTCCACACGAATCCACTCTATATCTGACAAGTCTGGGCCCCCAGCAAGGGCTGCCATACATCCCTGCTGGGTGGACCAAGGAGTCAAAAAGCAGCCCCTTGGTCCATGGATCCTGAAAGTGCGAGCAGAAGCACTGCCTCTCTAGTCTAGCCAATAAAGCGTATCCTGTGCCCAAGCGTGCCTGCATCGTGGGTCTCAGTGTGAAGATGGGTCCGGAGAAGACAACCCCAAGATACATGTATGATAGGCAATGATGTGGCATGGTCAGCCAGTTTACTGACGTGACAGACCTACATGTGTGGCTCGTGGCATGCAGATTGTCCGTGCTGACATGGCAATTAACCAGATCAGTTTACCAATCTAGCTAACCAAACCACAGTGGTTAACTTTTGTTAAAGATGCAGTTACAGCTGACCAGTCTAGTTAGTCTGACCAGACTGTAGCCAATTAGTCAGTAGTTAGTTACTCTGGTTAGAGACTCAGTTACATACCAACTAGTCTGTTTAACTAACTAGACCAGAGAAAGCCAGTCTGGTTAGTGTAACCAGACAGTTACCCATCCAGTTACTCCCCAACAAAAAAAGACAGTTGCGGAGACAGATTTGATCTGTTAGGTTTCCATCTATCTGTCAGTTGATTCCTCTCAGAAAATACCAGATTACACAGAACATCAGACATTTGCAGAAATAAAGAGATTTGCATGCTTTTTGAGCAGAGAAAGAGGGGTCAGATGCATTCTGAAAGTCATTTGCAGTAACGAGAAAAGGGCACTCAGCTTGAGGTTATGCCTAGATCTTGACAGTCAGTCTTTGGCACGAATCTGGGCTGAGTTGTGAGTGCATTATACCTCTTATTGAGGTATTTCCAGTTTGGAAAAAAAACAGGCTGAGTGCATTGGTTGCATATACTCTATGTAAGAATTTGCAAATCTCAGGGAAAGTTGCAGAGAAATGGCTTCACAGCAGGATGCCATACCCTCCCATGAGGATAGTGCCAGGAATGATCAAGCTATGAAAGAGCAGAGTGTGCAGTTAAAGATTGAGGCAAGTTACAGACATTTACTAGCACAGCTCATGGAAGCCAGAAGGGATCCATTGTTTCGCAGGCTCGTAAATCCTCATGCAGAGGAAGAGTAGCAGAGAGTTTCTTTTGAGAAAACCCAGAGGGTGACAGCCAAAAAGAGATCCCTGGACACAGTTCCTGTTCTTCCTGTAGATGGTGTTTCCAGGAAGAGCAAGAAACCTCGAAAAGAGGACAGCAAAAAGAGGAAAGCAGGTAGTTAGGAAAGGAGTACGCCTTCCAAGAAGATAAAGGCTAATTATCATCATAGCTCTTTAATTTCCCCTTCTTCTTCTAGCTCTACCTCTTCATCCTCATCATCGTCTTCTTCTGGATCATTGAAGCCAAAACATAAGAAGAAGAAGAAGTCAAGCAAGAAAGCAAAGACCAAGGAGTTTAAATAAGGTGGGAAGTTTGTCGGGTTTGCAAATTTTAATGGCCAGTATGGCTAAACAGAAAAAGCCATGCAGTTTATTAGACAGTTTGATGCAGCTTTTGGCACAGAGAAATTTTATGAGTCTTCGAAGCTGCGCATGGTTAGTTTACACCTGACAACAACGGCTAGTGCATGGTGGAGCGCGCATAGACTACAGCCGGTGCTGCTCCAAGAAAGTGGAAAGGCTTCAAAAAAGCCTTCTATAAACAGTTTATGCCCAAGTAGTTCAAAGACCATGTCCTTGTTGCTTGGGACAGCTTGCATATGGATGCAAGAGATACAGGAGAGGCCTACAACCAGAAATTTTGGGATACATTTTTGCAAATCACTCCTTTGAATAAGGTCTCGAAGAAGACCCAGGTAAGAAAGTACATGTCTAGTCTCACGCTAAAGATACAGGCTGTGGTTAATACCCAGCAACATAAGGGCATACATGATATCATGCATGCAGCCACTGTGGCGATCTTAATGTCTATGCAGGATCCCACCAGAGTGCCTTCTCTTTTTGCCGGGACAGCAGACAAGAAAAAGACAGCCACACCTCAATCTGAGAGAAAGGAGTTTCCCAAGGCTCAAAAGAGGGAATTTCAGCCTCAGAAGCAGAGGGCAAACAAAGTACCAAAAGCTTACAAGGGCAAACCCCAGTTTTCCCATGAGCAGATAGCCAGGTTTCACAAAGAGGGGAAATGTTTCAGGTGTGGGAAGGAAGGGCGTGTGGCTGCTCAGTGCTCGGAGCCTTCGGGTTCTAGGGAGTAGAGAAAGCCACCAAGATAGCAAAAGCCGATGGCAAGAGGAATTCCGGACATTTTGGGCCGAGTAACAAATCCAGAGGAAAGAGAGTTGCTGCTCTCTTGGGACAAGATAAGAGACAAGATGGTGCTTATATTGTTTGATCCTGGGGTTACAGATAACTTTATCTCAGAGGATTGAGCCCTGAGGTTGGGGATAAAGACGAAGGAGTTGGGCAGGGCTCTGGATGCTGACCAGATGTTTTGTGGGAACCCTATGCCAGTTACTCCCCTAATAGGGAAGCTTTGTCTTCATGTGCAAAACTATGTTGATCAGGAAGACTTCTTCATCTCCCCACTAAAACATCATGACGTGGTTTTGGGTATGCCTTGGTTCCATCGCAAGGCATATGCAGCGTGTGGTTGCCAGGAATAGAGGGGAGACCATCCCTATTGTATCAAATATTTCAGTTGGACAAGCAATAAAGTCTACAGTTTCAGCATATATGGGTTTTATAAAAGAAAGAGATGTTGAATTGCATGCTGAAATGAAAGAAGCAGATAAGGATAAAATTTAGTTTCTTGTAAACTTTAAAGATTGTTTTTCTAACACTTGCCAGGGGAGTTACCCCCTGAAAGACGTGAAGATCATGGCATAGAACTCATTCCTTGTAGTGAGCCACCTAATAGGCCCCCATATAGAGTTAGTGCAACTCAACGAGAAGAAATCATGGTCCAGGTGTAGGACTTGTTGTCCAAGGTGTTGATTCAGCCCAGCTCCTCTCCATTTTGCTCCCTTGTACTGCTTGTATAGAAGAAAGAGGGCTCATTTCGTATGTGCGTTGACTATCGCGCGCTGAACAAAATGACCATCAAGAACAGATTCCCAATTCCGCGCATCGATGATGTGCTGGACTAGTTAAATGGGGCTTCAGTTTTCAGCAGGATAGACTTAAAGAGTGGTTGTCACCAAGTGAGGATACAGCCATAGGATGTGCATAGGAGAACGTTTTGCACTACTTTTGGATTGTATGAATATCTAGTGATGCGTTTAGGGTTAACAAATGCCCCCGTTGCTTTCAACAGAATGATGGATCGTATCTTCGCCCTTAGAGACAGCTCACAGGAACCTTCTTCGATGACATCATTATTTTCTCCAAGTCTGAAGAAGAGCATAACATAAGGAACATCTTGTTATGGATTTCCAAGAGCTGCAAAATGACCAGCTCTATGCAAACAACAAGAAGAGTGAATTATTTTTGGAAGAGATCCTTCAGATTGGAAAAAGTACCTACCACTAGTGGAGTTTGCATATAATAATATAGTTCACTGCTTCGCAAGGAAAGCCCCCTTTGAGGTAATCTATGGGAAGGTGATTCTGCTACCTATCCTGAGGACTAAAGATGAAATATTTGTAGCTGATCAGTTTGTCAAAGACCTCGAAACAGCTTTCAGCCAAGTCTGGACAGCAATTGAAAGGTCTCAAGAAAGCATAAGAAGGCTGCAGATAAGCATAGGAGACAGTTAGATCTCAAGGAAGGGGATTGGGTGCTTTTGATATTCGAGAAAACTAGGCTCCACAAGCTAAAGGGCAAGCAAAAAGTGTAGGCAAAGTTATCTCCTAGATACTATGGCCCTTTTCAGGGTTACAGAAGAGATTAATGAGGTTACATACAGGTTGGCACTGCCAGACCATTGAATGATTCACAATGCTTTTCATTTGAGTCTCCTAAAGAAATTTCAAGGACCGGAGCCTACAAAGTATCAACCCACATGGGTCCACAAACATCTCTATGAATCAAATAGAGCTTGTGTGATTCACCAAATGTCCCATCCTTGGGAAATGCAGAACGGTGCATTTTTCCAAGCAAGCAAGCTTCACAGAGAGGCTTTAAAGGCATATGCTTTTTTTTTTTTTTGCAAAAAGAGATTTCTATTAAGTATTAAAGAAAAACTGTTAGAGCAAGCTCCATACGGGATACATCATGCAATGCACGAAAAGCTCAAGAGCAAAAAAGAAAGGATTGAGGCTGATAGTGCCATCTCAATCCGGTAGAAACCTCCGAGAAAAAGGGAGAATTCCTCCAAACTCGAAGAAAAATAGTCCTTCTAGAAGAGGCTGCCCATGAAGGGCCCTGCATGCTAGCCCATATGGCTATCAAAGTGTGAACTGTGTCAGTCCAAATACCCGTGAACACCTGTGATGGGTGTATTTGGGTGCCATCCAAGGCCTCAGTACATCTCGCTCTCCAAATGTGCCAAGAGGAAATGCTAGCCAAAATCTCCCAAGAGGTGTCCACTGAAGCATGAGAAGCTCTGAAGGGAGTAAGTGGTACATCCTGAAGAGAGCAAGGTTCTATCACTTGCCGACGGACCGAGAGTGCCCAAGAAGAAGGCTCACCCTCATAAAACACCTGGGGCCCGGTAAGGGATAACCATGCGACCGAGCCCCAAGTCATGAAGAAAGGGGAAGTGTGAAAGATGCTGAGTATCCAAGCAACCCCTTTCTAAACAGTCCTCGCCTGACTGTAGTCCCAAAGGCAATGTTGCACTGACTCCTTTGGAGAATGACATCGAGGACAAGTGGGATCAGCCCCAAATCGTGATCTCCACAGGTTCACTGCAATCCCTACATGAATAGAAAGCCAAAAGAAAAGAGTGATCTTTCTATTTCTGAGGGATTTCCAGAGCCTCTTCCAGAAATTTCTACGCAAATCTGCGGTGATGAAGAAACTTTCCCAATGGGGGGCTCTGGAGGGAATCCAACCCCTACTGTTCAGCTGAAATCTCCTGGCATTACCAACCGTGAAATGAAAAAAGGGAATCCCCCTCTCTCGGTGCCCATGATCTATCCACTCCCACTCTCCTGGGTCCCACTGCAAGCACCTGATAGGTGCACCTCCATATAACCACAACCTCCAGGATCCCAAGGCCAAGAGCAGAGGGTCGGGGTCTGGGACTCATGCCTGGGCAGGAACCTTGGAAGGATTTCTTTTTTGGACGCATTCAGGCTTGCACACCAACCTTGGGAGATGATTGGGTGGATAGCCTTCGTTGGATTTTCACTTCCGCCCCTCTCAGATCTCCTGCCTCTCCTCTCATGACTACCATCCTGAAAGCTTGGGGGAGCTTTAGGAACACTCTTCGAAGGATTCCACCTTCTACCGTCGAAGAGATTGATAGGCAGCCGATCATTTGGAATGATAGTATTCTTGACAAGCATGCCAGACCACTGGGCACTTCCCATTACATGCAGTGGTCTAAATGGGAGAGAGGCCCCGCCTACACAGTAGGCACTTGGAAAGCTTTTATCAGGCTACCTGAGGATCAGAGACTGCAGTCCGTGAGTCACCTCAAAGGGGTAGCACGCAGGATTCAGCAGATAGGTGCAGCCATCCCGGTGGAATGGACAGTTGAGTTGCCTATTACTTCCACCACTTGGATGGGAGCCTTTTCGAGGACATCAGTTGATCGCTCTCCGAGGTCTCGGGGAAGACGCACTGGTCTTTGACGTTGGGGATGGAGGTTTACTCTCTACATCCAAGGATGGCATTCTTCTTGAGGTTGCCTTTCAGCCTGTCAGGATTGCTGGTTTTGTGGACCATGGAGCGGGCTTGCAGTGGTCTAACCACCACCTTACAAAGCAATGCCTTGCACTGCAAGTCCGGGCATATGCATTTTTGGAAGATCAACAACCATACCATCCTTATGTA